>NC_135502.1:40668084-41043084 GCF_052857255.1 Amblyomma americanum
CTTGGGGAACGCCAGAATCGACAGGAATGTAATTGGAGCAGGCTTTATGCAGTTCGAGAAACTGACGCCGATCAGATAGGTACGATCGTATCCATATTACTATCTGTTTATTATTTATAACAATACTGAGTTTATGAAGTAGTTTCTTCTGCGAAACCTTATCGAAAGCTTTTCGAAAGTCCATGAAGATAGCATCTGTTTCTTTTCCTTCGTTGATTGCTGTGGCAAAATCGTGGATTGTTTCGGCCAGCTGAGTGCTTGTTGAATGCCCTCGTCTGAACACATGTTGAACAACTGCCAGTACATTATGCTCGTCGAGGAAATTAGTTAGATGCTTATGAATGATGTGTTCCAATAATTTGCACGTTGTCGAGGTTAATGAAATAGGGCGATAATTTTCAA
The DNA here is from genome assembly GCF_052857255.1 of Amblyomma americanum. NCBI lineage: Eukaryota > Metazoa > Arthropoda > Arachnida > Ixodida > Ixodidae > Amblyomma > Amblyomma americanum. The sequence continues at coordinate 40,668,487 of NC_135502.1, forward strand.
TACACGTCTTCTCCCCACTTTTATACAAAGGATTAATTCTAGCAGTTTTCCAATCACACGGTAAAACACCTTCTTTCAAAGATCGGGTGAATAGGACGCACAAATGCTTGGAAGACCACTCTGCATACTGTTTAAGAAAGGCATTCGGAATATTATCTGGTCCAGGTGATTTCTTAACATCCAGTTTTAACAATAGATTTAAAACACCCTCTTCAGAAATTACAACATCAGGCATGGAAGGAAGGGACATGCTAAAGGGTGGGAGACGCCCTTCACGTTTATTGAAAACTTTCTTAAAGCTGTTATTAAATGCTGAGGAAACCTGGACATTGTCACTTACATGTTGCCCTTTTATAATAAACGTATCGGTAGGACGAGAAGCTGGTGCAATTGACCGCCAAAACTTTTCAGGTGAAGTTTTTATAAAAGCCGGAAGTTGCGTATTGTAGTATTTTGCTTTATCTTTCAGAATGCACTTTTTTAATTTCTCTGAAACTTCATAAATTTTCGCCCCTAAATTGGCTGAGCTTGACTTTTTTATTCTTTTCTTTAGTCGTTTTAGCTTGCGCTGCAATTGCAAAGTTTCTCGCGTAATACAGGGATTGTGATTGTCTGACTTATTGCATATCACTGGAACAAAGCGCTGAATGCTGTCACAAGCAATGTTTTTGAAAACAAGCCACAGGTAATCCACGCTACAAGTGCTGTGCATAAAACTATAATAATTAAGATCTAAAACACCAATAATCGATGCATTGTCAGCACGGGAAAAATTTGGAAAGTGTCGAATTTCTCTCTTTCGGTCCAATAATATGTCTTCTAATACCAATATTGCTGCTTGATGATCAGAAATTCTGGCCACTACATTGCATGAAATTTTTTCTTTGATATTGCCGCGCACCAAGAATAAATCCAGAATTGATGCAGAATCTTGTTGGATTCTAGTAGGTACGTGCTTCAAAATTTGTAAAAGATCGAAATGAAACATGATTTCAAGCAGTGCATCTCCTACTGCGTGCAGAGATTGAACAGAAAAAGTAGCCCAGTTTATGCTTGGTAAGTTGAAATCTCCAACTAAGTTTAACTTGTCTGGTTTCGTGTAGCAATAAAGATATTTTTTAACTTCATCTAAGACAGCAACAGAGGAACCGGGAAGCCTATAGATAGCTCCAAGGATATATCGGAGATTGTTAGCGTATACCTTACAAAAAACAGCTTCAACTGTAGCGACATCAGGAAATTTTAAAATCCGAAATGAGCTTTTGAACAGTGTAGCCACTCCGCCACCCCTTCTGTCGCGGTCTTTCCGAAAGACTTTATAGTTTCTTGGCATAAACTCGGAATCAAATATTTTTTCATCTAACCACGTCTCTGTTAGCACAGCTATATCCGAACTATGCGATAACAGCATACCTTCCAGATGGGCGACTTTGTTCGCAACGATACGACAATTAATAACTATTGTGAATGCTCTCCTATTTTCTTTTTGTGGTCATTTCTTTTTTTTTAGAAATTTTGTATCGAGCATTGTTCGCTGAGTCCCAAGCAAACATCCTACCATGCACACACAGCTTGTTAAAAAAAAAAAAGCTTGACCTTAGCTCCGTTCGATCTTTCCTCCGCTGAACTTTCCCATAAGTTTTTTTTCTAATATTTCGAACGGGGAAAGAAAAGTCTTCCGTGATCGAAAATTCGGTTCCTTTGAGCTTATAGCACGCTTTTAGGAAGGAATTTTTTTTCGCGGTAGTCCAAGAACTCAACGATTACTGGGTAACCATTTTCACTCTTTCTTCCAAGCATGTGGCATCTCTCTACGCCTTTAACAGTAACATCTAATTTTTTAACAGTAACATCCAACATCTAACTTTAACAGTAACATCTAACTTCTTTATGTCGGCTACCTTGCGCTTATTTATTAACTTCGATAGCTCTGCTAGTCCTCTTTTGTCTCTAGGGCTAGACGCCCTCATGCTTTGGCGTTTTTTAATCATATCTTTCGTCTCCTGAGATAGCTTGCCGGTATCCTGTCGAACCATCCTATACTACCTACTTCTATGACGCACTCCGTAATGATGGCTGTGAGATTATCATTCACTGTTTGTACATTAAGGTCGTCTTCTTAAAGCTGAATATCTGTTCTGCAGCGAAATCCTGAATTCCTGTACTTTCCCTCTTACCGCTAGCTCTTTAATGGACTGCCTCTTCACTAGTTTCTTCCGTTCCCTCTTCAAATCTAGGCTAATTCGAGACCTTACCATACTGCGGCCGATGCACCGCACCTTTCCGACGACCTCCACGTCCTGCACAATGCCAGGGTCAGCGCAAAGTATGAAGTCTATTTCATTTTTAGTCTCATCATTGGGGCTCTTCCAGGTCCACTACCTGTTCTCTCGTTTGTGGAAGAAGGTATTCATGATCCGTAAATTACTTCTGTCTGCGAACTCTATACTAATAACTCTCCCCTGCTATTCCTAGACCTATCCCATAGTCGCCTACCGCCTGGTCGCCAGCCTGCTTCTTTCCCACCTTCGCATTGAAGTCGCCCATCAGTACAGTGCACTGTGATTTTACTTTGTTCATTGCTTATTCCGCGTCTTCATAGAATCTTTCTGCTATCTGGTCATCATCGCTGGATGGAGGTGTGTAGGCCTGCACCACCTTCAGCTTGTGCCTCCTATTGAGCTTAATTACGATAGCTGCCACCCTCTCGTTAAAACTGTAGAACTCCTCTATGCTGCCAGCTATATCCTGATTGATGAGGAATCCCATACCTAGTTCTCGTCTATCCTCTAACCCGCGATAGCACAGTATGTGCCCGCTCTTTAGTACTGCATACGCCTCATCTGTCCTCCTAACTTCACTAAGCCCTATGATATCACATTTAATGGCCGCTAGTTCCTCAAGCAGCACTTCTAGGCTACCCTCATGGGATAAGGTTCTATAGCGTTAAACGTTGCCAGGTTCAGATTACAATGGCGGCCTGTCCGGACCCACTGATTCTTAGCACCCTCCGCTGCGTCACAGGCCTGACCGCCGCCTTGGCCAGTTGCCCCGCAGCTGCTGGGGACTGATGGCCGAGGGTTACTGGTTTGTTCATAGAAGGTTGTGACCAAGAACTACACCAGGGTGGCCAAACCCTGTTTTGCTGACGGAGCGCTTTGTCGGTTTTGGTCACCGAGATGAGGCCGTACCCCTGGCCTTGATATGCAATTCCATTGACATGCGGAGCGTTTGTTTTTTCATATAGTATGAGAAGCAGTAAAGGAGGCTGGTTACTTTTGGCAAAGACTGCACGCTTCTCCTCTGTCGAAATTCGGTCGCCGCGGCCAGGATTCGATCCCAAGATGTGTAGTGCTCAGAGCAGCGAAAAGCCATGGTCTGCCACGCGACCGCTCTGCTCCAAGCGATGCTAATTATGCACTCTTCTCTCTTACTACTGTCCCTATCTCTGTAATTTCCGTCAGTACTTTCTGTACTGACTCAAAATACAGCCTGCGATACGCCAGTGGCATCTTCCTCTTCAGACCTCACCCTATATATCATATGTCCCAAAAACGAGTTTATAGACTGTCTTAAACTGTCTATAGTCTAAAAAAAAATGGTAAGGGCGTATCTTGTGGCAGCCAAATGGCACGCGAGTGGGCCCACCTCAGTTGCGCAAGTCGATTGTTTCTGTTTTCCACCATGTTTTTGTTGGCGTCCGGACGGCGAGTCGTTACTCCCGCGCAGCCGCCTCGCTTTGTTCCGCAGACAAAGTAGGACAGACAGACGGCTTCGCGTTCTGAAGGCCACCGTGCGTAGCAGTGAGAAAACGAATAGGCACACGATCAATGTGTAAGGTGACATTTGCAGTGTGAACCCGAGCACAAGAACTAAATTGGTTTTCCTGACTGCATTTAACTCGAAAAGGCGATAAAATGGTCACGCGTCAAGACGAAACCTATTGAGAAGAAAAAAATAGAGAGGGTAGCGTATTTCTTCCCCATACTTGGAGAGTAAGCGTCGACTATTAAGGCGCTTCGATCCTTTGCTTCTACTCGTAACTTTTACTGCAAGACTTGAATTTTATTCCCGTTTTAACACCCACTAATTTATAACGCTTTTCAAAAGCTATAGCGGAACACTATTTCTAAATTCACAATGAAGGCCTGGACCGAAACTATTTGTCCACAGACGTAACGAAACAGGGTCTAAACTGAGAAGGCGTCTTCCGAAACCTATAAATATCAAGAGGCTAAAAATAAAATTATATCAAACAGGCCCATGACAAACATCGGACTACGCTATACCATTTGCAGTCTTCACTAAGTCAGTACAATTCAGGAGATTGTGCTGTGTTTTATTAGTTGTCTTGTGTCTCGTATGTTTTGCTCTACTTCTGTTATTTCAAGCGTATGGCAACAAGTTCCATCAGAGAGAGAGAGAGAGAGAGAGAGAGAGAGAGAAAAGGCTCTTTAACAACGAAAAAAGAAACAGATTTCCGATGACGTATAAAATCCGCTGACATGCTAGTCTAGTGAAAAGGGAGGAGGACGGGATTTAGGAAGGGAAAGGCGTTAACAGGAAGGTGTAGGCAATCGATGAAAGAAAATATAAGGTAAAAAAAATGGTCATAGAATGTGGTTATATTTAGAATTCGTTGTGAGTGGCATTTGTGCAAGGGATCTCCATTTCGAACTCATAACATGTGCCCTCGTCTAGCCAGGGTGTTCCAACAAAATGTGGTGCTCTGATTCAACCGAGCCATAGTTGCCACAGAGACAGGTGTGTGGCAATACACAAAGCGTCAGCAACAGCCTTTCTTCCAAGCCCATCGCTGCACCAACATCGAGAAACACTGCACGAAGTCCGTTTGAAAATCCTTTGTAACCTCGTACGTAACGAAAACTAAACCTAAAAACAAGTATAAACCTCTCAGTCTTAAAAGAAAACGGCGCCAAAAACAATACGTGCTAGAGTCAGCGCTTAGACACCCTTGTCTTTTCGTACACAGGACGCCTCCGAACGACCGCCGGAAAGCTACGCCTCCAAATGCGCGGACGCAGGCGTGTAAGTCGGAGACTCATTTCTTATCGCCCTAACAATGCTCCCAAGGCGCCCAGTCTGCGTATACATAGAGAGAGGGCGCTGATTTCTACCGCGCACTGTACCGTAGTGTGCGCTCCCCGCATACGCACCAGCGAAGCGCGCGCGCTCAAGCATTTCTCGTTGTTGTCTGCGGGAACCCCAACGTTCACCGCCGCGCCAATGCCGATCCCAGTCCTTTCTTTGGCTCCATCGCAGACGGACGCCCGAAAGCGAGACACCCGCATATACGTATGTGCTCTCGCGTCAGAAGACGTGACACTTGGCTGGTCACAGCGTTGTTTGTCCCCAATCAAGAGATGTTTATCACCGCGCAATTACCTAAATTGCCCCAGCTCGGGTCAGTACGTATGCGCATTATACAGCGGCGACGCTTTCTATCTTCGCATCTCGAATGCGCTAGGATATTAGTACATGCACCTGCTGCGAGCCTACCGGCTGCCGGTTTCGTACTCTGTCACACACATACACTCACTGCGAGGCGTATACGCTGTTTGTTTGGCAGATCGTTTTTTCAGGAGCTGTACGCGGGAGCAGGAAGTTGTTTGCAGCGAAAAAAAAAAAGAGACAAAGAAAGTGTCCCCCCGTTGTGCACAAACATCCCAATTAAGGCCAAAACGAATAACGACTTGAGAATTGGGCTCTTTCCTCCTGAGACACGAGAGAGCGAGCAGGGAGGAAGCTTTATGAACAAGGAGTTCGTGGGAGAGCATTTAATGTTACCGCGTGAGTTATGTCTTACAGCGCCATTTCACCGCGGTTACTGGCTAGACTGTCTACAAGCAAGTGTTTCAGGCCAGTGCAGGGCCGCTCGAGAGGCGAGTATAGAAAGCCTGTTAGGTTATTTTCGTATGCAAGCAAATCGCTTCAAAGATTTTAGAGCGATAGCATTCAAGGCCCAGGGCATGCAAGTGACCTATCTCATTTTTGAAGCGTCTGTCAGTTTACTTTAGAAAATAACGCATGCCCGACTGCCATCCGGGCACCATTTCCTTTCCCCAAAATCCAAGCAACCAATTTTTCGGACTCCGCCAAGGAACGCTATGAAAAATGAAAGCGGAACCAGCTCTGACAGCAGCTGTCTTTTCGAGAATTCATTGCTTCTGAATGCCTTCTTGTCACGTTGGTTTACGTTACAAACGATGTGGGTCATTTTAATTACCTGATCAAATCGATTCAACGACTTGGTCTGAATGACTCAATGACCACATATCCGACTGCGCATTATTGACCATCACGTGGTAGGCACCCCGTGGATAGTTTTTTTTAGTGCGAAAGCTCTGATCCGGACGTTCAGAGCCTAGCAAAGTTGTCTAGCATTTGTCCGTCCGAGAACGACCAGCTGGTTTCCACAAATTCCACCGGTGGCCTGCACCACCTGCCATCCCAGGGCAGTGGCTCGGGAACAGCAATCTGGATCGCACGAATTCCACCGGTGGCAGCACCTGCCGTCTCAGGGCGGTGGCGCATCGCTTAACCGCTGCACCACCGCTCCAGGGGTAGTACGAGGATGCCCGGGGATCTATGAATGTTAATATAGTGCCTAGAATATACTAGGCACTATATAATTAGGGAAAGACCAATTATGCATATATGGATATGCCGTGCTTTCGCATTGTGTACGAATGTTGCAGATATTCTCTCTCATTTTTAAAGGAAGAAATGAGAATGCGGAAGTTGAAAGCAGTGGCTGGGAGCAAACATTTAATTATTGTTCCTATAGTGGCCGAAAATAATATGATTTTTGTGGAAAGGGAATGGCGCAGTACCTGTCTCATATATCGGCGGACACCTGAACCGCGCCGTAAGGGAAGGGATAAAGGAGGGAGTGAAAGAAGAAAGGAAGAAAGAGGTGCTGTAGTGGAGGGCTCCGGAATTATTTCGACCACCTGGGGACCTTTAACGTGCACTCGCACAGCACACGGGCGCCTTAGCGTTCTTCCTCCATAAAAACACAGCCGCAGCGGTCGGGTTCGAACCCGGGTGCTCCGGATCAGTAGTCGAGAGCCCTAACCGTGGCCAAAAATGAAAACTGGTTTTGAGGAAATGAAAGGCGCATTAACTGTCTCACTTCTCGGTGGACACCTCGACCGCGCCCTGAGGGAAGGGAGGAAGGTGCAAGTGAAAGCAGAAAGAAAGAAAGAGGTGCCGTATAGTGGAGGGCTCCGGAATAATTTCGACCGACAGGGGACCTTCAGCGCGCACTGACGTCGCACAGCACACGGGCGCCTGTTGCGTTTCGCCTCCATCGAAACGCGGCCGCCGTGACCGGGTTCAAGTTAGCAAAAATTTTTTTATAAATGTGGAGAGGAGGGTGGAGCTTTAATGAGCTAGCATTGGTAGGGTTATTATGGGCGAAACCCGGCATAGCCGTTCTGGAGACTTGGTGTAAGGAAGGAAGCTCAGAACCACCACTGAAGTGAGAAATTGATGGCTATTAGACATCCAACTTGAGGTAACTGAACAGCGTGCAAATAAATGAATTGCCAAATCTAAAGCTTAAAGTATCGTTTATCGATCCGGGCCGCGACGGTCGAATTTCGATGGAGGCGAAATTCTAGAGGCCCGTGTACTATGCAATGTAAGCGCACGTTAAAGAACCCCAGGTGGTCGAAATTTCCGGAGCCTTTCACTACGGCGTCTCTCATAGCCTGAGTCGCTTTGGGACATTAAACCCCCATAAACCATAAACCAAACTAAAGTATCGTTTCTGTGAGTGATTTCAGTTCGTCAACACAAATCCTCATCAATCACATTGATTGTTGGGCACTTTTCCGGGTATAAATGGCTGAGATACTGCCGAGCGTCTAAGCATATGCAAGCAGTGGTGCTAATTATTGCTAATTGCTAATTATTTGCTGTCATAAGGGGCGGTCACTTATGCCTGTGCTTCCTTCTGAGAGGCTTCAGGGGCCAGCGTTGCCAAAAACTTGATTGACTAGAGCTTCATTTATATGACTCGACCTTAGCGGGTCCAGAAAATAGGGACGATAGAATTCGACTTGACCGCGTTTCCATTAATTCGTTCCAAGCGAACTTTAAAGGGTCGCAAAAAAATGTATTATTGGAAGAATCCCCACTCGATCAATACAATTACGCCTTGCAAACAATACCAGTGCCCTTTCTGCTCGAAAAGGTGACTCCATTGCGTTGCTGAAGGAAGTTCCCGATTTAGACCCCTATTTACAGCCCTCCCAACGCATGGATGAATAGAAAAAAACTTTATTTGTGACAAAGTGAATGTTCTTGACCCTTACGGGTCACTGGGCGCCGTGGTCGATCCTCGGTCCAGGATGCCGCACTTGACAGCTGCCATCGTGGCTCGGCGTACGAGAAATCATTGCGCTTCCTCGTCCTGGCTGGCCAGCAAGTGCTCCCACTGCGTCGCACTCTGGTGGTCTATTCTAGGCTCTAAGTCTGCCTTAGGGCAGGTCCATGTGACATGCTCTAGCGTAGGTTTACCCTGGAACCACGGACATTCGTCTACGTATTGTGTAGGGAAAACCTTGTGTAGTTTGTGCGGCGCGGGTAAGTACCAGTTTGTAGTCTGCGCCAGTCTACCGCCTCCTCTTTGGATAGCCTTTCGTGTGGGACTGGGTAGCGTTTCCGCTGACCCCTGTAATGATCGTGTGAGGTACGTGTCTGAGTTCAGTACGGTCGATCGCTCCCAACACATTGTGGGAGGGGGCGTTACGTCATTTTTATGAGATTCGATCTTTGGTTGCAGTATTCATGAACAGATGGCGCCCCTATGCATTCAGCCCCAGGCGCGACCATCGACGCAACATTCTTCTTGTTTGTCCTCTTGCTTGCTCTCGCCGCCTTCGCTGGACACGATGACCTCACCTGTTCGGAAAATGAGCCAATGAGCCAGCGACGCACCGCATTCTCGTATCTCGGCAGCACTCGCTACTTCCTCCCGACGAACTTTTGCAGAGCGTGAGTGCGATGCGCCAGTCGTGGCCGGCCAAGAATTCACTTGTCGGGGCCGTATAGTTAAAGGAATCCGCGAGCTGTGTCGCTGAATGCATTAGGCTTTACGTAATTCTCTACGTACTTGCGATCGCGGGACACTAATGCTAGCATGGAGTTAGTATTCGGTTTTATCGTGCCTTTAACCAGGCCTCGCAAGGTGAGATTATGGCGTCCCCTGGCGTCGAGTGCACACGAAAGAGCGCGCGAACGGAGGCTCGGTTTCTCGTTGCAACTCAAGCCCTTGAGAGCGAGTGCTCGACTGGTCACCGGTTATGCGCTGCTTGCCAAGCGGATCATGGGTTGTGCAAGCGAGTCGACGAAAATGTCGCTCTGCACAAGCAGGTACCGTTTGCAAGTTCAACTGACCAATTTTAACACGATAAGGCAAATCGGTCCGCCTTTGTGGGGTTCATATAAACGACCTGGTTGTAGTTGGATCCGCACGAAAAATCAGTACATTTCAATAAAGCCAGATGGCAGAGCAAAAAAAAAAAATGATCTCGCGCCAGTCTCAAGCCAGATTGGTGGATGCAGCATAAATTTCTTCCGCTAGCAACGAAAAAGTCACGACGAGAATTGCACGGAACAAACAGGCAATGCCTATACCTCGCGCGCGCGCGCACACGCGCACGCACGCACGCACGCACACGCACACATGCGAACGCGCACGGACACGCCACTCGCCCCCTTTTTTCCTCTGCAAACGAGTGACCGCACCGAAAGGTCAGGACGGCATTTTAAGCTCGTAATGGCGACAGCAGACACTAGCGCACGCACAGACAGCAGTGGGCGCAATAAACTGCCGCAATGGCGCGTCCGTCACCTTTTGTTGGCTCGTCCGATGCGCAACCTGTTTCGCGGGGGCCCCCTTTGTCTGGGCGTGTAGCGAGCAACGCCAGTCGACAGACAGAGGGGAGGATCCGCGACCCCCGCTGCCGGACTGCTCAACGCCCCCCTCCCTTCTATTTCTAAGCCCGAAACAACAGACGGCCGGTCGCGGTGGTTTGTGCACACCCTTCCCCACTCGCCCCTCTTTGCTCGGCCGGGGCCCACTGTTATATGATTTATAGGTGCGGGGGGCCCCCTCTACCGGCGAAGAGGCCAACGCACCGAACGGAAACTGGACTCTCCGACTGCGTGCGACGAGGCGCTGGAGCGGGGAAGAGCAGGCAGTGACTCGTCCGCTACATGCAGACGACGTGCCCCCATCTGCGAGGCGGAGGACAGACACACGCACACACCCTTTTCCCACCCAGCCGAGCAAGAAGGGGGGCTCGCGCACAGCCAGCAGCAGGGAAGAAAGAAAACCTCCGTCTAGCCGGCAACGAGCGTTCGCGCGCGCGCGAAATCGAAGAGCGCCCGAAAATAAATGCAAAGCGTAGAAGATTCACGCAGCGGAGAACGGCGCAGCGCCGGGAGAGGGATATGTAAAAAAACCTGTTTCCTCTCGTTGGACGTTCTCGGAGTGAGCCCCCGTACGAAACGAGTCTCCGAGACGAACTGCCTCCGCACCCCTTCTCTCAATCCCGCCTTTTGTTCATTACTTTTTCTTTTGGGCGCTTGAGTTCTTGACCTTTGTTTCTGCGGCATCGCAGTCGCCTTCCTTCTTTCCCCCGCTGTGCAGCTGGCGATGATGTGCGTTATTGCGGTTGCGTGTGCGCGCGTGCGCCGAGTCTCATTTCGAAACCGAGCGGCCGTTATTTTTTCCGCGTCTAGGAAACGCCCTTCATTCGTGTACGTTGCTGCGTTGGCTTTCGACAGCAGCGCACTCTTCCGGTTCAACCTCAATGCGCGTAATACTGCGACCAGTAGGTTGCTTAACAGACCATCTGTTGTCCATTGTTTCGCGCAAAGGGAACCGGAAATTAAACTGGCGACACTGGCCTGAAGAACTCAAAAGGTTACATGTTTTTATGAGAATGAGTACAGAAAGCAGACATGGTGGAGACAAAAAAGGAGAAATTGTTTCCCTCCCTCGCAGCCGATTTTCGCTAGCGCGCTTATAAAAACCATAAAAGATAGAGGCATATAACTACAAAATAGGCCCTTAGTTGCGGTGCATCGCATTTTATAAATGGATGCAACATTGGCTTTCCAACTCAGTTATGAGACGAGGATACAGCCACGTGTAGATAAATTGCGAATAAAAAAATGTCTGTGGCTTAGCTCTGGCTAAACCTGGAATGGCGCGATAGCTACATCTGGCCGAGTGGAACTCGGATGTAACATTGGCTTTCCAACTCAGTTATGAGACGAGGATACAGCCACGTGTAGATAAATTGCGAATAAAAAAAATGTCTGTGGTTTAGCTCTGGCTAAACCTGGAGTGGCGCGATAGCTACATCTGGCCGAGTGGAACTCGGATGTAACATTGGCTTTCCAACTCAGTTATGAGACGAGGATACAGCCACGTGTAGATAAATTGCGAATAAAAAAATGTCTGTGGTTTAGCTCTGGCTAAACCTGGAGTGGCGCGATAGCTACATCTGGCCGAGTGGAACTCGGATGTAACATTGGCTTTCCAACTCAGTTATGAGACGAGGATACAGCCACGTGTAGATAAATTGCGAATAAAAAGATGGCTGTGGTTTAGCTCTGGTTAAACCTGGGGTGACGCGATAGCTACATCTGGCCGAGTGGAACTCGCTCAGTTGAACTACAAAGTCAGTCTTTCGCCGCTCCGTTTCGCTGGGCGTTCCGGCTTCATTTTCGTCCCACTTGACACAGCGCATGTGCCCAGCTGTGGCAGCTCGGTTTCGCCGGCAGCAGCAGCTGCTCCGCACCACGTGACCAACCACGTGATCAGGGGTGGCCACGGTGACCACGCCGAAGGGTCGAAGAGGTGGCGTATAGTGTAGCTATCGCTACAAAACTCTTAGGCGATGATCAGTGGAAGGCTGGAATGCGTTAGCAGCCAAACGTTTGTTATATCTGAGTTTGACACACTAAAGCTCGTTGTATCCGAGGTGGTTAATTGGTTTGATCATAGAAGGTTGTGGCCAAGTACTACACCAGGGTGGCCAAATCCTGCTCTGGTGAGAGAGTGCGTTGTCGGTTCTGGTCACCGAGATCAGGCCGCACTCCAGGCCTGGTTATGCGATTCCATCGACACGCTGATTTTTTTTTTTTTAACCCGGTGGAGAATTGCGCGGCACCAGGATTTGAACCCCGGTCCTCTCGCACGCGAGGCGGATGTTCTACCTCTACGCCATCGCTGCATCGTCTCTGAGGTGGTGCACTTAGGTTAACATGAAAGTTCGTTATATCCGAGGTTAACACTAAAAAAAGTTCTTTATATCAGAGGCAAACACACCAAAGTTCGTTGTATTTGAGGTGGCTGCTAGGGTTCGTATGTCCGAGGTTAACACTCGAAAGGTCGTTGTATCCGAGGTATACAGTATAATAAGTACGTATAGATGGTATTCTAAGCTAGTTCGTAGCCCGGTGGGCAGGTTACCACCTGCCCATCGTGGCAGGTGGGTCACCTACCAATGACTACTCGCAGAGGGCACTCGCCATTTCCGCTTGCACGGACCATTCAATGCTAACTCATTAATAATCAAATAGCTTGTAATGCTTTCTGCCCGACAAACGGGGGACTGAACGAAGAAGTATTCAGGATGAGAGAGAGATGCAGACGGAAGAAAGGGAAATAGGGAGGTTAACCGGGTGACGGCTACGCTGTGCATCGTAGTTGGCATGTGCTTTGCTATGGCTGCTCAAGTTATAGTTGCACACTACAGAAACCTTCAAGAAGCATATAACACGCTCATCGAGCCGGATATATGCTCAGCCTTAGTCGCTCCTCAAAGGAGAGGTCAAGAAAGAGGAGGATTAGTAGTAGTAGTAGTAGTAGGAGGAGGAGGAGGCGAGGTGAGAGGTCTTTTGTGAGAAGAAGAAAACAAGAAAAAAATAGAAGAACGATTGATGACTCAGACCAAGAAAAGTACGTTTTTAATACCAGTATGAACCTTGATATCGGTCTCCTGTTTGTTTATTCACCAGCTCAAATTTTTTAAACTTGCAAATACACTCAAACAAAAAACACCCGGAAAACAGAGCATAAAGAAAGACAACAGCCGCAACCTCGGAGTGTCACTTGCGCAGTTTCATCAATTCAAATATTTCGTCGACATTGATGCGTACGTTCATATTTGGAAAAAGCGCAAACAACTGACGGGGAAAACACAGGACTAAACGACGACACAGGCGCTGAACTTCAACCAACTCGCCAAACTTTCTGTGTTACTTAACTTGACGTGAACGAACGTACAGGGTGGCCTTCTTTTAGGATGAACACGCGAGTGTGCGGCCGCGTTAATGGGAGCCCCCCTGAGTTCTACACGGCGGCGCATCGAAGCAAAGTGGCGTACGCACTCAAGAACCTCAAGGTGGTGTTTGGCATCGACCACCACTTCGCTTCGAATCGCGACCGGGACAAACGCACTGGCGCTCCGAAGAGCGTGTTCACTCGAAGAGTGGATCACCCTGTACAAACTATATAGTCTCGAAAATAAATTTGCTTTCCAGCTCTACTAAAGAAAAGCCCTCATTTTTTTTTTCGTCTCCTTCCTCTTTTTTCGCTGATCGCTCGCTTCTTTTATTCACTGGCTCTACACAGGTGGTTTGAGCAGCCGTCTATGAAGACACGGTACATTCTTCGAAGACTCAATCTGCCGAATGTGAAAGACTGCTTCGCACGTTCTGAGCATCCGGGAACGATGCAGGCGCGAGAAAGGAACGGGGCTCTTAAAAGCTATAGACGCTGATGACCGGAGTATATAAAGGCTTCCAGCGTGGTCATTCGTAAAGGCCGTTCACTTTATACAGCCAGCGAGGAACGCTCGCCTCTGCCATAACGAGGGAAATTAGCCCATGCGCGGTCCGTGAAGGGATGAGTTCCGCTAAGTGGCGAGACTCGAGCGATGACTCGGCCGAGGCTTTTCTCCGCAGTCGAGAGCGGGCGATCGCCGCGCGCGCGCTTCCCTTGGCAGCTTGACAAAGGTCGTTGCGCCGCGAAGAAGAAACATTCCGGCAGCGCATCCGTTTGACACGCCGACAAGCGGCACGAACCCCTCGCACTGCAGCACAGCCAAGTCGACCCCGCGTGAGCGCCACCTTGCGTGCATCCTAGCACGGCGTGTGAATGATCGCGCATGATGTTGCGAACTTGTATGCTTGCGGCACTGAGTAGGAAGAAATCGAGACTTAAAAAATCAGACATGAGAGATGGAAGCTACTGGTAGGTGGGAGGTGTATTTTTACCGGTAGGTGCTTAGAGGCGCACCCGCCGGAGCGTGTTCCGCAGGAGACCCGCTCCGATTAGCTAAGGGCACTGGGGGATGGAGGCTTCAGACATGCACACCGACCACTGAATTTTCGTTGAAAGAGGACTATACTGCTAGTGATGTAAAGGAAACACACTGTACTTAGATTTCGACACCCGTTAAATAGCCGGAGGTGTTTGTGGATTGAAGTCCTCCACTACGGCGCGGTTCGCAGCTCCAGAGCTATCTTGCTTTGCAAAATAAAACTTACTGGGCACTTAAATTCAATAAGTGCGCTCGTATCAAACTAGCAAGCAGTATCCTTCATAAAGTACGCCTTGCTCGCACGCGGCTAAGCGTAACCGGACAGTCAGCGTGCGTGCGCCTGGTCACAGCAGGGGTGCTTCTCCGCAGAGCAACCAAGCCAAGCGAACCGGGAGAAAAGAGCGCTTTCCGGGCGCTCGAGGCAGCCTCAGCAGCGAGGAGAGGGTGAAAGCTTCGGGCCCGCGGCCGAAACGGGGGAGACGCCGGCGCAGGAGGAGGCGGAGGAGGGGGCAGCGCCAGACGCAGCGCAACGGCGGCCGCTGCGGGGTCAGCCGAGTTTATTTGCCTCCAAGGTTATGGAGGCGCGAAGCGAGTGCGCTCGCGCGACCGACGAGGACGCTGCTGCCACGTGCGCGCGCAAATGTGTGCCGGCTGCCGGCTGCGTGGCTGCGCTGAGCGCTGCAGATAGCTGTCTCGAAATAGGCGTCGCTCGTTCGTTCCGAGGAGAGAGAGAGAGGAGGAAAGAAAGCATGGAACTAAGGTTACGCTAATGTTGAGGGCTGCTTTATGCTGCCCTGCTGACCCTCCCCCGCGGGGACAGCACGCCATCTCGAGCTGAGAGGACTGGGAGGTCCTGCTTATGTCTGCAGACCCGACATCGCAGCTTGCTGCGGTGACTCGGGCTGCCGACGTCATGTCCCGGCATGACCTACTTGATGCAGTGCTGGACCGCGCAGTGGCCCAGGGACCCAGCTGGGTCTAAAACTCACTTGCTAAATAAAGTTTTTCTGTCTGTCTGTCCTCCATCGTACATTCGTGTACTCCGATAACTAGGCCCGAAGTGTGTTGAACTGATGCTTAACCAGTACTCTAGTCTGAACCATCGCGCACATGTGCTTGCAAGATGAGTGAGGACTAAAATGACGTGGGATGGGAGCAGTTGTTGAGGCCTTGGTCAAGGCCCTTGCCCAGAGGCACGCTGTAAGAATGAAAACATGACTTTAAATATGAAGTAAGCATGGCTCGTGACACGGCTAGTGTTGGCTATCACGATGATGATGATGGTGGCCGGTGATGATGCCTCTGATAAGGCTCCCGTAGGAAGTTACAACCATTTGAAAGCCATTGTCATGTAGTGAAAACGACAGAGCTGCCATTGATAATGATGATGGCGACATCCAACGTTTAAAGTAGCGCTTGAGCCCTCCGTGCGTTATTGTTCTGCTATGCAAGCTGCCATATTATGAGTTCTCTTGGCTTTGTCAGCTGCAGCATTATCCTTCAGTGGCTTCTTTCTTGCTGTCCCGTGAAGATGCGCTCAGGTGTAGCCGCGACACGTTGCCGCCTTCAGAACGCAAGATATAGAGCAAAAGTTTAGTCACCCCTTTGCACTGTCTAAAAGAGTTCATACTCCGTGATTTAACGCCTTCTTTTTCTGTTCTTACAATCTAAACCATCCTCCCCGACTCTCTATTGTTCTCCACGCTTGCGTGCACTTTCTTCATTTCTTCCTCTTTCTTTCTTTTGCTATTTTAATTACGCCCTGAAAATGGCACGGTTTACTCTGCACACTATTAAACCTGCAATACAAACCAAACCTCCCGCGCTTGATTTGGCGAAGACAGCAAATACTTAGTGCACAGCTTGATAGAGTCAGTCCTTTCCTTGCCTCTTGGCGATCGGCCTTCTTTTCTTATTCAATATCTGTATTGTGGCATGTCCGCAAGTATGTCCTTTAAGTCGTTATGTCAGCAAAATATGCAATGCCTTTATTCGCGAGAGGCATGCCGGCGTATACGCGGTATGCTGCCACCGCTGTTCGGGCACGTAATAAGGACGCGGCATAACTATGGCACTGAAACAGGCGATTTTTTTTAAATACAGAGGAGCACTCGTTGGACAAGATAGCCTCCACCGGGAAAAAAATAATGTGTCCAGCACTTCTGGTGGTAACTTTTGAAAAAATAAGAGACGCCGACCAGTGAAGAAAGGTTCGTTCTTGACGTTTCGGCTTCCACACGGAAGCCTTGTTCACAGGACGTTTCGGCTTCCACACGGAAGCCTTGTTCACAAGTTTGTGAACAAGGCTTCCGTGTGGAAGCCGAAACGTCAAGAACGAACCTTTTTTTCACTGGTCGGCGTCTCTTATTTTTTTCAAATTTACGCTCCCGGCCAAACGGGATTCCGTCACACGCTCAACTTCATTCTGGTGGTCACGTGCGCTACCTTTATTTATTTATTTATTTTAATTTAGAATTTGACGGGTGCCTTTGCTCTTTAACGATGTGTCTTTCTTTTAAGTGATTCGTATCACTTTTTCCTTTCTTTCACCTTCACATCTGTTCCATTTCCCCAGTGCAGGGCAGTCAAGTGAAAATCCACTCCCACCCTTTCCTTATTATCCCCTTTTCTGTCATTTCTGTGTTTGCACAATTACATGTATATTCTCTGAAGACGAGGCCAATCTGAAACAGGTGGTACAATTGCCGACAGGCCACTGGTAGGCTAGTACCGCCTGTACATTAACACCACTAACATCATCACCACCACCACCACAGCCAATTGAAAGTTTTGAGGCTCAAGTGTGCAGCTCGCTCATAAACCATAAGTCTGGATGTTGGAAGTCGAGCTCCGATGTTGGCGAACCGTCTAACCTAGCCCAGAACCAGTATAGGGTGATGCATACATAAAATATATTCAAGTTCGGCAAGACCAGCAGCCTTCGTGGGTTCACGGTTTCTGAAAGAGCAGAGCTACTTCACCTAATGAGCTTGGCTGCGGCGTAGCATGATTTTGTTTGTGGGTGGCGTCAGTATAGATGCTGTCTGTAGTTACAAAGTACAGCTTTGTGTGCATGAATATTTTCTCCTGCTTTTTTTAAACATTATTAGAAAAAAAAAAAAAACTCCCAGAGCTCCCAGGGCCTACTGGCGCCATCTGTCGCAGGAAGGTTGCATTACATGCGCTTGCACTGGGGCGGACTGGATGGACTGGAGGCAGAGAGACTGGAGGGCGGAGAGGCAGTGGGGGCATCTCTGCTTAGTTAATCAATTTAATTTCTCTTCCTGTTCTGCGGCATACCTGGGCGTTAAATGTGCACATTAGGCAACGCAGAATAATTATGCTTTAATGTAAGAAAGGAAAAAATAAAAATCTATATCAAAGGCACATACCTAAACCTATAATCAAACAAAAAAAAGGAAGGGGTAAGCTAAGCTTGCAGACTTGTCAAATTATCCAGTGAGAGCTGCTGTTTCTTCTTCCTGTTCCTTACTCCTTCATATTCTTCTAATTATTTTAACTCAGCCACCATGGGGACCGTCACATAAACAGTTCTTACTATGAGTGATAGGCCATAATTCGGCTATGAAAAAAGAACATATAAAACATATTGTAATGGGACCGACAGGCGCAGCGCAGCGAAGAAGCGGACGAGTTCAAGCGGGACAACGAAGAAGCAGACGAAGTGCAGCTGGGTTTTTCGAACGACGCCTGTGAGTGTGCCCGTTGTGTCGCCGGACAACCAAGACCAACCGACCTGTGCTTCAAATAAACGCCTTGACACTTGGTGGAGGTGCCTCGGTTCCCGTCCCGATCCTCATCCTGGAACTTCGAAGTGGAACGCTCCTCGTCTCCGCCACCATGCCGGAAGGTCCGAGTGAACCATCGCAGCCCCTCCCTGCCACCGTACTCTGTCACGGGGTGCAGCGCCAGCGTGACCCTTCACCTTTTAGTGGCACCGATGACCAAGACGTCGACGATTGGCTGGCCTCCTATGAGCGCATCAGCACTTACAATCGGTGGGACGATTCCGTCAAACTTAGCAACGTCCTATTCTATCTAACGGACGTTGCCAACCTATGGTTTCGCAACCATGAGGCCGACCTTCCCACCTGGTCGTCCTTTAAAACAAGCTTCGCCGACGTTTTCGGCCGCCCCGCCGTCCGGAAGCTTCGCGCCGAGCAACGTCTTCGTGCTCGATCTCAGCTCCCTTCCGAGACGTTCACCAGCTACATCGAGGACATCGTTGACCTGTGCAAGCGTGTCAACCCCTCCATGTCCGAAGGGGATAAAGTCAACCACATACTTAAAGGCATAGCCGATGACGCTTTCCAGATGCTGCTGGCGAAGAACCCCACCTCCGTCGCCACCGTCATCCAGCTGTGCCAAAGCTTCGACGAACTCCGCAAGCAACGCGCATCTACGCGGCAGTCCGGCGCGCCTGCGGGGGGTCTTGCTGGCTTGGCCCTTGGTGGCTCGTCTGCTGAGCAGTCCCTGTTCATGCAGCAGGTTAAAGACTTCATCCGCGAAGAGGTCGCTCGCCAGCTTTCTCTGCTGCATCACCTTCCCGACCCCGTTTGCCCTCCGCACGACCTGGCGCCATCTCTCACGCCCACAATCCGTCGTGTTATTCAGGAGCAGGTCGCTGCAGTTCTGCCATCCAGTCCCCCACCTCCTCCTGTGGCAGCGCCGCTCACCTATGCTGAAGCAGTCACCGGTACACGGCGCTCGCCCACCTCTGCCGCCTACCCTAGCAGCCCGGCCTTTTATGCTCCACCGCCGTCTATACCCCCGCCGCAGGTCCCGGTTCGTCGACCCCGCCGAAACCCTACGAACCCTTGGCGTACCGAGGACAATCGGCCGATATGCTATTCCTGCGGTCTTCCGGGCCATGTCGCACGCTTTTGCCGTCAGCGATCTCCTCGTTCTGGCGATTTCATGCGCAACTTCCGGTACGATTCCGGGCCGCCCTTGCCTAATGTCTCTTCTGCCTCCTCTACACATCGCTCCCAGTACCCTACTCGTCGCTCGCCTTCCCCTCGTCGACGTTCCATTTCTCCGATGCTCCGCCGCCCGGACCCTCTCCCAGAGGAAAACTGACTGCCGCAGTTCAGGAGGCAAGAACTGCGTGTTTTGCCAACTTTTTAAGTCCTCCGTGTTCTCCTGCTAACGTGATTGAGGTGTCTGTTGAAGGCGTCCCCGTTCTCGCGCTCGTCGACACGGGTGCTGCAGTGTCAGTAATTAGTGATGCTCTTCGCCGCAAACTTCGTAAGGTGACAACGCCGCTGTCTGACTTTTCACTACGTACGGCCACCTCTCAGCGCATCCACCCCATCGCAGCCTGCACGGTCCGCGTTACTATCAACGACGTCGCCTATACCATCGAGTTTGTTGTGCTGACCGCCTGCTCTCACGATGTCATCCTCGGCTGCGATTTCCTCTCGACCCACCGTGCAGTGATTGATTGTGCCCGTGCGGAACTTGAGCTTTCTCCCCTGTGTGATGTTTCGTTGTGTGACCTACCTGTGCGCTCCGCTAAGCTTCTTGTAGCTGCCGACACCGACATACCTCCCTCCTCTTCAGCCCTCGTTCCGCTCCGCCCCGACTCTTTCCTCAGCGGCCCTGTTCTTTTCACACCTACCGCAGCACCCACTCGCCATCAGCGCCTCCTCATTCCATTCGCCGTTGTCTCGATTTCCGATGGCCACTGCGCCATCTATGTCACCAACCCATTTTCTTACCCGTCGTTTGTTCTTCGCGGCGAATGCCTCGGCTCTATTGAAGAACTGGACCCTGCTCTTGCTTCCGAGTTCTCCGATACCCGTGCCTGCTCCCCAGTTACTGCCTTAGCCTGTTGTGCGACAGCGCCCGATCCGATTTCCATCGACGTCTTTCGTCGTAACATCGCTCCCGACCTTCCGTCCGCTTACCGTGACCAAATCTTGGAACTTCTCTGCCGCTTCCGCAACTCTTTCGACCTTTCCCAGCCCTCCTTGGGGCGCGCATTGGCCGTCTCTCACACAATTGACACTGGTACCCACGCTCCCTTGCGTCAGCGACCGTACCGAGTCTCGCCGAGAGAGCGCCGCGTCATCCGTGACAATGTTGACGACATGCTTCGGCGCGGCATAATACAGCCTTCTCACAGCCCTTGGGCCTCTCCTGTTGTCTTGGTGACGAAAAAAGATGGCTCCATCAGGTTCTGTGTGGACTACCGCCGTCTCAACAAGATCACACGCAAGGATGTTTATCCTCTACCCCGAATCGACGACGCACTGGATTGCTTGCAGGGAGCGGAGTATTTTTCATCCCTCGACTTACGCTCCGGCTACTGGCAGGTCCCGATGGCGGCGAACGACAGGCCGAAAACCGCTTTCGTCACCCCAGACGGCTTGTATGAGTTCAATGTGATGCCATTCGGCCTCTGCAATGCTCCAGCCACATTCGAAAGGATGATGGACACTATTCTCAGTGGCCTCAAATGGGAAACTTGTCTGTGTTACTTAGATGACATTGTCGTTTTTTCCAAAGATTTTCCTTCCCATCTGCACCGCCTTCAGCGCGTACTCACTAGCCTTACTGACGCCGGCCTCCAACTAAACTTGAAAAAATGTTACTTCGGTGCAACGCAGCTCACAATATTAGGCCATGTCATCTCCAAAGACGGCGTTCTTCCTGACCCTGCCAAACTTCGCGCCGTCGCTGACTTCCCCAAACCAACCACCTTAAAAGAACTTCGCAGTTTTATAGGCCTATGCTCATATTTTCGCCGCTTCATCCGAAATTTCGCCAGTATCATCGCCCCTTTAACGCAGCTTCTTGCCGGCAGCCCGAACCTTTCGTCTTGGTCCCCCGCCTGCGATACCGCGTTCAGCACTTTACGTCGCCTGCTGGTCTCTCCCCCCATCCTTCGCCATTTTGATCCCGCCTGTCCGACAGAAATTCACACTGACGCGAGCGGTGTGGGCTTGAGCGCAGTTCTTGCCCAGCGAAAGCCTGGGTATCCGGAATACGTCGTCGCTTACGCCAGCCGCGCCCTCACCAAGGCGGAATCAAACTATTCTGTTACAGAAAAAGAATGTCTCGCCATCATTTGGGCAATTGCCAAGTTCCGCCCTTACATTTACGGCCGGCCCTTCTATGTCGTCACAGACCACCACGCCCTATGCTGGCTATCCTCCCTCAAAGATCCTTCTGGCCGACTCGCCCGCTGGGCTTTACGTCTCCAGGAGTTTGATATACACGTCATTTATCGCTCCGGCCGCAAGCACTCGGACGCCGACGCCCTTTCTCGTTCACCACTCCCATGCGAGTCAACCTCTGCCCTCGTCTGTGCCTACGAATTCTCTTCGTTCAACATCCCTGATATGCTCTCCGAAGAACTGAAGGATCCTTGGATCACCTCGCTGCTAAACTTCCTGAACACTCCCTCGCCGCATCCTTCGACCCGGACCCTTCGCCGCCAAGCCCACCACTTCGCCGTTCGTGATGGCCTCTTATACCGCCGTAATTACCTCCCCGACGGCCGGAAGTGGCTGTTGGTCATCCCTCGACACCTCCGTGCTACAATCTGTGCCTCTTTTCACTCCGCTCCACAATGCGGCCACGCCGGTGTACTGAAAACATATGCTCGCCTTCGTCAGCGATTCTACTGGCGAGGTATGTACCGCTACATACGTCAGTACATTCGGTCATGCATCGCCTGTCAACGTCGCAAGAAACCTCCCCACCCCGCCGCCGCTCCTTTGCAGCCGTTACCTTGCCCTGGCCGTCCCTTTGACCGCGTCGGCATTGATCTTTATGGCCCGCTTCCAACTACTTCGGCTAATAATCGGTGGATCATCGTTGCCGTTGACCATCTCACCCGTTACGTCGAAACGTCGGCTCTCAAATCTGCTACCGCAAACGATGTCGCCCACTTCATTCTACACAGTCTTGTTCTTCGTCACGGCGCCCCGAAAGAACTTCTGAGTGACCGCGGCCGTGTTTTTCTCTCGGACGCCGTCGAGGCCCTGCTCAAACAATGCCAAATCGTTCATCGCTACACCAGCGCCTATCACCCCCAGACCAACGGCATGACTGAGCGGTTCAACCGCACTCTGAGTGACATGCTCGCCATGTACGTTGACACCGCCCACTCCAACTGGGATCAAGTGCTCCCGTTCGTCACGTACGCGTATAACACAGCTACTCAGACAACAACGGGGTTTTCTCCTTTTTTCCTCTTATATGGCCGGGAGCCTACATCCACCATGGA
The DNA here is from genome assembly GCF_052857255.1 of Amblyomma americanum. Taxonomy (NCBI): domain Eukaryota; kingdom Metazoa; phylum Arthropoda; class Arachnida; order Ixodida; family Ixodidae; genus Amblyomma; species Amblyomma americanum. The sequence continues at coordinate 40,691,116 of NC_135502.1, forward strand.
CACCATCCTTCCTTATCACCCTGACCCTTCCGAGACCACCTTACTCTCCGAAGCTCACCTGTATGCCGAAGAATGCCGGCAACTTGCCCGCTCTTTCACCACACAGCAACAATGGGATCAGAAGCACCGTCGGGATTCCCCGGACCCTCCAGCGTCATACCCATCTGGCGCCCTCGTTTGGCTCTGGGTGCCTTCCTCCACTCCCGGCCTCGCCACGAAACTACTGTCTCGCTTTCACGGACCTTACCGGGTTGTCCACCAAACTTCTCCGGTGACTTATATCGTTGAGCCGCTCGTTCCCTCTTCGGACCACCGTCGCCGGGGGCGCGAAACTGTGCACGTTGAGCGCCTCAAGCCTTACTATGACCCGCCCATCCTCTCCTCTCCGTAAGTCGCCAGGATGGCTCCTTTTTCGGAGGGAGAGTAATTGTAATGGGACCGACAGGCGCAGCGCAGCGAAGAAGCGGACGAGTTCAAGCGGGACAACGAAGAAGCAGACGAAGTGCAGCTGGGTTTTTCGAACGACGCCTGTGAGTGTGCCCGTTGTGTCGCCGGACAACCAAGACCAACCGACCTGTGCTTCAAATAAACGCCTTGACAATATAAAAAAGAACATGTAAACTAAAACTAACTAACTAACTAACTAACTAACTGACCAAATAATTAATTGACTGACTTATCAACTGGCTAACTGACTGTCCAACTAACTAACTGATTGACCAACTAACTAACGAACGAACTAATGAACTAATGTACTAACAAACTAACTAACGAACGAATTAACCAACGAACTAACTCCAAAACCAAGTGTATCGAAATGGCTTTCCTAAATTTGAACTCCGCATAATTCGAGCGTACCCGCCGCGGTGGCTCAGTGGTTAGGGCGCTCGACTACTGATCCGGAGTTCCCGGGTTCGAACCCGACCGCGGCGGCTGCGTTTTTATGGAGGCAAAACGCTAAGGCGCCTGTGTGCTGTGCGATGTCAGTGCACGTTAAAGATCCACAGGTGGTCGAAATTATGCCGGAGCCCTCCACTACGGCACCTATTTCTCTTTCTTCTTTCACCCCCTCCTTTACCCTTTCCTTACGGCGCGGTTCAGGTGTCCAACGATATATAAGACAGATACTGCGCCATTTCCTTTCTTCCCAAAAAAACCAAAACCAACCAATTCGAGCAACTTTTCATCTCAATATTCGACGCAGTGAGTCTACTGATGCTTATGATGATGAATCGAGAACCGACTACAGACGCAAACACATACTCTTTTCCACGCTGCGCCAAAATTCCCCTTCTTCCTCAAAAGCAGTTCGGAAAGCCCGAACTTAAGTACCGTGCACATTTTAGCATGACGTTTCGCGCGTGATAGTGCTGCCTCTATGTGCCAAATGATTAGCTCTCGCTTGTCATCTGCTGGCCTCGTGGTTTAGAGCTACGACCTCAGGCAGACGGTGGTGCTGGGTTTGACCTTTGTACCAGGTATAAATGTATTCAGTACTGGCCTCCGGATCTCGGTTCCTGTGCCAGGACACATTTTTATTCACGAATTTTACTTTCGGGGAACCTAGTTGGCCTTCAGTTTGGACACAAATGGAGAACAAACTTTTGTTTTGGTAAACCGCCTTCGACTTATGAATTTATGCAGACATCATTCGCTCAATACTGTACACGAACTGCGGGCTTCCGCAAGCGATTGTAGCAAATTAACTCTTCTAATAATTTACCTTCGAGCTGAAATATAGAAATAAATAACTAGCAATAAACTATTGTTCATTTGCGGCTACTTGTTTTTGCTTCAACGAGAAGAAACAGTCAGCAAATTTTCTTCGCGATCAAAAACTCAGCCTTCATAACCGCATAACAATTACCTACCTGATCGCTTTCCAGTCCCACATAATCGACAACCGCTTTTACTTTGCGCGGCTACCACAATATGCAGCGTGGCTCTGAGCATTCAGAACTGCAAGTAAAATTTTGAATCTTCGCTACACCCAAGGAATTTTCTGTGGCATTCCGAACTAGCTGACGTGAGCGCAAGAATCATTTTATAGGTCCGAATGAGGCGCGAGTAGGAAGAGCAGGCCTTCAGATGATCAGTACGCTAGCGGAGCGTCTAATCGCACTCCCGAGTTTTCTCACAAGTGAAAAATTCCCCATTAAGTTAAGCGGTGTTCGCTACTGGCAGCTTGACATACGGCTCTAGATGAAGATGTCCGATAAAGCCCCTTGATGGCCATCCAGGGACTCTTTAAGTCTAGGAAATATAACTTGCCTACATATCATTTGCGTGCAACAAGTACGCCAGTCTTTCCGCCTTTTTTTTTTTTCAACTTTCATAGTCTTCGCGGTGATTAAAGCGAAGCCAACTTTTTATCTGAGAGTGATAAGATTAAGCTGTTGATTAGGTATGCTGAGCGATATGTCCCAGTAGAAACCCTGAAGCGCGAACTAGCGCCGAAGTTCAAAAATTGCCGCCGCGAACGAGCGCAGAGACAAGTGGCAGAAACACGCTTCGTTTACGGTAGATGGCGCGAGCCTTCCGTGCGCTTTAAGGCCCGGTGCGCTTCGCTGCGCTTGAGGCGCTTGGAAAACCGCGGTTTCTTTCTTTTCGCGTCTAACTGACGCAGGTTATATATCTAATTTATTTTTTATACATTCTTTCTCAGTTTCCTCTTTTTTTATTACTGTATCTACATGCCACCGCCGCCGCTGTAGTACGTCGGCTGCGTTTTTATGGAGGCAAAACGCTAAGGCGCCCGTGTGCTGTGCGATGTCAGTGCACGTTAAATATCCCCAGGTGGTCGAAATTATCCCGGAGCCCTCCACTACGGCACCACTTTCTTCCTTTCTTCTTTCACTCCCTCCTTTCTCCCTTACCTCACGGCGCGGTTCAGGTGTCCAACGATATATGAGACAGATACTGCGCCATTTAGAAGTACGGAAAGCTGAGCAAGTTGGTTACTATTATAGCCCAGGGAACTAGAAATTACATTTAGAAGTACGGAAAGCTGAGCAATTAAGTTGGTTACTATTATTAGAAATGACATTTAGAAGTACGGAAAGCTGAGCAAGTTGGTTACTATTCCTTTCCTCATGAATAAAGAAATATGAATTGATTGTAGGACTTGGGCCAATGTATGTCGTTGAATTGGCGGAAATTTGGAGTAACTTAAAAGTAATTGCATTACTTTTTGGACGCAGTTGTAATGTCACTGGTTTTTTTTGTGACAATTAGTACTCTAAGTTAATTACATTTCGCTATTTTCATGAAAGTAATGATTAGTGCAAATTTATTACTTTTTTAAGTAATTTTGTCGTTTATGCTTATAAATAAGTTAAACGGGCATGCATGCTTACACGCAAAGCGTTATCATAACATTGGTCCGTTTGTCGATCGTTTGATTTTTGAGTCAAGTTTCCCGTTATGCACGCATCAATATATCAGTTTTGTGTCAGAATACCATGCGAAGTTATCGTCCTGACCCACGGCCATAGGGAGACATTTAGCAGGGTAGACATTTTCACCAGTATACACATAGAGGCTGACCACGCATTCCACAGCTCTCATGAGGCTATACATGTAGCAAGGAGCAGCAATTCTTGGCAGTCAGCTACGCTAACATTTGCAGAGGTTGCAGCTGCTTATCTACACTGTCAGGGCCAACGAATTAAAGAGAGGAGGGGGTCATAGTCAGAGGCACGGTGTTAGATGATCAGAAGAAACGAGAACTATGCAGCATTGTTTGAAAATTATTATTTTTTCAAGTTCATGAATTCATTAACAATGCCTTTAAAATAAACGTTCATATATTGTCTTTGAAACAAAAAGGCATGGTTTAAAGAAAATACCACGGGTCTTTTCGATAGAACTAAAAGAGGTACGTAATCGTTACACACGTATCTGTTTAGCATGACAGTGCTATTTTTGCGAAATAAGAAAGAGAGACAGAGAACAATTAAGACACGGTGAGAAGCACGATGTTAGAAGACTTTGTTCTAAGCTCCTCGGAAGCAATGTCTGCGTTGATCTGCGAAAAGTTGTTGCGCGGATACAGTGGTATACGCCGTCTGTAAGGTCAGAAGCATCCGCACTTTATATTGAAGGACACCACCCATATAAATTCTAATGGCGGAAGAAGGCGCATCGGCAGGAACCTGTTTCTGTATGTCATGCGGATGTGATTACTACGGGAACAACTTAATTTGTCACGAATACTTTTCTGACTGCGCCAAACTTTTGTGTACTATCTTTAGTGAGACAGAATTAGCTTTAGTGATACCGGCAGGAGGAGAGGCTGGTAAGCAAGAGATACTTACCTGAATGCGGCCAGAGGTGGCGCTCTATGCGCAGCCGTGCACAGTCAACACACAAAATACGTTGGTATATGCTGACGACGCTAGGCTTTCATTTGCGCAACGAGCGACTAAACGACCAAGGCACGAAGAGTCGGCAGCAAGCTTCTTCACAGTACAAGAAAGCGTGCAAGGAAACAAGCTTTCAAATGTGCAGGAACAATAACAGAAAGGAGAAAAAACAAGCAAAATCTTTCGAAGAACTAACAAGAAACACATACACTGCCCGAACACCTTATAATTGCATAGTGTAGGCGAGGTTCCCTTTCCCGTTGGATGCCCGGATGGCAGATAGCGCTTGTCAGAGACAGAATAATGAAAACAGCGGACTTATGTCCCATACTATCGTAGATTAACGTATGAATTTTGTTCATTCCTCAAGAAGCTCTTCTACGCTCATAAGTAAATAGGAGATGAAAAATAAACGACGCTGGCAAAAAGAAAAGATGACATTTCGTCTTCCATAGGGGAGCCTTGCTCACAATGAAGCCAAAATGAATAACCATCGCCTTAAATACGGCGCATGGCAGATCCAGGGGCAGATTACCACTGTTGCTATTCATTGTATATGCTGTCGTCTGAATAATCAGCGACGACTGCACATACAATGAATCGCAAAGATGATAGTCTGCCCCCAGTATACTCCACGTAGTCGAGGGTTTGACGGCATACCGTCTGGTCAGGAATCATGGTCATGCAGATTGCTGGTCACTGGCCAAAGTCAAAAGATGAAAAGACGTTTCGGGAGCACTACGGCTCCCTTGTTCACTATGAAGCAATCGGCGCACGGATCCGTTCTTTTGTAGCAGCCAGTAGAGTTTTTAATGATTTAGCATAGATAAGATGTAGAGTTCCTGTTTAGTGTGTTAGACGATGTCTGTATGATAAGGGACTCAAGATTCTGCCGTGCTGATGTGTTCTTTTCTGTTGTCAATATCTTTACTTGATCCCAGTTAATCTCGTGGCCAGACTCTTGCACGTGCTCGGCGATGGCATTAGTTGTTACTTTTTGGTTTCGGACGTCATTCTGGTGCTCTCTCAGGCGTCTCCAGAAGTCCTTTGTTTCACCGATATATATTGATGAGCAATCGGCGCAGTCAATCTCGTACACAACGCTGGGAAATCTTTCCCGAGGGAGCTTGTTCTTCACGTTTACCAGTTCAGTTCGCACCTTGCCAGCGGGGACGTGCGCGATGTTGACGCCATGCTTGCGAAAAATGCGTGCAAGCGCTTCGCTAATTCCCGCTACGTATGGGACAGCAGCTCGGTTTTCTTTTGATTTTTTTGTGCTCTCGCGTTCTTCGGAGGCAGGCTGATTCGCTGGCATTCTTCTTTCGGTGTTCCTGATGAAGGAAAAAGGGTAGCCGTTTCTTCGAAGATAAGAGTATATTCTTTTCATTTCGCTCTTTAGATTGGCATCTTGACTGCAGACCTGTCTGGCACGGTTGATCAGGGAGACAACCACAGACCGTTTGTGAGCGACTGGGTGCACAGAGCTGAAATGTAAATATCTTCCAGTGTGCGTAGGTTCGCGGTAAACATTAAATACAAGGCCAGTCGGAGTACGGGTTACCGTGGTGTCCAGGAATGGGAGGCAGCCGTCGGTTTCTTCCTCAAAAGTGAACTTGACTGAGGGTTCAATGGAGTTCAGGTGGTCCAGAAAAAGGGTCATGTGCTTGCGCTCCAGGACACAGAAAAATATATTAGTGTGGGCAGAGTAAAAAGAAAGAAAGATAATGTTGCCCAGCCCGCACCGCCAATGGCACAACGGGCTAGGACACAGAAACAGTCGTCCGCATACCTTAAAAATATTTTTGGTGCGGCTGAAAAGTGGTTAGGGCTTTGTTTTCGATGACTTCCATCGTGATGTTCGCCGCTGTCACCGAGATTGCTGCTCCCATTGCTGTGCCGAAGGTCTGTTGGTAAAAGGTGCCATTATAAGTAAAATAGGTGTTAGCGAGACAGAAGCGCAATAGCTCGCAAAGCTCTGCTGCGTCGAAAGGGGTCCGATCTTGCCACGAGCCCTCATCTTCGAGACGTTGCCTGCAAGCTTCAACGGCCAGATTGACAGGTACGCTAGTGAACAGTGAGCAGACGTCGAAAGACACGAGGATGTCGTTGTCTTCAGGCACAATGGATTTTACCTTGTCGATGAAATCGAACGAGTTCTTGACGTTCGTTTCTTTCTTTCCAACCAGTGGAGCCAAAACACCGTGAAGGTACTGCGACAGAGAGTGCACAGGAGACCTCCTGAAGTCTACTATTGGGCGTAGAGGGGTGCCTTCTTTATGAACCTTTGGAAGCCCCTATAAGCCCGTAACTCCACGTGTCTGGGATGTGTCATGCGCTGCATTTAAGGCGACCATTCATCATTGCGCCCTCATTGTGAACAAGGCTCCCGTGTGGGAGCCGAAACGTCATCTTTTTTACGCGATAGCGTACACAGCTCGTTCGGTCGAAAAGCCGACGGCGTAGTAGTAGTCGGCGCCGCTTGTCGGAAATATGGTTTATGGGTGTTTAGCGTCCCGAAGCGACTCAGGCAATAAGGGACGCCGCAGTGAAGGGCTCCGGAAATTTCGACCACCTGAAGTTCTTTAACGTGCACTGACATCGCACAGCACACCGGCCTCTAGAATTTCGCCTCCATCGAAAATAGACTGCCGCGGCCGGGATCGAACCGGCGTCTTTCGGGTCAGCAGCCGAGCGCCATAACCACTAAGCCACCGCGGCGGCGGGGCTGCGTAAAAAAAAAAAGAATCATAACACGGTAATTTTTGGTTCAAGCGATTGATGATTGATTGGTGTGGGACAGGCGATGACGAATTAATGAAATCATTGTAACTGATCGACTAATTGATTATTAAAAGAATTGAAAAAAAAATTAGGAAAAGGGGTTCGAAGGTGTCAAAATGCTCAGAATGAAAACCCAATGATTGAAGATGCTAATTAAAAAAATTACAATGCGTTATTGATCAATTAATTCAGTGAAACAACTGAAAACAATGAAAAATGCGTTCAAAGGTGTCAAACTGCTCATAATGGAAAGCCTAACCCCCTACGCTTTCCCGTCATATCCTTAAGACGCAGCTTAAGTATTCTCTCCGATTTTCTTTTCTTTTGGTTGGAGCCGTTTATATTTTTGTCCTGTTCCAGCCCGACCAGACAGGCTTCCGTCGAACTCTTGACTTCGAATTTCAATAGAAGATAAAGGAAGGGTATTTGTTGTGGACGAAGATCACTGAATCGTAAAAAAGGCCATGTTAAAAAAAAAAAGAAGAAGAAGTAAAGGAAAGCGGTGTTTTTTGGTAACAATTGATCGAATATTTGCTGAACAAGCCTCCACTGACACTCAGTGTAAGGCCGACGAGATTGGTCGTTTCCAGGAAAAAATTGCGAAGTGAGTTTTGGTAAACAAAGTGAAGTGGTCGAATTTATGTACACCACCTGATTAGCCTAAGAGTATATTTATTACTATTCGCTATTGGCCTTACATTATGCAACGTTTAAGAACGTTAGCGCCTCGTGTTTTCAAAAGGGAGGGGTGTGTCCTGCAGGGCCTCAAGCTAAGATGATGGTTTTATTGCTTGCCACAAAAGCTATATTCCTGTTTTATCGCTCTCTGGGGCAGTAAGAAGGCACGCAGGGAAAATTTTTGTCGGCGGTTGGCGCTAAGCAGACATCAAAAAAAGTTGTGGAGAATCATCAAGCAGTGCCGGTGCCGTACCAAGTGTTTGTGCCCCTAGAGACGCCCACCACAAAACGGCTAAAGAAAAATGGGAAATGTGAAGGGCAGGAACTAGACTAAATTCATCTGTGCCGTAAACTACACCGCCTGCAAATGATGTACAATATTGTCAACAACCATGTCAAAATCAACCTTAATACTTACATGCATTTCAACGAATCCATGAAAACGAGGGTAAGCACAGCAAGACAATCGTAATGCCGCAGGTTAAAACTAATTCGCCTACCGTTCATCATTCTTTCCTCGAACCATAGCCGAGTGGAACGCCTTATACTCTACGAGGTTGCTGACATGCCCTCTGTTGAATCTTTTGTAACGGCCGTGTCACCTTATCTATGATGCATCAAGTATTTCTTTACAGCGCTTCTTGCCTTGCCGTCCACCTTTCGAAGTGTATTCCTTCTTTCTTTTTTCTATTTGTTGATTGTGCGCATTCCCTCGTGGCTGATTGTCAATCGTACGTTTTCTTTCCTTGCCGCTGTTAAACGCAACTTGGAAATTGTTCAAGAACAATGTATCCACTCCTGCTTTGACTGCCAAGAGGCAGTTGGCAGTATTTGATAAATAAATAAATAAATAAATAAATAAATAAATAAATAAATAAATAAATAAATAAATAAATAAATAAATAAATAAATAAATAAATAAATAAAAGTACCCTAAGTGGCACACTCTTGCCGGCGAGCAAGAACGGCTACTTGTACAACACTAGGGCGAATTTAAGGCCGTGCCGGTGGCACTTCCCATCCGTGGCGAGAAATTTTACTTAGTAAAACCATGCTGGACCAAATAATTTTTTCCCACCAAAAAATTCCAAGCATGGTTAAAATGAGACTGCCCCCCTCCCCTCCAAGAGCAACTCATAAATACGCCCCAGGGGCAACACTATCTAGCAAAGGAGCAAGCTCCGCTCGGTCCGACTACTCAAGACAAACCTCGACATCGTGGTGTTCTGCAGGGCAGAGAACTTACGTCCGAAAGCTTTTGTTCACGTATTGCGAATCGAACAAATTGCGTGCCCATTAGACAGGGACGGAGAGAAAGAGTGACAGCGATCATGATAAAAGAAAAAAAAATTGCGAAGATGGCAGGAAATTGAAAAGCCCCGCGTAACCAGGCTAAACGTGAAGCCTGGCTGCAGTGTGGTCTGTATACAGGGGGTCATGCTTGGAACAAAACAAAGCGAGGATCTGTCGGGATGCAGTGTTTGTTGTGCGGACAGACTCACAAATGTTGTGTTTGTCCACGTGGAGCCAACTCCAGGAGCACTCATAGCGAGACGGTCAATCCATGCCAAACGTGCCAAAGTTTTCGCTAGACGCCATCCGATCTTTTCCATAAAATCTGTGGTTCTTTATTGAACCGTCTCAATAACTTTGGGGAAAAAAATTTCCCCGTCATTTAACAGCCGTTTGAATTTCTCAGAGGAGTGCAAAAGTTGGTCTCACTAAAAATTTACAGAAAATCAAATAGTTTAGTTTTTCGCTCGAGACGTTTTTTAGAGATAACACGTATGCATTGTGGCTTTTATCGCATGGCAGAAAAAAAAAATTATTACAAAGTTTTTGTGTTGTTTTAATGCATTATTGTTCCCCAACCTGAAACACCGTTTTTGCTATTTTTTAAAACTCTTTCGCGACATTACTGAGCAAAATCACACGTTTCGGCGCTACTCTATATGTTCTATCTCATTCAATGGTTTAAACTATATTGCGACAGAATATATTTAATAAATAAATGCCGAACTCAGAAAAACAATGTGTTGTGCCGCGTTTTCGGCCATAAATTTCGTACAGAGGCGTTCCTAGTAAAAATATGAAATGTAGCCCAATTTATGTCTAGTTTCAATGAACCTTCTTTCAGCGATTTTTATCGGACTCTTTTTAGGTTGCATTTTCATGAGCAATGGAAGATAAGCATCAAATGATTCTAGGGGCCTTATCATTTTGTCTCCATCGAATGCGACCGCCGCGGCCAAGACCCAACCCGCGTCTGTCCGGTCAGCAGCCAAGCGTCATTACCACTGAGCCACCACGACGGTTAGTGGAAAAAAAGAGGATGTTGTGGCCTATATCTTGATCTGTTCTATCAGCACCATAAAATATAGTTTAGCACACTGCGCATGTGTATTATGAAAGCGGGATTATCACAATCCTTATGCTGTTTAGTCTTAAGGCGCAGTCATACATTGCTGATAACGCGAGGCTGCTAAGTGTTGAAGCGGCATGAAGCGATGCTACAATGAAAACTCGTTGTTCTCTAGCCAAAGCTCTTCGCTTCGTGCCGATGTGCCAGCGGCAAACCGGCACCATTGTACGTCGCATCGGCAGGAACATAGTCTCATGCAATTACCGCTTCATATATATGTTCTAAGCTATATACCCTTCTAGCCGCAGGGTAAATGAAATATGGTGGCTCACCTCTATGACGATTTTCAAAGGCCACAGATTGGCTCGCTTGCATATGTTCTTGCGCTGTCTTCATCACCACTGCCGAAAGTCACGAAGTAGTCGATGTCTTGGGTACAGCGCGACGCCTATTAAAGCCACCTTGCTGTGCTATCAGAGCACCGCTTTTGAGCTGCCTAGCGGTTGGCCCACGTAGCTGTGGGGACGACATAATTTAGTTTCCCTACGTCATGCGTGCTCAACCACTGCGGTTAAGCCGTCGCGACGGTATAGTCATGGCGCTGTGGACTGATTTTTATTTTTCAGCCGACCCACACACAGGCATAGTTGCCGAGGCAAAGCCCCCTGAATCACTCTTATCTTTTTAATGTTTGCTGCAGCGCGCTTCCCGGGCAGCGTACGACTCTTTGGAAGCGGTGAAAGCATGCCCAGCCGCTCAGTGGCGGTACGGGACAACCATGGCTCGAGGTGTGGGGCTGAACTTCGAAAATCGCTGATCGAAATTTCAATTAAGCCAGCTATCAATCGGGCTACATATCATATTTGTTTTTTTTTTGCCAAGAACGCTTCTGTACGAAATTTATGGCCGAAAACACGGCACAACACACTTTTTCTAAGTTCATATTTTTTTCTGAAATATATTGCGTTGTAATATAGTTTAAACCGTTTAATGAGATAGTACATATCATAAAGAAGCGCTGAAGCATATTAAAGAGCATAAAATTACCAAAAACAATGTTCCTTAAGTAAACATACTGAATTAAAACAAGACAAAAACTGTGCTAAAAAATTATCTCTTGTGCGATGAAAAAAACCCCAATGCATATGCATTATTTCTAAATACTTTTCGAGCGCAAAAATTAAAATACTTGATTTTTGTAATTTTTTTCCTGAGACCAACTTTCGCACTGCTCTGAGAAATTCAAAAGGCTGTCACATGACTAGGAAATTGTTTTGCATAAAGTTATTAAGGTAATTACTTTAGACCATTTAATAAACATCCACAAATATAATGGACGGGATCTGTGGGGGTCTAGCGCAAACTCTGGTGCGTTTGGCACGGAATGACCCAAGACTGATTAATGTGTAGATTTTGGACGAGCGTCTCATTTTACTCGTGGGGTCGGGGTAAAATGTGGCATTTTGAACCTCCTAATGTCATGAAATTTTTGCTCTGTTCTGCTTCGACTGGCTTTTTTGTACTGACTCAGCGTGATGCGAGGGCCGTAGCAGATAATTCCGCATTATTTGTCTGTCGATATTTTTGAATAATCAGCCGTCGATGCTAACGCCGCTGAACGACAAGCTGAGAATCTTGGACGGGCATTGACGCTATGGATGGCTGCCAAAAACGCTTAGAGTTTTAGGAGAGAAAAAAATTAATTTCGCGTAAATACGAGGCAGGCACATGCACGGTTATTCAATATACATATATTTTTCAAGGTACTCAATGAAAGCAATTCGTAACTGATGCTCGGGCACGCAGAAACAAAAAAAAAAGATAAAGAAAGAGAAATAGATGTAGCCTTCACTAAAAATTGTCACTGAGACAGATACCTCTGTGCTGGTGGGCGCAAAGTGCTCGGCTTCTTTGAGACCTTGTCGGAAATCAGTGTAATCTAACCGAACTCGTAACTAATCGCTTGTATACTTACCGGATCGCTGTATAGCACTCCTGTAATGGCTTTACAACAGGAGCAGTTCTACAGGAAGCATAACAAGGCAGGCTCGTAAAAGCGCCCACAATACCACACAGACAACAACAAAATTAACACAGCCAAGGGAGCGTGTTCAAGAACATAACGCAAAAATAACATGAGCGCACGCCAATACACACCATTTTGCAAAGAACACACTACAAAATGTCACACAAAAAAATTCAACACCAGTCGTCACGGAAGCAGACAAGCAAACATACAGCAAACGTGTCCACAGACGAAAACACAAGGTCCAGCACGCCAACAAACAGGCATAACACAGTCGCGTTCATATCACGAACAGAGTACGTCAATCACAGCACGACTTCAACACAACGGACGCCATTTCGACGATGCCCAAATAGTCTTACTTCGAAGCTGACGTCAACAGAGACATGCAACACGTGCCAGCAGGAGCGCCTCTTCTGTCGAGCAAAGACTTCGCACTGAACTCACTTGGACAAAAAAGTCCTTCCTCTCCAGCACTAGCGAGGGCGCAATTGGCGCGGCAATAATCCGATCACGGGGCACATTCAGATGAAAGGAACACGCCGGCAGCTATGGTCGAATCGCTTCTAATGTCCGTGCACTAAGAAAAACGGCACCCGTGGACGCGCACGCGAATAGAAGTCAACCTTTTCCCAGCAAGCCGCCGACGCCCAGGGGCAGGAAGGAACGAAGACAGGGAGGGAGAGAAAGAGGGGACACCTCTGAACCTCCGAGTCAGCGCCGCGATAGAAAGAAAAACGGAGGGGTTGGAAAAAGAGGGGAGGAAGACGGGCCACGCGAGGAAAACGAATGGAGACAGACGATAGGGGAAAGCCACCGCGGACCGCTTCCCACTTTTTGGCTTTCGAGTTGGCTGCATACGAAGGGGACCGAAGTGCGAAAAATAAAGAGAAAATGAATCGACGAGACGACAATAAAGCTAGCAATAAAACGAAAGGTCTGAGAGAGCGACAGGAACGGACGTGCCGCTTGCACTGGAGCCCGTTGCAGCGACAGGAAAGAAAGAAAAAGGAAGAACAGAAAAGAGGAAAGGAGGATGACAGGCGGCGTAAGCAAGTAAACAGGCAGCAAGCGCGTCGATGAAAAATAGAAAAAGTAAACACGAAGCACCAATGGGAGGCCGAGCGAGGCGGGGTTGTCTCCGCACTCCCCCGCCTCGTAACCCAGTAGCCCAAATAGGGCTGCACTGTTGGGGAGCGTGGCCCAGCTGGAGAGGAGGTAACTCGGGAGGAGAAGGACTGGGAGGACGTAGTTAGCTTTGCTTTCCCTCAAACGCCTGTTTGCTTTATTGGGTGTTTGTTTAGCTCCACGCTTGCTGTCCCTTTGGAACGCCTCTCCTCCTTACGCCTTGCTCCGGGGTCGACATGAACGGACCTTCGTTTATGGCTGGCCTGTCGTGGCCCGTGGGCAGTCGCGAGCATCCGTTTGCTTTGTACGTTTCGGTGGAGTACGAGACTGTGGGCACGGTGTATCGAGGGTAGTCTGTGAGCGATTGTTACTTGGGTCAGGTCTGGAAAAGAAAGCTTCGGCCTCTTTCGACGGGCTCGGAGCGGTGACAGAGGACTTGCCAGGTATCGTCGGACCACTAAGCATCTCCAACTGGAATGACGGCGTGTTCGCTGAGTCACTGTGTGTACAACCGTGTCAGTGACTGCTTTGTCCTCATCCGAGTTAAGCGGCCGTGGGGCATTTCAGCACTTTACTGTGCCGCGTACACAACTGATGAGCGGTATCTGTTGCTGCGCGGCCGTCGTCCTCGCTTCGGCGGACGCTGTTGCTAAGACGTACGTCCTTCAATCTTTCCTCTCAAGTCCCTTTCAGGTCTCCTATGTTTGCACGTGGCAGTTTAGCTCCGCCATAAGTCAGTCGGCAGGCCCGCGAACCTTCCTCTGCATCAAGAATGCAGAGGAAATGCCGTTGATGTTTCCGTTAGTACAAAGGCATCGGAAATAGTGATACCATTGAGGTGCCGTCTTTGCCAAAAGTAACCGGGCAGTGGTGGCTGTTTCGTAGCTGCGTTGCGAAGCACTTATGGCAGCCCTTATGCTCTGAATCTGTGTGCAGTAAGGTAAGGCGAGCCGTTGTCCTCATGTTTTGACACCTTTCGGTCTTTAGTGGTGCCGTAAAGGCTCCGTTATGCAGTTGAGAAGCAAAACCCTGTTGCTCCGTTACTTTTGGCAAAGGGAGTACATAATGTAGAAACCTTGGCACAGGCATGCAACTCGCGGCTTCAGATTGCTTCAAGGCGTGCGATAACATGGCACGCTATAAGCCACCGAGCGAGTATTTTGATCCTTCGGCGTAAAGGCCGCACTTGTTAAACTACTGCTGAAGAGTGTTTTTTGTACAGCACTAGTGACCATTGATGCTGCGACGGCGCATAACGAACAAGGTGTGGGAGGGAGCTGCCTGCTAGCCAGAGTCTACCCTTGTTTTTGTCTTCGTTCAAAAGAAGACCAGTCCTCTTTCCGAAACGTTGGTAGGCCTATAGCACTATATCTTGGCTTGCTCATTGAGTCTTCCCTACCGCCTCTTGTTCATTTTGTGCTTTCAAGAAATCGTTCTCATTCTGTCTTTGGTAATTCATGCTGCGAGTAATTTTCTTGCAAACAAGATGCTAATCTTTGAAGAGAGCTTCATTTTTTTTTTTTTTCAGCGAAAACTGTCTACGGGACTCCATCCACGGTGGTCACTTAGGAGGCGCATGATGGGCTGAAATTGTCCATTTGATGGAGACAAAATGTAAAAATATTTTCTCTCTCCCTCCTTGAAGCCTCTCCTCCATCCCTTCTTCATAATAAATCATAATCATAATCATCCCTTCTTTCCTCATAATCAATGATACGTTTAGTTGTTTTCGGCAGTAATGGCTGTCGCCATAAAGAGTTCTGGTGAATGGTTACCGGAAGAACTGATATGTATGCAATTCTGACCTAAACTGCGCAATGCTACCGAAAAGTGACGGAGCCCGATGCGAAGGCGCTGATACGAATACTGATTTTACTTCTGCAAGGATCCTAAAGTCCCATCGCCTCCTTTCCTTTCGATAAAAATGCACTTAATTATCAAATATCGATAAACAGTTGCATATTTTGTTTTAAAACAGATTCATTAAAAAGATGGTGTCCTGAGAAAACTGTAACCCGCTGACGTATGTTCACGCTAGAATTTGATTACTGCGCATTTTGTACGCAAACCTGTGTTATTTTTAGGTTTGGCTATATTTTTGCTATGCTGCCTATTATATGAAATTCTTATCCGCTTTTCAACAGGAGGCCGCCTGACACTCTAACTTCGGGACCTTCTTCTGCATGGTTTGTTACCCATGGAACAAATAATTAAGTGTAAACAAACTGTAAACCTCAACTCCGGATCATAAGCGTACACTCATGGGCATATATATATATATATATATATATATATATATATATATATATATATATATATATATATATATATATATATATATATATATATATATATATATATATATATATATACCCACGTCAGCAGGGTGCTCTACGAAAAGAGAACGCCAGCATGACCGCAGACAGAAAACATCTTAGCTGCGGCCCCAGTAAAATCGTACGCAGCCTTCTTATCGCTTCTTGACTTCTGCGACCCGCGAAAACCACAGACGAATTGTTATGTGAATGGGGAAAGGTTTGGTGAACCAGTGAAGCCCAGAAGGGAGCAATTAGGGGGGCCCCTGTGCCCGAGCAGCATAAGACGGCCCATTGCTGAAAGGTGCACAGATTCCGGTTGATATCAGTGCTGGCCAGACCCGCAGAAGGTGGTGGATGTCGGCTTCGACGTCCTGCAGGAAATGTACGCGGGGCACCTGGGCTGGGGAAATAGACTTCGCGACTGTCCTCCGAGGAGCAATGTTCTGCGCACGGGTGAAATCGCGGGGGAGAGCTTTCGCACACGGATGACCCAGAAGGGTGACGTCATCGTTTTTAATTGATGCGAAGCTAACTTTGTTGTCTCAACACTTAATTACATTGGCATAGCCCAGAGCATGCGTGTGGCGCCAGAGGTGCTTCTTTCGTGTCAAGAGGAGGAAGTATAAGCATCAACGTGAATAAAGTCGATGCAAAGCTCGCTTTGTGGACTCTACATTTCATTGTATTCGAGAGGCTAAGCATGTGCGCGGTGACAGAGGTGCTCCTTTCTCTTCAAAAGTGCATGGCTGACGTCAACGTGTTTAGCTGATGCAAACCAAACTTTGTTGTCACGACGCTTCATTACAGTTCGCAGAGCATATATAACATGCGTGCGGCGCCGAAGGTGCTCTTTCTCTTCAGGAGGAACAGATTGCTATCATGAATGCTTCGGGACATTAATTAATACCACACCCCAATCTCAGCCAAAAGGCCGAGAACCCGACCGCGGCGGCTGCGTTTTTATGGAGGAAAAACGCTAAGGCGCCCGTGTGCTGTGCGATGTCAGTGCACGTTAAAGATCCCCAGGTGGTCGAAATTATTCCGGAGCCCTCCACTACTGCACCTCTCTCTTCCTTTCTTCTTTCACTCCCTCCTTTATCCCTTCCCTTACGGCGCGGTTAAGGTGTCCAACGATATATGAGACAGATACTGCGCCATTTCCTTTCCCCCAAAAAACCAATTATAATTATAATCTCTTCAGGAGGAGGGTAGCATCAACATTTTTAGACGATGCAAAGGTGACTACGTGGCCTCAACATTGCAAGGTATTCGCAGTGGTTAAGCACCTGCGCGGTGACGGAGGTGCTCCTTTCTGGTCAAAAGAAGGGTGGTGTCAATGTTTTTAGTTGCTCCGAAGCTAACTTTGTTGTCCCAACACTTCACTGGAAGTGTATTCGTACAGTATACTTTGTGTGCGGCACCGAAAGTGATCCTTTGTCATCAAAAGGAGGATGACGGCCTCTTCAGTTGGCAGCCTGACGCAGAAGATAATTTTGTTTCCTCAAAATTGCACCGTATGCGCAGTAAGAACGTTATGCTGAGTCGAATTGCCCTTGCGGAACATTTGTTGCGCAATACTTATTGTCTGCACTACTCCTCCTTTACGGCAAAATAAATACATACGACGAAGGCGGCAGCCTGTACATCCGAACGAAACAAACGCGCGTCTAATTCTTATTATTTTTTTAAGCAAATGGAAGCACTGAATGGAGAAAGGCGAGCAAGCGTCACCATGCATACATATGTCAAGTTCACACGGGTTGAAAGCACTTAACCGATAAAGCCGAAGCGAGTCGTATAAGGCGAATATAGATTTCGGCAGCTCTAAACGAAACGCTGAACTCGAGCGTGCATATTTAAACGCCTTGTCACTTCTCGCCTGACAGGCGTATATCGGAAAACAAGAGAAGGTACTTAGAGGCGCGGTTCTTTAGGTCTCTATTTATACTGCCCCGGCGAGGATTGATTCGGGCTGAAAGCATGGATGCACACTGACGCTGGAAGCTGCCAAAGACTAATTTCTCAAGACTAGTAAGGTGTTCACATTAGGTCCTGTTTTTGCTTGCTTGCTTGCTTGCTTAGACTACTCCAACTATATATACTGAAGAAAATGCATGACTTATCGGGAAGATTTCTTTAGTGCTCTTTAAAGCACTACAAGCAGTTATCGCCTAAGAGGCTGTAGACAGAAAAGGAGGCCAGTGACCTCTTGACTGCATGAACCTTGTCCTCGCATGAATGCAGCAGCAGTATGGTAATCGTAAACTTTGACAAAGCGGAACACCTGATATCTCCACGTTGCAGCAACAACGTTTTGCGACTGCACTGCTGGAAGCCAGATAAAGTTTCGAATAGGGCGTTTTCCCTGCATGGTGCTATATACGTATACTAAGAACTCAGTTTACACGGTCACAGAATTGTAGCACAATTCTTTTTTTTTTGCAAATACTTTCTTGTAAAATAATTTTAAAAATACATCCACATGATAAGTCCACGTCTTTTACAGTTGTCCCGCCTGTTTTACTACAACTCTTCAATAATGCCACTGCTACACTTTTGCCCCCTACTTCGTCTGCACCTGCGACCGTATTTCGTTCGGTAAGCTTTATTCACCGTCATGTGAAATGAACAGGTACAGTCGTGAGCAATATAATAGGGAACAAAGTTCGAGCATTCATTTATTGATTACTCCGTAATTATGTGTGACAACCACAATTTTTTTTTCTATTTTCTAACTAGTTTTCCTCACCCGCCGCGGTGGCTCAGTGGTTAGGGCGCTCGACTACTGATCCGGAGTTCCCGGGTTCGAACCCGACCGCGGCGGCTGCGTTTTTATGGAGGAAAAACGCTAAGGCGCCCGTGTGCTGTGCGATGTCAGTGCACGTTAAAGATCCCCAGGTGGTCGAAATTATTCCGGAGCCCTCCACTACGGCACCTCTCTCTTCCTTTCTTCTTTCACACCCTCCTTTATCCCTTACCTTACGGCGCGGTTCAGGTGTTCAACGATAAATGAGACAGATACTGCGCCATTTCCTTTTCCCAAAAAACCAATTATTATTAGTTTTCCTCTTGGCGTATAATGTCCAAAAGTCATTCTGAAATTTATTGGGAGAAGTAACTAGAAAATTTGCAGTTTTGTGCGAAAAGTTAGTTCCCTTTCATACTTATCACGACTGTACTGTACCAAGGTCACGTGCTCTGTTTTCTCCCATAATGCGCGGGACCTGGCGCAGAAATGCCGCGGTAATTCAACGCGACTAGGTCTTTTTGCGCGCAAAGGTGAATTCCTTGCAAAAGTCTGGTGCACATATGCGCAGCATGCATGCAAGAGTTGGCCTTCACTGCAAGCGTCATTGCCGCACCCGTCCATCCATCCGAGAAAACGCGTGTAAGCGTCGCTGCTTTGTTCTGCACGTGGATCTATGCATTCATCAATTTATTCGAACTTAATTTTGATTCATCTAGAGGCTTGCTGACACACACACACGCACACACGCGCACACACACACACACACACACACACACACACACACACACACACACACACACACACACACACACACACACACACACACACACACACACACACACACACACACACACACACACACACACACACACACACACACACACACACACACACACACACACACACACACACACACACACACACACACACACACACACACACACACACACACACACACACACACACACACACACACACACACACACACACACACACACACACACACACACACACACACACACACACACACACACACACACACACACACACACACACAAAGAATAGAAATACATTCCCCCCCCCCCTTTTTTTTTGCAAGCATGGGCACAACACTGAGTATCAGAAGTTCACGGGGCCGCTGTAATCCCACAAGTATGTTTTGCGGATTATCCCATCGTGGTTCCTTTCATAGAGCTACACCAGCAAAGGCGACCGATGTGTTAAGGCATCGAGCTCATGCTGGCATGTGTTGTAGAATAGTATGGTCACGCTACAATTGCATTTTAGTTGCTTAATCAGAATATGTAAAGAGAATAACATTTTATTTTCCTTTCTGCTCGCGCCTGGATGGAGCGGGGGCCTTTCTAACAGGTGCTGAAGCAAGTTGGAAGAGCATACATTTCAGCATTGGGCACTACTTTGGTGTTCTGCTGAAGAAACGCTGACAATGAGGCCTGAAAAGGGGGAAAATAAAATAAAATTGGTTTTTAGGGAAACGAAATGGCGCAGTATCTGTCTCACATATCTCGGCGGACACCTGAACCGCGCCTTAAGGGAGGGGTAAAGGAGGGAGTGAAAGAAGTAGGGAAGAAAGAGGTGCCGTAGTGGAGGGCTCCGGAATAATTTCGACCACCTGGGGATCTTTAACGTGCACTGACATCGCACAGCACACGGGCGCCTTAGCGTTTTTCCTCCATAAAAACGCAGCCGCCGCGGTCGGGTTCGAACCCGGGAACTCCGTATCAGTAGCCGAGCGCCCTAACCACTGAGCCACCGCGGCGAGTCAGGGAAAAAAATAATGAAAATTGGTTTTTGGGGAAAGGAAACGGCGCAGTATCTGTCTCACATATCTCGGCGGACACCTGAACCGCGCCTTAAGGGAGGGGTAAAAGAGGGAGTGAAAGAAGTAGGGAAGAAAGAGGTGCCGTAGTGGAGGGCTCCGGAATAATTTCGACCACCTGGGGATCTTTAACGTGCACTGACATCGCAAGCACACGGGCGCCTTAGCGTTTTTCCTCCATAAAAACGCAGCCGCCGCGGTCGGGTTCGAACCCGGGAACTCCGTATCAGTAGCCGAGCGCGCTAACCACTGAGCCACCGCGGCGAGTCAGGGAAAAAAATAATGAAAATTGGTTTTTGGGGAAAGGAAATGGCGCAGTATCTGTCTCACATATCTCGGCGGACACCTGAACCGCGCCTTAAGGGAGGGGTAAAGGAGGGAGTGAAAGAAGTAGGGAAGAAAGAGGTGCCGTAGTGGAGGGCTCCGGAATAATTCGACCACCTGGGGATCTTTAACGTGCACTGACATCGGACAGCACACGGGCGCCTTAGCGTTTTTCCTCCATAAAAACGCAGCCGCCGCGGTCGGATTCGAACCCGGGAACTCCGTATCAGTAGCCGAGCGCTGTAACCACTGAGCCACCGCGGCGAGTCAGGGAAAAAAATAATGAAAATTGGTTTTTGGGGAAAGGAAATGGCGCAGTATCTGTCTCACATATCTCGGCGGACACCTGAACCGCGCCGTAAGGGAGGGGTAAAGGAGGGAGTGAAAGAAGTAGGGAAGAAAGAGGTGCCGTAGTGGAGGGCTCCGGAATAATTTCGACCACCTGGGGATCTTTAACGTGCACTGACATCGCACAGCACACGGGCGCCTTAGCGTTTTTCCTCCATCCTTAGCGTTTTTCCTCCATAAAAACGCAGCCGCTGGGGTCGGGTTCGAACCCGGGAACTCCGTATCAATAGCCGAGCGCCTAACCACTGAGCCACCGCGGCGAGTCAGGGAAAAAATAATGAAAATTGGCTTTTGTGGAAAGGAAATGGCGCAGTATCTGTCTCACATATCTCGGCGGACACCTGAACCGCGCCTTAAGGGAGGGGTAAAGGAGGGAGTGAAAGAAGTAGGGAAGAAAGAGGTGCCGTAGTGGAGGGCTCCGGAATAATTTCGACCACCTGGGGATCTTTAACGTGCACTGACATCGCACAGCACACGGGCGCCTTAGCGTTTTTCCTCCATAAAAACGCAGCCGCCGCGGTCGGGTTCGAACCCGGGAACTCCGTATCAGTAGCCGAGCGCCTAACCACTGAGCCACCGCGGCGAGTCAGGGAAAAAAATAATGAAAATTGGTTTTTCGGGAGAGGAAATGGCGCAGTATCTGTCTCACATATCTCGGCGGACACCTGAACCGCGCCTTAAGGAAGGGGTAAAGGAAGGAGTGAAAGAAAAGGTGCCGTAGTGGAGGGCTCCGGAAAAATTTCGACAACCCGGCGATCTTTAACGTGCACGGACATCGCACAGCACACGGGCACCTTTGCATTTCGCCTCCATCGAAACGCTGCCGCCGTGGTCGGGCTCGAACCCGGGAACTCCGGATCAGTAGCCAAGCGCCCTAACCACTGAGCCACCGCGGCAGGTGCCTGAAGATAAGCCTTCCCGTAAATCAGTCGACCCTCCATAATTTGAGCTCGAAGGAAACCGAATATTTGTTCCAAAATATGCGGAGTTCGAGTTAAAGGGAGACTGATAACGCGGCAGTTCCAATAAAAAAGGGCCTTCGAACTAAGGTAGTTAGAATTAATTTTTTGCGATTGTGGTTATTTGCACATAAACGATTAAGTCTATTATGCGTCCAATTCGTGGTTAGATGTGTTTGCACTGTGAAAGTGAAGGAAGCATTTTTTAAAATCTCATAACTTGCTTAGGAGCTTTGACTGTGTTCCGTGTTTTTCCATAGCCCAGAATGGTGACATCAGAAAAACGCGCGCTATGGAAAAACACGGAAGGCCCGCGAAATCTTAGAGGCCTTTCAAATAGCTAAACATGGCGATGCTTGCGTCAGTTCACCATCGATAGCGCTGACGATAAAAGAACTTGATTATTTGAATAACCATGTTTGAGTGTCTGTCCTGCCTTGGCGCATGCGTTGAGATTACTCAGTGGTCTGTACTCAATAAAGAATTCAGTTGTTAGTCCAGCCGTTGTCCTGTGTTGTTCTCTCCTTCTGTGTTCGTCTTTTTTTGGCTGGCATATTTCTTCTTCAACATGCCATACGAACAGGCCCACCATTCTGCCCTGCTTCAGTGATTTGTAGTGAGTGACATTCGCCATAAAGATTGTTGCTCCCTGCGGAAGCCTTACTGGTCATTTTTGAATATTGCACTTCCAACGCAAGAAATGCGTTAGCACCGTCCGTAGAAAACTCGGTATAGTTGTATTGCACTTTTAGTGTGAGGTATATTTTTATGATATGTTCTGGAGGTTTTTTTTTTATGGAACTATTTGAGAGTGTGATCTCGCATTACTATGCCATGGAGGTAGTGAGTCGCAGTATGCCAAGCTTCTGCACTTCTCTTCAAACCGCAATAGCAGTGCACTGATCACTCGAGGTTTATAACTGAATAATGTTCTGGAGTGACAACTGGACAGCAGAGATGCTTTGTTAGTGACATTATTCTGTATGCGACCCTATACAGTTTCTATACACGTGTTGTAGCGGTGATCTTCCGGCGAAGTGCAAGAAACAAGCAAAACAAAGAAGACGGAATTTGTGACATATTCTGTGGACTCGACGTCACGCGAGGTCAACGTCCTTGGAGGGGGGGGGGGGGGGGGTTTCCTGCCAGAGAAAATGTTACACGTCCCTCGGTAACCTACAGTCGAGCACAATAGGGAATACCGGGAAGAAAAGAAGATTCGGCTTGCCCTCTTTCCTTCAAGAATGGGGAGCCCACACGCACACGTATACAAACGCCGGTGGGTTCCTTTTCAAAGACGCTTCCCTGGATCGTGTCCCGGTTATGGACGTGGTAACAAAGTAGGTCGCGAGGGAGGGGGATTTTTGTGCTCATTTTGTTGCACATTTTCTATTATATATATACGAAACGCCGTTATATCCTACCCGGCTGCACGGAGGTTTCTTGACTTGATGTGTGCACACAATACGCACCATTCCTTTGTTGCTCAAAGCTGTTGCCCTTCTCCAGCCTCCGTTCTCGCACCCGACCTAAAGGTGGGTGTGGTTACGTATACGTTGAGTATGCGGCCTGCGTTCTCCGGCCGAAACGGGGAAGCACGCGCGCGCCATCCACTTCCGCTTCCGTGTAGCGCGGAAGCGCTATTTGTAACGGTGCGATTCCCCTGCTGGTGTTGGCGTTACCAATCGACCCGTCTTCTTTTTATGCGAGGTCGATGGATACCGCTGTAGTTTTTACGGCTATAGTGTGACTGTGTGTGTGTATTGTGTGTGTGTGCGCGTGTGTGCGTGCGTGTGACCAGGCGGACAGTGTGCAAGGGTGCATGTCCTTTTCAACCTGGTAATTAATTTAAATTTACTAATACGCTTAAAGCTGGCGGGCATGATCATTTTGAAAACACGCCGTGCCCGTATTCCTATAAACTACCCCATTGCGCGGAATTATCTTGGCACGCACGTGTTCTGAGATATTCGGCTCCTAATTTTCAACTCAATTCTCGAATATAGTTATACGAATGCGAGGCAGTGACGATCGATGTGAAGCACAACCGTGCCCAGCGTGACTCAAACGAGAACAGTTATCTCCAGGATGAGTTTTGCACCGTCCATCACAGCTCATAAAGCATGCGCAATGACGGGGATTGTGCGCGATATTTTGAGGCGAATATCTCTGAACACGCGCGCGCTAGGATTCTACTCATTGGAGTAATCTACAACATGCACACTAGCTCCAATTAATGAAAAAGTTTATTGATTTTAGCTAATTAGACGACTGACGATTACAACTGTAGGTTCACTCTGAGTCCGCCTGGCCGCATAACCTACTTACAAAAATTGACTTTCATGAGCTGCGCATCACCGTGTTTAAAAAAAAAAAAAATTAGGAAGTTTAAAGGAGCATAGACACCTAGATTTGGTAGCATGCTTTCTGCCCTACAATGATGCGGAAGACACTACTATGCATGAATCACCATCGGGTGATTCACCTACGACCGCTAAATAATTTATAATCGAATTTTTCTGTCATGGTAAAGGAGGGAGTGAAAGAAGAGGTGCCGTAGTGGAGGGCTGCAGAATAATTTCGACCACCTGGGGATCTTTAACGCGCTCTGACATCGCACAGCACACAGGCGCCTTTTGCGTTTCGCCTCCATCGCAACGCGGCCGCCGCGGTCGGGTTCGAACCTGGGTAATCCCGAATCGTGACTGTGACGTCAACGTACGCTTTTAGGTCACGTGAGGCATGAAACAACTGCAATATAATCACTGTTTCGATATTTGTTGTCATTCCGTCTTTGAGTTGGTGGCTGAGTGGTTACGGCGCTCGGCTGCCGGCCCGAAAGACGCGGGCTCGATCCCGGCCGCGGCGGTCGAATTTCGATGGAGGCGAAATTCTAGAGGCCCGCGCACTGTGCGATGTCAGTGCACGTTAAAGAACCCCAGGTGATCTGAATTTCCTGAGCCCTTCACTACGGCGTCTCTTATAGCCCGAGTTGCTTTGGGACGTTAAACCCCCATGAACCAATCTTCAGGCAGGCTGCCTGTAGCACTGTGGCGAATTAACACGACGAAGCAGCGTTTATATCGCAGTTTTTCATGTCTCACGTACGTGACCTATAAGCACACGACGTCATAGTCATCTTTCGGCTGTCGAAACCAAAACAGCACGAGAAAGAAATTCGATTATAAATTATTTAGCGGTCGTAGGAGAATACCACGTGGGA
Organism: Amblyomma americanum; assembly: GCF_052857255.1. NCBI lineage: Eukaryota > Metazoa > Arthropoda > Arachnida > Ixodida > Ixodidae > Amblyomma > Amblyomma americanum. Next base: position 40,716,216 of record NC_135502.1, read on the forward strand.
ATCCATGTATATATAACGCCTTACGCATCATTACGAAGAAAACAGGCACACAAAATTTAGGCGACTATACTCATGTAAGTTTGAACACCCTTATATACAGGGTGTGTCATTTTAGTCAACATAGAGTAATTGGCACATATAACCAGAAAATAAATTAGAACATGTTCGGTTATTAAACAATTACATTCACAAGTATAGTTGAACCGGATTCGCCTGAACAGATGACCAAACGTCAAAAGCGGTGCTATGAAAGTACTGTAGAGCTGTCATAAATTCCGTACTGAATAAAAGGAAGTCCTTGTACAGTCCATGGCCCATATAATGACCTCCGCAGAGTCGCTGATGAGCATTTGTCCGTCCGCGCGCACATGGTTGAAACTCGTGCACATCCTGCAGCGTCGTCGCGTGATTGAGTACACGCCGCGACGAGCATCTGCACCAACCATACATGTGAGGCAAGAATTGAGCTGAAAGTGTGTACAAATCCCAACTCTTTAATTCCAACGGTGCGCGCTCCGTTTGCAATGCGAAAAAAAAAAAACTATTTTCTTCTGCAGCCATTTTAGCCATCAAACTGCCCTCTCAGAGTGGATCAACGTCTATATGAGAGTTCAAAGGGTCCCTGCAAAGTGTGTTTGAGGTTGGCTATAAAATGCTCGCATTATGTAGAGTACAGGTCAACGAGCGTTCATGCCGCGTACAAGACGTCTAAAGCGAGCCGGTAATTTACAATACATTTTTAAAAACTCCCGCTTCCACGCCTAGCGGCGACCTGCAGTGGTGGACGAGAGATGGAAAGGCGCGAAGACGAGCAAATTCAAATTTAGACTACAGATAACTCAGCTTCCACAAAACGCATCTAAAAAATTCTTGCCGGAGGTTATTTGTGAAGCGGCATCCTTTAGCGTCCCAGGCACATCACATCTTTGTTGAGACCCCCTTTCAAGGCCCCTTCAAGCGCGACCAACACACTCCGCCTCCACAGTCTCAGATGAGTCAGATCACTCACTCCGTAGCCTCAGCTTACTCAAGCACATGACGCTTCGGTACTTTACAGCGTTGCCGTTCAAGGTAAAGGCACTTGGAGACGCCATTTTATTGCACAGAAATTTTTTGGTTTATGGTGTTTAACGTCCCAAAGCGACTCAGGCTATGAGGGACGGCGTAGTGGAGGGCTCCGGACAATTTCGACCACCTGGGGCTCTTTAACGTGCACCGACATCACACAGCACACGGGCCTCAAGCATATGGTTTCCATCGAAATGCGACCGGCGCGGCTGGGATCGAACCCGCGTCTTCCGGGCCAGCAGCCGAGCACCATAACCACTGAGCCACCGCGGCGGCTTTTAACAGAAATTGACCGCGCGGGAAATTACAGGTACACGTGCGCTATTAGAACACAACATACACGAAGAAATGGTATATTCCAAGGTACTTATCAAAGCAGGATAAAAGTGTCAGACGCCAGAGATGCAGGGGGCCTGCTGGAAGATAAATCCATGCAAAGGCTAACTGTATCAGGAGAGCAGCCTAAAGTTTCTGCAGTCGTCAAGCTGCACTACAGATGACGGAGCAGCTTTTGCTTTATTCACTGCATGTGTTTCCGCATTTCTGACTTTTTTTTATAAATCTTTAGACATCCAGAAATCATCATAATTAGCTGGATTTCATTATGCTGTAATCGTCTTTTTTTTTTAATCAGTTTTTTTCCATTTCTGCAATGAAAGGACCATTAGTGATGAAATCCTGGAAGGAATTTCATAACTCTTATCCGACATTTTCCATGCCTGGGCACAGCAGGGGTAAAGAAATAAGAGTGTAGCGCAAACAGGGTTAGCCCCTTTAAAAAGGGTTAAAGAACCCCTTTCGCCCTGAAGAAGACCTTAAGCCACTAGTCAGGCGAATAACCAGGTCATCCATCATGCAATACAATGGAATCGTTCTATGAACTATGAAAAGGCAAATTACGATCTATATCAAGCACCAGCAATTAGTACAGAGTTATCAACGGAAAACACATGGGCTTACACCTTACCGGAAATTGAATAGGTCCAATTCTAAGCCCGTAGCTGCCACCTTAAAAAGCCGACGCTCATCCTCTTAACGAGAACTGGCTTCTAGGTCATTCCACGCCAACTGGCCCAGACTTTGCGCTCGACCATCTTGATTCTTCAAAAAAAAAAAAAATCTGTCTATTGGAACACTGTGGCAAATCCGTAAACGCTCTCGTAGCTTGTTTTTTATGGTGGAGAAAAAGTTCATTTTTAATTATGGTGGGGTGGGATTAAATGAGTTTCTCGGCCTGGACGACAGCCCGGGCCCAACTAATGATCTGTACTGCAGGGTCCGAGCTGAGCAGCAAGGCCTCCCGCTGCTCTTTTGTGAGAGTATTCTCTTGGGCGTGGCATTGTGTCATGTGTAGTAGATTGGAGTAGATGCCTTGTATTCGGCATTGATCGGTGTCTATAGAGAGGGGTAGATAAGATATTTTTCACACCATGGCCGCCATCTTGAAGTTCACAGTTGATAGCAAAACAGAGTAATAAAAAATTTTTTTAATCAGGCATTCTATGCATCACCATTGGATTCTTATCAGACAACTGAAAGAAATTGGGTCTACAAGTATGAATGCATAAGAATTCCGTTTATTTTTACATGAATAAAAAATGCAGAAAGGACTATGAATTCATAATTTGAATTATTTTTAGAAAAATATTTATTCATACAGCAGTCAAACTATTCTCCCATGCTGTCCAGAAGGCGACGAAACCGATAAATATGTTTTGGGCCACAAACATAAATCGCGTCCCTCATAAACTTCTAAACTTGGAAAAAACTGCTTTTTTTTGCTGTATACAAACCTTTTCATAGTTTGCAACATGACCGCATGATTATGCATGTGTTTTTGACTGTGCTGCGCACACGCAGCAAACTACCTCTGCGCAATTAGCCAATTAAAATGCTGCAGTCACAGCTCAGTGAAAATATGGCTGCGCCCACACAGGCAAACTTATTAAAAAGGTGTATTTAACGTGAAATTGCGGAGCGAGTTGGTTGCAGTAAAAAGATGCGAGATGGCACATCGCATAGGACTATTCAACGAGATCCAATTAAAAAAGCTTAATCGGAACATTTTTTGCTCTATGAGATAAAATAATTTTTAACAATTTTAACGTCCATGCCTAACTCCGAAGTTGCTCCATGCTCGCCCTTCACCACACTGCACCCAGCCGGCAGTGGCAAGGAGACATGTAACAGGCTGCGTGGTGCACCAAGTGGATGCTCCCAACGGTCGTGTGTTGAACAGATTGCTTGACGTACATCCATGCTTCGACCCTTGAAAACCTGTGTCGTCGTGTAGGACATAAGTTGAGCACGTGAACTTGAGCGTGGTGAAGGTTTCTTTTATAATTTCTTGTTGTCGTTATTTGACCTTGGTGTGGCATCTGAATACTGGCTCGTTTCTGAGCGCTTTACACTTCATCTTCAAGCAGACTCTGCTTCGTTCACGGAATAAGGCACATTCGCTTTGCTAGAACTTCTAGCCAGGTATCAACTTCGAGGCATATTGACAGGACAAGGCGCTGCGACGCCTTCTACCAGCTTATCGCACCAATTTTATTTGCAGCGACACTGCAGAACAGCCAAACTAGTTGTCACCATGTCAGTCGGCTTTAATTGTGTTGGCTAGCCAAAATTAAAACCTCACAGCCGCAAACGAGCCTCGGAACGGTTTTCAATCTGCTTGCAACCTCCCGCTAAGTGTGCTTCTTGCTGGATGGGGTTTTCAGATGACAATACAAACTGCATATTGTACGCGTGGAGGAACACCGGTCTCAGGTATCGCGCTCAGGCTGAAAGCGGAACTGACATCTAGCAGAGCTACAGACAATGCCTGGACAGCTTCACTCCACATTTCTGGTTACCAGGAAAGGCACGATGCTCCCAGGCACTATGTGCACACTTTTTTTTTGTTGCCTTATTCATATCTCTTGCCAATTTTTTAGAATTCGAAAAATTCGAATTATTCAAAGTATTCAAATACATCATTTTGAACATGTGCTATTTAATCACCTGAATAATTGAATAATATCTAATTTGTTATTCGAAATTTCTGAATATTTTCACACCCCTACTAATGAACGACTCCTGCCTTAACATATTCCACCTTTGGGTATTCCATTAAATACACTAGACTAACAAAATTTATACTAAAGTTTATTATGCCACACTATGTGTATAGTTTTGTCAAACCAGTCGTCACCGATAACATTGTTAATAATCCCATTGCGGTTTGGCCAACCAAGCGTCGTCAAGTGTTCACACATCTTGTGAGAAGCACAAAGCGCTGAAGAATCAATGTCTGGCCTGAAAAGAGAACAAAATTTAAAAAGTCAGCAATAATGAAATGAAGTATGCACATTGCAATGAAGCTACAGATATGTGCCTAACTACCCATGCCACGCTTTTTGACAGGATCACACGGCACGGCTCAGACAAGAGAAGAGGAGGCTAATCACTTTGAAATGCACAATTATCAGCCACATCATTAATTCCGTCCATAAGCAATGAACACTGATGCAGGCTTCTGTTCTCTCTTCTCACTCGTTTTTCACAGAATCACAAATAAACCTGCACGTGTTTGAGAGATTCACGATTTGAGATGCCTATAAACCTAACAAAATGTGGTAGTTTTTATCTTATCATGAAAATAAGTAACAAAAACTTTGTGCAGCTTCAGTTAGGACTCCTTCTCTTCAGATGCAATAAATGGCCCATGATGAAATGCCAGCACATGTAATTGGCTTTACTTAAAACAGGGGGGCAACAATACATAAGAAAATTTCTGTATTGCTCAAACTAAAAGGAAACAGGCTCTATTTGTGAGCATTTTATTTAGAGCAAATTAATACAGTAAAGTCTTGTTAAAGGGCATCTGCAGAGCTTTTAGAATTCGGTGAGATTAAAGGGGTAGAATGTGTGAAACTTGCAGGTAAAGCATGCGAAATCCTTTCGGGCTAGCATCTGAAATGGTAACGCAATTGCTGGTGAAAATCGAGACGGCATTCAAGCTTCTCCGCAGCGCACGCACCAAATGGCGGGCCTATGATGACGTTATCTATGGTACCGGCACTTGCTTGCTTTGAAGGAAGAAAGCCATGCGTTGTTTGGCAGCATCAGATGGGTGCGGTTGATGGCAGTGGAAATTTGAAATCTTACTATCTGTGACGTCACGTCGAGCTTCTTTGCACATCTCTAGTGCTGTAAGGAGAAGCCTAAAATTTAATCCTCGATCACATGACCATTCTAAATGCTAGCCCAGAAAAACTTTGCACGCTTTAACTGCAGCCTATATATAGATTTGAATCCTTGAATATTGTGGAATTCTCAAAAAGTGGTAGTTCCGCTTAGGACGTAGTAGCATGGAATCTCCGACTCGGTTCCCACTAAACCTCATGCATTTGGTGCCGACGTCGGAACAAAATTCTCTCTTCCAATGCTGGAGAGCCACTGCTTCTTGCACAAGCCGCCATGCTCTCTTTGTGGTGTCATAATAACTGTAGCTGTTTTCAGGCCACTTGCTGCCGTTGATCACACAAAAGCACTGCATAGCAGTAGTGCAAAGTGCCATAAGTGCAGCACAGAATGTTCATTACACTGAGTTTAGGAAGAAAATGACGCTAATGAAAAAGACAAAAAAAAGGAAAAACACAATCCCTGCGTGTTGCCAAGGGTGACGGGAACCGTGGAGAACCAAATGTCATGCAGAAATGCGGGCGAGAAAGGGGCCCGTGGAGATAGGGTGAGGATGGGGTGTGGTGAAGGCAGAGTTCAAAGCGTGGCAGAACTTTCAAATTATCAAGAGGTTTTACATCGATGAAATGAAGTTACAGCATGGAGAGCAACACGCCAGGTGGCCAAGCGCACTGTCATGCGGCTAAACTATTTGGCGAAATTACATTTATGGACGCTCCGCCCCAATAGCCATTTTTTCACTGCCTGGAAAAGCTGCTGTGTCTGTGAAGGGCTTCGCAAAAGTTTTGCTGTAGGAAGGCGCTGTACGAATTGTTACCCAGTGATGCTTAGAGTCATATATGTGAAGCTGAGACTTTTCCAGCGTGGTCCAATATAATAACACTGCTGCCTCTGTCACTGACAAAACGTCATTCCTTTTAAATGCACCAACGAGGAAAACGAAGACAAACACAGGCTTTACTGATGAAAAATTGCACATGGGCTATACATGATTTGCTTGTTCAGACAAAAACAGTCGATGCCTAATGGAGAAACTGGATCTGGTTAAAATGCCTTCGACGCTACACTAGCCTCGAGGCCACTCAGCGGTAGACAGAACCATGGATTTCAGTGATCCTAAGTGAATAAAAGGTTCCACATGTGCTTTTCTTTATGGAATTTATGGAATAGTGCAGCTATCATCCTTTATTAGGTAAACGGGTATATTTAAGATATTTTCAGTTAGCACGTACAGCCACTTTGCGCGTAATTTTTTCATGGTTTCACGAGGTACACCTAAACAAGGTTTCACTGTAACATGGCCCCTATAAAATACCTTCCAATTTGTTCAGCACGTGAAGCTAGCTTTTGCCGAGGAACCAAAACTGAATAAATTTCTATCTTGAGCTACAGTGAATGAATTCACAACATCAAGTGAAATGTTAGAGTTTCCTTGCAATGACTAGGCCGGCTGCATGTGGCAACAAAATCAAGAGAGAGAGAGAAAACTTTATTGCCAACAAGAAGATCGTGATCTTCTTGGGTTGCTTTAGCCGCTCCAGGTGGCCGGCAGTGTAAGTCTGTCGGCGATCTCCTGAGCTCTTGCCGTGGCCCGGGACTGAACGTCCGGGCTGGCGACAACAGCTTTCCATTTTTCAAGCGTGGGAGATGTGACTAGACCTGCCGGAGAAGACGGATCCTCCGTGCAGTCCCAGATTATGCGGTCTAAGGTGGCAGGCTCGCCGCATAGCTGACAATACGGATTTACCAAATCGGGAAAGATATTAGAATACGTCCACGGGTTTGGCTGCGACCACATTTGCAGCCGCCTCCGCGTAGTAGCCTGTTCACGGCTGAGCTAAACGTGCGGAAGAGGCAAGCTCGAACTTTTTGTTGCATTTGTGATTTGTAATGAATTAATATGCCGGTGACATGCCTCAGCCAAAACACTTGCTCACTGTGAAACTGCCATTAGGTGTGCTGCTGAGAAGTGCATGACGAACTGCCACAGATAGTTGATGTCACACTATAGTCCCTCTAATAAAGCATTACTGTCAGTGAAACCAAACTTTAACAAATAGGTGCAAACAAATGATACAAAGTGTGGTTACAAGTGCCTAATAACAATAAGAAAAAAGCATTTACTCGCACTGATAACGGTACACGTTCTGCACTTCGTAGCTGGAATATAAGCATGACAAGCATTTGTATAGCCTCAACTGGTGCTGCAGTACAATGCTCGTGCACTGCCCTCATTCACAAGGCACCGTATATACTCGTGTAAGGAAGGCCCCAAGTAAAGGCCGCGCTCCCAACTTTGGAGCCGAAATTTCGAAAAAAAAATAATAAAAATTTCTTAGCCAAGTGTGAAAATTCGTGCACCAGCAAAAGTTAAATTTCACACATCGCAACTAGATGGCGCTAGCTGCTTTCAACCCTCTATCATCATCAGTGCTTTGAGATCACTTGGGGACACGGTCTTGTTTTTGCAACCGTTTTGCCCCGGAAGCCATTTTTTCTTTGTGTGGTGCTATGGTCATGGGCAGCGTGTTGGTGCATTGTGGTCATTGCGTGCGGTGACGTACACTGCAGCCTTCCAAGCTGAAAGTCGTTGCTTAAGCCGAAGAACACGGCAAGCGGGTGGCTGGACGCAAGTTTGACATCAACGAGAAGTGTTTGCGTCAGTGCAGCAACTGAAAGAACAGCTCGCAGGTACGAACCGAAACCGGAAAGCATTCAGTAGAAAGAAGCGCAAGTTTCCGGAGCTTGAAAAGGAACTTCTGGGGTACGTCACGACAACAAGGAAAAACGGCTATGCAGTGTCGACGGAGATGATCCACGTGAAAGCCATTGCCATCGCTCGCCACATGGGCATTCCGCTTCCGAATTTTAAAGCAAGTAGGGATGGCTTCAATGCTTTATGAACCAGAATGTGTTCTCCATTCGGCGCAGACTGGAATTCGAATCAAGATGACTGGAATATCGAACTAGACGGACCGCACCAAAGACAACTACCTATGGGAAGGCGTCCATGAGATGAGCTCTTCGAGTAGCTGCCAGAGCGAAAATGACGAGAAATTTCCTTGAATAAATTATGTGTGGTCCTTTAGCAGTGTTTACATAATATTTTAGAGCAGTCATAGCAACAGTGCAACGCTTTTGTGGATAGATATAGGCCTGACTCGTGTAAGAGCTGCACCCCGTCAAAATCTCGGGGAAAAAAACTGCGGCCCCTAAACGAGTATGTATGGTATTACGCGGTAGCAATGTCTAAGTTTACCACACCCATTTTTGCACCTACTGTATTTAAGACTGATTAAATCTTATTACTGAAGTTACATCTATGTACAGAAATCAATCTAAATATTGTTAGTACATGCCAGCTCTTTCAGCAATCTGCTACTGTACGAGATAGCCTCTGAAAGACCTATGCATGACTGAAACGTTGGTATGAACTTCCCGGTAGGTACAGAACTGTTTCTGGAACTTTACATGAGCGACCCTTTTGCTAGCGAATACCAGTGTACTAACTATCACACTTCCAAAGCTTTCGTGCTGATAGCAACAAAGGTAGTGCCCATGAGGAGGTTCAAACAGCACTATCAAATGGCAATAAAAAGTAAAACTCAGTGTTACTGAATGGAATAACTATTGCCACCTTATCACAGAAGCCAGGTTATGACACTGCGTCCCGCTCGGGCCCTTGCTTGTGGGCCAGGTAGAGAAAGCCGATGCTCGTGAGTGCGCTGACCAGGAAGATCACATCGAACCACCTGTGGTAGAAGTTGAACTGCAGCTCACCCAGCACCTCAGTGATGATGGACCTGGCAGAGGGTGGAAGAAAGGAGGTTTACAATTCACAGCACAGAGAGAGTGGGAGCAGGCACACTGTCCTATCAATGGGCATGGCTGGAGAGGGGAAGAAAATTAGGTACTGAAAACAAGGCATGATGATGTCAAAAGTTCTCAAGAGCATGATGTGATGCAAGAAAGGACTCAAAGTGGCATAAATGGCTTGTCATCTCTAGAATTCCTTCCTGCTGCTATCATCCCCGTCACCACCAGCTATACAACAGTAGAATCTCTGCGCTATGAATCTCACGGAACACTTAAAGATATGTGTATCATCCGAAATTTGTATAACAATAAAAAAAAACTTGACAGGACCGTTACTATCATGTAACGCGGGTGCGGGCTGGGCAATATAAATTTTATTTCTTTTCTTGCTCATTCTACCCTGTTTAATGCAAAATTCAGCGACAGCTGTTAAGGTATTTGTACTTTATGATATGTTGAGGTAAAGAACATGAGAGCAAGTTCAAATCTGTATATTTGTAAAGCGCACTTTTTAGTTTCCCACACATATTCACTTTTCAGCTAGCTCTCCTCTCCAGACTGCCACTCTAAGCACGCACCACTACCAATGACCTTCTCCTTGGCCAGAATGCTCCACAGCAGCTGCCGCAGATTGATTGTGCTACATTCCTCCATTCTCGCCATACCCTCCCTCCTCCTACCATGGCAACCACCCTCCGGTTATGCACTTCTACACTCTAGCAATACCCTACTCCTGCCAATGCAACCCTCCTCCTTCCTTCCAGAGAGAGAAATAACATTTATTAGCACCCGTCAAAAGGATGATGGGTATCCGAGGCGCCGCTCGGTCCCAGCCATGTCCTCCCCCTCAGCCGTCGACCGGGATCTCTTGGATCTCAGCAGCGGCAAGGGCGAGACGGATGACTTCACGTTGTTTAGTTTCGTCCTCATTGTGAAGCAGTGCTTCCCAGGACTCATCTGTTCGGTCAAGTTGTCCAAAGCTCGGACATGTCCATACCATATGGATCATGTCCGCTATGCCGTCGCAACGTTTGCCTCCTTCCAAGGTAACTACCATCCGTGCGGTTCCCGTGGTAAGCAACCTCTGCTTACACTTGCGCTCTCACCATACTCTCCTCCTTCCACAGTAATCCTTCTCCTCCTTCCAGGGTAACTACCCTCTGGCTGGTCCCGATAGCAACCACCCACTGGTTCTGCCTTATAACGCTCTCACCATATCCTCCCCCTTCCACAGTAACCATTCTCTGGTTACGGATCCTCAGCTCACATCATACCTTCATCCTTCCCCGTTAACCACCCTCAGAATGGTTTCCATGGCAATGCACTCACCAGTTACACCGACGATTACGACATACTATGACATACTACTACTGCTACTACTACGATGTAAAATTCAGAAATGGGCTGTTTAAAGCTATCGCTGTAAAACAACAAAATCCACATGCTGAAGCACAGGAAATGCATTCAGAAAAATCTATTTATCGCTGACAGGTTTATTCACGGCTGCGTGCCAGTGCTCAATGCTTGTGGTACGTACTGCATGAGTGGTGATCACAGCATCCATAATGTGTGCAGCGCATTACCACTCAATCACTGCAGGTATGCACTGTGCCACTTGTGATCATGCAGATGGCTGTATGAGCACAAAGCTGCTCGCAGATGCAGTCACGGCTTTTGTGTTCATATCATTCTAGAGGCACGGGAGAGTGTTCGGAATGCCAGAAATTCTGCATATTGCATACAATGCACTTTGGCCAAGGAATTTTACGAATTCCTATCATACTGAAGTTCCACTGCGTGACAGCGGCTTCTACTGGTGTTCTTTCCGCACTGTCCTGCACTGAATGTGCCCACTTAATATCTAAACTGTGAAGGCTTAATGGCAACCCCAACTGTCTTCAACACTCTTTAAGTGGGCGGCAGAAACAGTGAATCTGTCGAATGTTTTAGGATTTCTTCTTCAGGTACAATTTAACAGCGCAGAACAGTGCAGCTGTTGAGATTATATCGACAGTGTCACTGCTAGCCAAGGTGAGCAAAGATGACAAAAATGTGATCAACGAGGCAACTGTTTCAAAGCAAGACATTTTTTTTCAAACACAAATGTGCAGGATATGAGCTGTAAAGTGCATCGTTCACAAGAAACAACCGCTTCAGGTCTCACCTGTATTCTGCAGGCATATTCATCCTTATCAGAAGCACCGAAGAAACAAAGTACATCCCCTGAAACAAGCAGAAAATAGTGAACATAAACTAGAAAGCCTCAATTTTTATTTGTTATTGTACAGGTGCTTTTGAGATGGTAAATCATGACTGCTGCTACCTTCCATAGCTTGACTGAGGTAAACTGTTTCAAATGTAGAGCTTTTGATTGAAACAAGGGCCAAAAATAAAATTCATTCAGGCATTTAAAAATAGGTAGCAGTGCACAAGAGAGCTTGAACAGGGCATACCATGACTTGGGCAAGAGCCAGGACGATGATGTTGGATGACTTGCTGCTTGAAATCGCATAGAAAAACTGCGGAAAAATACTCACATCACTCCACAGTACAAAAAAAAAAAAAAGAAGCATGATCTTGTGCTTACAAAAACCAAGTGCAGCTAGCAGTACCCAAGTAAAAGACTAAACTCATGTCCGACTCATCAGATAAGTTTAGGATATATCAGTGTGGTTAAATACACTTCGTTAAAGCCTCATTAAACTGAGCCCCCCCTTTGTCATTAATAATTATCTCAAGTTTGCATCTTCTAATTCATAGAACCATTCAGTGGGTGCACTGACGCTTTTACAGCCTTCATGTACTGAAAGCTTTCATGACCACCTGCATTCTTACTACGTTATGAGGACAGGCTGTAATCATCTTCTCCATCTAGAAACATGCAGTGATGGCAGTCTACCAGAGTTATGCCAGTGCTCCCTAAATATCGCATGCACTGCACATGATGACAAGACTTCAAGTACAGCAAGAGCTCTAAATGCCTGTTTTGAGATTTTTAACCCAATGTTCTGGTAAACTACATTTGTAGTGTGAAAAATACACAAGTTCGAAGATTTCTGCAGAGACGATTTTCTTCAAATGTAGATCTACCTGACTACAAAATAACTGTCCACTTTCAACATTATATGCCAAAATTTTGACACCATGCATTGATGTGCATTTGGCAAGAACTTGGAAGCAGGTTTTTAGTTGAACACCAGTTGGCAGAGGCAGCATTAACTTTGCTTTCTTCGATCATTCCACAATACATAACATGATGCCACCAGCCAAAAATGTTACCATTTTACTATTCTATAATGCATCCACAATCTGTTTCTGTTCTTGCCTTTCATTTCTTTTTTAATGCTGATTTTGATGTACAGCTATATAGAAATAATTGGTGAGCACAAAAGTTACAAGAGCGAAAGGAACAAATAATGACTAACCCAACGGAAGAACAAGCAGTTCAACACACCTTAGTCAGTGTTATGAGAAGACCTCGTATGGACGTGACAACAATAATGCCGACTAAGATAAAGGATATGTGCTGCGACCAAAATTTCACCTGAAAATAGAGAAAACAAGCATATTCTCGAAGACATGTACAATTTGTAAATATAAAAAAAGGGATTTACAAGTTCAACCTTCACAGAGGACATGCCTGGCATCTTTCTTTTTTAAACAAATGCCTTTACTCCCGGGACTTCTGCCAAACCGTACACTGTAGTACCTTCTTTGGAACATGCAAGCAGAATGCAAATTTTGCCATAGAAATTAGTCAATGTTACAGTCAGCAGTTGGCTCATGTTTTTCAATGAAATCGAACAACATTTATCTATGTAAAGCAAACACCCGAAATCAAGGTGTTCCTGTATAGTCGTGCCTCGTTAAAACGGGCACAATGGTTCCCGAGCAAACCATTCCATATACACTCGAAATCAGGGTGTTCCTGTATAGTCGTGCCTTGTTTATACAGACACAATGGTTCCTGAGCAAACCATTCCATAAAGTGAGTCGTCCACAATAATGAATCATAAAAAAAAAATAAAAAGCAAAATAAAAACTTTTGTGATTAAGGTTCGCTTCTGTGCATAGTGGGGGGGCGGCAATGCAGAAAATTTGGGAGCACCAAGTGTACTATCCTAGTTACCATTATCGCTAAAATAATGTGGTGCGGTTTGAAGCGGGTAGCGGTCTATGAGGCACATGATGGCATCTTAAATGAGATATCTCCTACTATGGCTTTCGAAATCTGATAAAGCGCTAGTAAATATCTGCACCCAGTTGGCTCACAAGTGCTGAATGCGGCCTGCAATGTAGCATAAGTTGCAGAGTTTTCTTCATAGTCATTCACGCAATATAACACACGGTAAAGCATGTTGACCATGCATCTTGGCACCGTAAGGCAGGAAACCTCACAAAGAAAAGGGGGCCATTGCTCAGGCAATTGCATTTCCACAGTGCCTGTCACTGGTGTCCTGCATTCAAAATACAGAAAAGAAAAGATACAGTTAGGGAGTCTAAAGTCTAAATTTTGTTTTTATCATTGTCCATGTTAATAAGCAACAAAAATATATAGACCCCAGTGGGCTTTGTTCATTTTCACCTCTCTACTGTCCGAACAGCCAGTTTCCATATTTATGAGGTGTAAATACATTGAAAAAGTTTAGTCCCTGGAAAAAATTGTTTATAATTTGAGCTATCAATATTAATGCATTAATGGGCCACGACTGTAAATCTCGAGTACGCGGCTAATCTTCTCTGTCAGCCTCCTTTCATTACAGAATGGAATCTCTAAAATCATGCCTGCTGTGACAATTTACAGGAGTTGAGCGAGATGGGAGATGAAAAGAAAAGAGGAAACGAAGGCATCTACTCACATCAACGTCAAATCCCATGTAGTGCACAGCAATCTGCATTCCTCTTGTGACAGGATCCACCTTCCCGACACGATCAAACACAATGTTGATTGTGCACTGCAAAAAGAACAAAAAAATACCAACGCACAAACAAAAAGAGAAATTAGAAACAAATATAAAGCAGGGCAAAAGTAGTGTTTGTGTATGTGCGCACATGCATGTGAGGCCAGACAATAACAGCGGACCAGCAAATCTAGGAACCCATAACCATGCACCTACTGGTGTCAGTGAACGAACAGGTAGTTACTGTTCACCTAAGGGAGCCACATCAAAACGAACCATTGGGACTACCTTCTGAAGTTTCTACACAAGCTCAAAAAAACATAAAATGCCCTTTGATAAAAGCTAGCACCATAAATCACGCAAAGACTGCATAGAAAACTTGGTACTGGGCTAGTTGGTTAGACATTTCTTTGAAATAGGTTAGAGCTGAAAAAAACGAACACAAGGCGAGAGAACGATGACAAAGCGCTCTTTTCTGTGTCGTTGTTCTCTCGCCTTGTATTCGTCTTTTTTAGTGCTAACCTATTTCAAAGGACTGTATAGAGGTGACCGTCTTTCCAGCCAGCAGACGCCACCAACACACAATAGCTTGGAGCTGCTTGAAGCATCTGTCACAGTACTGTGCTGCAGCACAGCACAGCAGTCACAACACTATGCATTTTTATTGTTCACACATTTTTATTGACGGTAGTGTAGGGTGACGTCATGAAATGAGGCCAACCGATCCCTCCGACAGCTTTACCCCGACCCCACAAATATCTAAGGCCCACGCAAACCCCTGGTGCCACCTTCAAAACATAATCATTACCTTCCCCTCTCATTTTCTCTCTCATCTACCCTGGCCAATATTCCCGAAAATGTGCCAGACAGCACCCACACAACATCACGTAATTTGGGCCTGTCTGAAGGGCCCGGCTCCACTGGGCTTAATGCAGCTTCGGACCCCCTAGTGGTGGAATGCCGTGCTGCTCTGCTCCAGTCCAGAGACCCAGCTCTGGGCCGTGGAGTGGGCTCTCAAGGTCGCCGAGGAACAAGGGCTCCCGGCCGCCTAGCACCGAATCAAGACTACCTACACTGGCTCCACAGGCTGGCGAAATAAATGTTTATCTTCTTTCTTATTGAAGAAATAAACAGCCAACCCAAAAGCGTTGACAGCAGATTATATATCGATAAAAATTATTACCGAAAAGACAAAATATAGAGTCAAGGACAAAGCCTTTCCTAGGTCACACTATATTTATTCTTTTAACGAATGAACTCTGACGCGACCATGTGGCCTTTCATGAATTTTGCACCACGATAAAAAGCATGCATGCTTCAGGAGACAATGAAGCATATGTGAAAAGCACAAGCAGTCTCACAGCTTTTCTAAGAAACCTACCTATCCGCAAGAACCAACATAGTAAGAGTCACACAGTGTCACATACACTTAGGGCCTTGTTCTCAGACTACTACGTTTCATTTGTTTAACAATTGCACATGTAAATGAAGTGCCTACGTGTAATGACACATACAGTTTCCGTAAATGCCCCCTTTGCCTCTAAAAAGAACACTTACAATAAATATCTTCCATATGCAGTACAGCGAGAAGAAGTAGCCGATGAAATTGAAATATTTGCCCTTGAATGTGTAGGACCACTTTATTCTCTCCTGAAAAAAAAAAAGAAATGAACAAAAAATTGCAAATGTAACAGCATGTACATCAGATCACTATGCAAATAATCACATCACTATGCAAATTGAGCAGTAATTTGATGCAGTAAAAGAACTAGGAAATTGTGCCTTTCTAATATAGTGACTTAAATTTATTACCATCACCCACGGAAACAGCTCGTCGGCAATATGCCAGTTTCCTGTACCTGTCTGTTCCTTTAACACATAATAGCAGCCGCAGCAGTTACTAAGCACAAGTTCCACATAAATCTGTTTACAAATGGAGGACAGAGTAAATGCGCTTGTTCAGTGTGACACAACACAAACACAACCAGACAGGGAGCAGTCTTCAGGCAAGTAGCTGTAATAAAAAATCATGGTCACCTAACTTTCACTGTATCCTTTACTACATGCTTATGTGAATAATTTAGAAAGATAAAAAAATGGAGAACAGCTTTTCTTTCTTTTGTGTCCAAAACAGTGAAGCCTCACAAATGCCAAATTGGAAAATAGCTGGTCTCAATGCCTTTGGAAAGGAATGGATTGATAAACAGTTGATTAAATTCAATGAGATTAAGTCAACTATCAGAATAAGTTACATTCAACAAGATTAGATGATTAAACTGACTTCAATAGCCAAAGGTATGCCGCAGACTACAAGATAAAGCAAATGAACTGAACTACCTGCAGTTCTGTAATATGCACTATAATCTAAGCACACAGATAACCTGCATTTTGCTCCACTTAAAATGAGGCCATTGCAGCAAAAATCAGTTTTGTGTGCAGTAGCTGAATCCAATCTCCACTAAGCTATTGTGATAGCCACTTCTGGAAAGGGAAGCTCAACACGCTAAGTAGTATAACATAGGAGCATCAGTAGAAAGTGGGGCACAAAAACTGGGCATACAGCTGTTGGTACAGCCACTAACAGGAACCGTTCAGCCTGATGTTTGTATTTCAATCTACACTGAGGGCACAATAGGTGTCTTTCCAGGTATGACCTCAAGTTTTTATCCGAAATACGCACCCCCGGGTTACAACGTGACTGGAAAATTACTCCGTTCTGGCATTCATTCTGCATATGCTTACAGCATAGGTCAGCAGACTCACTTGGGCTAATTCCAGATCATGATCCGAGTCATGAGCGAGTCTGGACTCCATTCAGATCATGATTTGAGTCGTCAGTGAGCCCAGGCTCACGTTCAGATCATGATCCAAGTTGTGAGTGAGTTCGGACTTGCATTCAGATCATGATCTGAGTCGTGAGTGAGAGTGGGCTAACATTCAGATCGCGATCTGAGTCCTGGTCACTCCAGTAGTGTGCGGGCCTGTCAAATAAAATGAGTCGATGATGTGAGGTTCAACAATCCAATGATCCCAAGTTAATCTATAATGCCAATCGGGAAAGTTTGTAGCGTTCAAAAATGCGAGTTTCCTGTGCTCTCGTAACACTGAATACGGTTTTGGTCGAGATGATGACGCAGAGCGATTTCATGCTTCGGGATATGTAATTTTTGTGGCTGCTGCACTCTAGAACATTACTAAAGGGCAAGAAAAGTTGATTAGTTGGCACACTTAGTCTCGTTGGATATTAGCTGCGGCTTGCTGTATCTCTAGTTCTCCCTTTGCAGTTTTTTAACTGGTTCCAGAACACACACAGTCGACTTAGATAATTATGTCCCGCAAGCGGCAGCTACAGGCCTTTCAGCTAGGCCTAGCTCCAGGCGAGCTGCAGTTAAGAGCTCATCGCATCAGTGTTTTTGACATTGTTTGTTTGGAATTTAGGCACTAACTAAGGCCGTTGGGCTTAAAAACGACTCAGCTGTAAGATGTGTGAGCTTATAGGAGTCCTGAGTCAAGGTGAGCCTAGGTGAGTCATGAGTTGAAATGTGCAAGTGAGCCCGAATGAGTGAACGCAGATGAGTCCCGAGTCAAAATGAATCATGAATTAAAATGAGTCAGTGAGTCCAGGTGAGTTGTGGGTCGAAATGTGAGCCCAGATGAGTCGTGAGTCGAAATGAGTAAGTGAGCCTAGATGAGTCGTGAGTCTGAGTGAGACATGTCTCTCTGTGTGTGGTTGACACTGGATGACTAGTGAGTCTGAGTGAGCCCAAGTGAATTGTGAGCCTAAATGAGTTAGAGTTTATGAGTTCGAGTGAGCCCAGGCCTCTGTGAGTGTGAGTTTGAGTGAGCACATAGGTTGACCAAATTTTCGTGAGTGAGCCTGACTGAGCACTCGTTATTTTGCAAGGTATGGCCTATAGGTAACAAAAGCTACGGAACTTTCCACGAATGAAACACCCCATGCCAAGCGCAAGGTTTGGCGAACAGGGTACCAGTGGACTACTAGTAGAATGTCGTCACGAGAAAGGTCATCCAGGCTACAAAAAGCCACAGGCTGCAAAACAAGCCGACAGGTTGTACCAGAGCCTTCTTGTTTGCCTCAGAAATGTAGCATGCACCTCCAGAGACATGTTTCCATGCCCCCGTCCCCCGCAGGCACGGAAGGCCCAAAAAAACAAGGATAAAGAAAAGCAACCGACAGTGGTAATTCCTTATATTCATCGGCTTTCACACAATATAAAGAAAGTGGCCAGCAGGTATAAGATCAATGTGGTTCTTTCTGCTCCTTGCAAGCTGTCGCGCGTTTGCACCTTGAACAAAGTAAGAATGGTCAAGCAGTGCAAAAAGAACCACCAAATCCGCACCACTGATTGTACGGCTGACGTTGTGTACGTTGTGCCTCTAAGCTGCCATCAGGAATATATTGGCCACACAGGCCAGTGCTTTAACGAAAGGATGAGGCAGCACAAGCTTGCTATAAAAAATGGTTATGGCAGCCACATGGCCACTCACTGCAAAAGCTGCAAGTGCCATCCGGGTTTTGAAAATACTAAATTCATTGCGAGGTCTAAAGACAGATTAGAGCGTGAAACCATCGAAGCTCATTACATCAAGCAGAGGGGTCATATCTGCATAAGCAAGCCATCTGTCTCGTTGTCAGAAGAAGAGATTAGTTTCTTTAGGGGGTCATAATCAGCGATATAATCATTGCTTGGCCGTTTCGCACGTGTGCTTTTGTTATGTCACTGCTTGTATATATCAACGCTTGTATTTGTTCTGCTTTTATCTTTGCCTGCTCGTGTGGTTATTAATAGTTGGAAGTAGGCGCCAATCCTGGCTTGTGTGTGTGCTGTCTCCGTCTTTTAGCGCCTGTACGCTTTTTGCGTAAACCATGTCATGCTACAACCAACTAGCTCAAATCAAAGTCTTGTGGCACTATCACCATCATGATCTCATCAATCAGGCCGCATCCATGGTGGCAAAGGTGTTTCTCATCAATCTCCAATTAACCCTGTCCCGTGCCAACTGTGATCAGACTATTACACAAACTTCCTAATCTTACCTTACTGTATGACTCTCGGCTGTACCTAGCATCGTTCCCCAGTTCTATAAATCCATTTTGTTATCCTGACAGAGCAAAGGAAGGCTATGAAGTGAATAAAATATGTTTCTACAGCATGAGTAAATTTTAAGCTGACCCTCTTTGTACACTTATCGTGACGTATATACACTCAGTACTAAAAATCACCTGCAGCCATAAACTCGAGAAAAAAATAATGCCCTTGGTATCCCTCTAAAAATTGGTAGAGAGGCAAGTGCCACAGAAACTCATAAAAAAAAATCACCCTTCAGCAGGTCCCTCATTTCCTCCCCCCCCCCCCCCCCCAACACACACACACACACTTTCTGTTATAAGAGGGAAGAGAGAAAAATCACAACTGAACCTGACTTCCTTCTCTCTTACGGTGAATGGATGCTATAAATGGGCTTCATTATGGATCAGGCCAGGTACAGTAGTGCAAAAAAGAAAAAAAAGAGAGGCATGTAAGGAAGTCACCAAGGACAGGTGCTACTAGCAGCAAGGGAACCTTTACCAACATGCCCAACTTTATGCCCTGTTTCCTTATGGAGCCCTCTTCCGTCAAACTGTGTCTCACCAGCATATTGTGGAGTTCCACAGTCTCCAGGAACAACTGCCGGCTGAACTCCTCCAGGGCTTCTACACTCTGCTTCAGCTGCCCAATGTCTGGAATGCACAGAGAGAACACCTGGTCAGGCCACAACCAAATAATCTCAAATGCAGCGGCCTGCTGTATCATACAGCACACAACCGGAAAAGACGCATGGTCAAAGCTCAAAGCTTACTGCTGAAGGTGCTGCTCTTTGGCAAAGATGTGGATGTCTGTAATCACTTATTCCAAATGTAGAACAAGTGAAGTGCTTGTGATAGGCATCACAGTATGTGTGATGAAAAAATTAAGAGGATTCCTCACTCTGCTTGTAAATCATTATGTTGGTGATGGCAAGGCTAATAATTTTTACCATGGTGCTTGACTACTAAAATATGCTGTGATTTTCAGCGGTAACTGTATGCTCAAGCATCTCAGTCATAGGTGGTATTATAGTGAGGCAGGATGTAGCGACCAGCTAGTGTGAAATTGCCAGCATCTTTACTGTTGCCTAGCATTTCTTTTTTTTTAATCAAAACTTCAAAGCAATTACATAAAGAGTCTTCACAAATAGCTAGCGTTACGAGAAACATCTACCCATCGACTCACATAATTAGTGTGTGATGAATAAGAAAGCACCCTCCCTGTTACACTGCAATTAGCTATCAAGCGGTCTAGTAACCCACATGCAGACAGCAGTTTGCGTCTATTAGTACTGCAAGCTGTTCCAGCCCGCAGTGGCTCAGATGACAGGAAAAGGATACTACTGGCATCATCTCCTGTATCTTGGCTACAGCATTCTCTATTGCAGAACCCTGCTCATACAACTCTCGAGGGGCCAATGCAAAACTGCAGTAAAGTAAAATCTAAATAACTGAATCTTTGTTGATTCGATATCCTAGATAATTCGTACAAATGTAAATTTTACTGGATAATTTCAGCCGGCAGCTTGCATTGGCTAGGATAATTCAAGGACCTGGGGCACTATGTGGGAGCAATGGAGCTTGCTGTAAAATCAGAAACACACAATTTCGACTGGTAATGCAGTGTTTGGCTGCTTAATAACAAATGTGCAAGCCCGCATTAAGCATGTGATACTTCATCAGACACTTCAGTGCTTCACACACCATTAAGCAGACAGCTGTGGCATTCTGAATTAGCGTGCAGCATGGTAGCATCATGCCACCGAAAATGACCCTCTGTAGTTTACCAGCGTCTGACTGGTGTTCAGTGGCGGTAAGAACGCTCAGAGCGTATAGGTGCTGACATAAAACATAAGATTCTATTGGTGCACACTGTGTGCTGTGCCAAACTTATCGGTACAAAATCAACCGTGCCACGTACGGACTGGTTAGATGGACTGTGTGCACACCTTTCCCGATGCTCCTTTCCAACTGACAGGTGCTTTTCTGTACAGGTGCCTGAGCCGCACCGCATCACTAACCTGACGTATCCGGCCTTGGCTGCTGCCCAAGCATGCCCCGAGAACATAAAAGTATGAAAGTGACGACGAATGGCGAATAGCTTTGCCAATCACATCAAGAGAGATGCGCAACGATGTTCTGTGGATGTCTAAACTGGCTTAACGAATTTCGGGCGATCGGCTGTGACACGGGAACCACGAAGAGTCCAAATGAGCTTCTGCTGAAGGAGTTTGTAGCTTTTTTTGAGCTCTATGTTAACAACTTCTGAAGTGCTGCAAGTGGTTGAACATTTCGCACTTGCCTTCTTTGCTTTGCTTCGATTTGGAATAATTCGGAAACCCACCTAATTAGAATATTTTACATGGTCTGACACGATTCGAATTAACGAGGCTCTATGTACAAACCTTGCATTGTACACAAAAGAAAATCTCACAGATGCACTTGGATAATAATAGCACTCCTGTTTCTGCCCTGCAAGAATTTGTACCAACACCACACTGTTAGAAGGCATTTCCAGAGTGAACGAGATGCATGTGCGATGTCACATCATCATGTTGAGCAGAGGGCACATGCATGCTGAAATTGTGCTTTATATGATACGCCAGAAATATGGCCACTCCGACTCTTCGAAGGTGTTTTGCGACACATGGCACAATTATGCTGGTGACAAGTCATTTTGTTCACATTCTGCCTAGAACTGCAACCACATGGAGGATTTACCATCCAGTGCCAGTATTAGGCATTTGCACCAGAAGGGAAAAGAAAGTCATAATCTTCTCCTGCTGTGCAGAAGCAAGGCCAAGAGTGCACCTATGCAGGTGGCATGCTTCCTGAAATGATGTGCCGTAGAAGTAGGTAGGCAGTGGTCACATAGCCCGTGTTATTACGCCTAATATGCTTTGGACTGAAACGGCAGTAGCCGGTGCCTTGGAATTAGCCACAGCTTATCACAGAAGGCCTAGCCATATTGCTTGTTTGCTACCAAAAAGATAATTTTGGATTGAAATGAAGAAACAGCTTATCTCCGCAATTCCTTCCGCAACGAGGTGAGTGGGAAAGTAGGCCAGGCAAGAGCTGCCTTGCACAGACAGCTGTGGGCTGCACATGTGAAGTGCTGTCCCGTACCGTCAGCCAAGCTGCAATTATGACCAGCCGAGCACTGGATCACCTTGTTATGTGCACACGTCTCCGTCTTAATCGTAACTCAAACTTGCTCCGCATGACATGATGTCTGCCGATAAGGTGGTCTACCAGTCACTTTCCTTCCAGATTGTTTCTACTAATTGTCATACAGGACGGGGTATTTTTAATCTTGTGCTGCTGCATAAACGGTGGTTGCATAATCAAGGCTCCACCATATTTATGCTGTTTTATTCTGGTTGCAAACTCTGTCAAAGACACTGCATGTTCATTGTGCCGCCCGACTCCTGCTTACGCATGCAGATGACATAGGTGAAGGCTGACAAACTACACAGGGCCACACCTGCTTCTGTGATAATAATAACGATAAGTGCTTATAATGAAAGGGAAGTCACAGTAACCCTCACTCAGGGTGGACGCCTAAACTGTGCCATAAGGTCAGGGGTGAAGAAAGTGAAAGAGTAGAGAGTAGCCATGGGGGAAGGCTCAACTAATTTCGACAACCAGGGCTCTTTATCGTGCACCGACATCGCAGAGCACATAGGTAATTCTGCATTTCGTCCCCCAAAAAATGCAAATGCTGCAGCCAGGGCTTGATCTCATGAACTCGGGCACGGCAGCAGGATGCCACAGGTAGTTGGACCCCACCACAAAATATGCAACCTTTACACAGATGTTACATAGACTGAACATCTCTAGACTGAACATGAACAAAGTATGTATGCCCCTTACTCCTTATTGGCTGCTGCCACTTACCTTCGGTGCCTCCAGATGGCAGTGAAGTGACGCTCTGCAGCATCCCCCAGATACCAGAGGTCTGCCGGCCTGATGCCGACTGCTTCTGCTTTTCCCTCATGGCCAAGGCAATCCTGATGAAGACCAGGAGGGAAGGAGCAAGTGCTAGGTTTGAAAACTGGTTTTATGCAACTGAAGATGCTTGTTGGAAATGCTGAGCACAAGACAAAGTGCACAAAGAATGACACTAGTATCATCAGTTGGTAGTTACAGCTGAAATGAACCAACTCACTGAATACGAAGCTTCCTTGGTGCAGCAACGCCTCATTATAGCAAACAGCTTAAAAAAAAAACATAAAATGAACCGTAAAAGTGAAACGTAAAAGACCGAACATGAACAAAGTGTGTATGCCCCTTACTCCTTATTCGAAAAATCCGAAATTCGTAATACAAAATTTTGCCAGTAACGCGCGCAGAAGCGCAATTTAGTCATCGAAAAGATGCCAGGCGGGAGGAAGCTTTTCAAAAGCTTTAGCACAGTTTCCATGCCGCTCGCGGCAATTGCAAGGACGCAAAGAACCGAGCGCCAAACATCAGATTGGCTTCCCCGCACAGCACTAGCAGCGTGCAGCGGCAGCAGGTCAAAAGTCAGCTAGGGTAGCTTCGCCACATTGCGGCAGCGTCACGTGAAAGATGGGGCGCCAGAACGAAAACCATTGCCGTTTTCACCACCTCCACGACAGTCGACACGAGCACAGCATGCCTACTGGAAGGCTACAATCTACAGCACCGCTGGTTCTGAGGCACTATCAATGGGTTCAAGAAGTGCAAACGGGTGCTGACTGCGTGGCTACCAACTCTTCACCCACTATATCATCTGCGGCGCTGTTCGCACAAGCGAGATAAAGCGCGAACTTAGTGCGAACACTTGCTGCATCACCATCAGTCACTCATGTAGTGAGGCAAAGCGTGCTGCCTGCCATCCTAGTGGGCAGAGCTTGGTGCTTAGCAGTTTGATATACCAGTTTTATGGTCAGCCGCATTGGATATATAATGTTATATTTGTTTGCGCTTGTCAAAAATATTTCGAAGCAGTTTCATATGGGCAATAATTTGCAATATATGTGTTTGTTATAATGAGATTCGACTCATCACACCATTTCATCATGCTACCTGCAGTCAGAGGAAAATAAAAACAAAACAACAAAAAGAGCGCTGTTGCAACAACCATGCATAATCTGGCAACCAAGGACAGAAGGGATGATAATTCCGAATGTTATTAGGGAATGTTACTTTGTTACCATGACACTTCAGTGCACAAGATACTAACAGCTTTCTAGTATTAAAGATGTTGCCACTAAAGAAACTGCTAGTTGAATATAAATTTCAGTAGTGCATTGCAAATAGTCTCCAAATTTTAATGTACCATAAAAGAGCACCCTTGTAACACCAGCTCAGAGCCCTAGGTTCCATAAAGCCAAAGCCAATAACAGGAGGAAATGCTCTCTCAGAGGCTAAACAAAGAACCAACCTGAAATATACACTTGATGACTAGCCATCAAAGCTAGTAGAATTACAGTACACACTGCTTATCATTTTCTTCCCCTTACATGCTTGCTCCCACCAGATATACAAAGCACACAAATGCAAGGATCCACCTCTTTTTCTTCATGATGATTACGTCAAGAGTCTGCAGGAGCTTCTTCTCCATGTTTTGAACATCAGTAGTAGTGACAACCCTGCAAGGAAATGTATGCGACAGTATACTGTATTTGTTATGAGCCTGTTGGATTTGTATTAATGCCTCACGGTTTTCTACAACTTTGCAGAGAAAAACACTGCACTTTAATTAAGTGTTGGTTCACTAACAGAAAGTGTATGAGCATCGTATGGTATATTATAGTAGGGTACAGTCCCAAAGTTGCATGCTATAAGGGACACCATAGGGAGGGCTCCGGATTACAGTATTTACACGATTGTATATCGACTCGACTCATTACCCCCCACACCACATTTCAGAAAAAAAAAAAAAACTTACAGGTCGTTTACACATGGCCTTTAATGAAAGTATGCTACAGCACTATCCTGCGGCCTCCGCTTATCGCCAGCCGCTATCGGCTACCGAGCGCGGGCGCTCGTGGGCACATTTCAAAACGACAATGTATTAGCCACTGGACTACTCGTCCATACTTGCGCTATTGTCCTCACTAGCGCTGCCGTCGTGATCGCTGCTGCGGTCCCACAACTCGTTGTTCTAAGATCATCGTGCAGTGAAATCCCACACTTCGCAAACAGCCACACCACGACATCACGTGGAACATCTGAAAATTTTGTCTCGCTGCAGCTGCCACACCTGTATCACCCATTGCGAACATTGAACTTGCAGCCCGGAGCGCAGTTGTTCATTTCTTCGGCCATCTTGAATATAGCTGTGAGCGAGCACCGGTCGCTTACCGGGCCCGGAGCACAAATGGCGAATGACGAAGCACTACATTAAAAATGTGAAACGCGCCTGACAGTAGCCAAATGCACTAGAGCCAAAGAGAAACTATACACGAGTGGCGTCAGCTCTTCCGTCGGCTACCGACACTCCCCAGCACTGCTGCGGTTTCGAGTGGCAGTTCTGCCGCAATTGGAACAGCGGCCCTTCCATCAACTATCGACGCTCCTTGAGCGCCGAGTGCGCAGTTGAAAGTAAAAAAAAAAAAAAAAAATTTGGATGACGCCTATTAAGAGTAGAACGCGAATGCATTATCGGGCCGCCGCCGCCGCTTATCGGCAACCGCAATCTGCGGCCACGTGTGGGGAGTGGGCTGGTGCTGGTGCCGGTTTGCTGCTTATGAACAGCCACCATCGGCCGCCGTGCGCGGGGTGGGGATGCCGGTTCTGTGCGTTGATATAGCAGCTGCTCAAGGCCAGCACCAAAAGCGATGTGACAGAGCCACGGAGCAAAAATGCAACCACGCTGTAGCATGCCTGATATCTCGTTTGTCTCGCCTTTACTTATGGTGTGATGCTTTAGTTTCAATCTTAAGCCAACCCCCCCCCCCCCCCTCCATTCCGCCACTTCGAATTTTCAAATTTTGAAAAGCAGGTCGACTTACAATCATGTAAATACGGTAATTTCGATCAGCTGGGGTCTTTTTAACTTGCCCTTACATCACACAGTACACAGGCACTTCGATGCTTTGCCTCCATCAAAATGGCCGTCAAATCTGCGACCTTGCGTTTGGCAGGTGACTGCCATTTGCAGTGGCCGGTGTCTCCAGGCTCATTTGAATTCAAGTTACACAAGATGGTGCTGTTTTATTGTAATGTTTTGTGATGAACAGCTTGCCACTGCCTGCAAGCAGAGCCACTGTCATTACTATTATCGCCATCATCAGCCAAGCTGAGTTTGCAACAAGAAAAAGACCTCTAAACTCCACAATATAGATTTATACTATCAATGCAACCTTTGGCGGATACAAAGTCATTGCATAATTAGTAGTTTGCTTTTTTATGCTTGAGCAAAGTGTGTCACTGCTCATTATAGGAGGTATTCACTGAGGCCGCGCTACCAGACGGCGCGAGCGTCGCCACGGCAAACGCGCCATGTTTGCGGTCGTTTCACGAAAGCTCGCGCAGTGTCACGGTACGGCGTGAAGAATCCGGCCTGTATTGTTAGTGATCCGTAACATCTTTGCACGTTGTTAAATGCGCCAACATCCACTTTTCTTTGTGGAACGCTTATTGTGCATCAAGTTTGCAGCAGAATTCTGTGCCGTAATTTAACCGAGCTGCGTGCCGCAACTCGGCAGCAAAACTGGCTGGCTGCATTGCACGCAAGAATGTACACGACTTGCCGATTTTAATATCAGTTCATAACTTTCAGCTACTCGTGTAGGACACATGGTGGATAACACAGCACATGATTGATTACCCATATTCCTAAACGGACGTTGCAGAAACTCATATTTCCAGCGGATGTAGTCCGCGAGCTGCCGAAGCCTCATTGTTTCAGCAAAAACGCATATTGCGTCGTAGCTGCTTTATTTACGCGATAAAATGGTCGAGCAAATACTGTCATGCACTCGCAGCACAAATGGCAGACATAACAAGAATGTTTTGCAGGTTTTATTGTAGAAACGTAGCGTTGCTTCCAGTGCACAAGACCTGGAATCTGTAGGCCGGTTCGCAGCAACGCGATGTGCAGCGATTCCGCTACATTCAGTAGTAACACGTCACATTCAGCAGACAGAGATGACAAGTTAAGCTAGCTAAATGGACAGACACGTTTAACTACTCACCTAGGTGAAAAACGGCACTTCGGCCGTCGGCACCCTCAGCACGGATGTGGGGTCGACCGCTTGTCAAGCAATTGCACCCTCTCATAGATTTGCATGATTTAATTCCTCGGCCTGTCGGCAAAATTATGCCGTGCACAAGGCGGACCTTAAGATGGGTGAATTCAACGCACGGCAGCTGTCTTGTAGTACGTCGCACACCACGCCGGCACCTGCACATTCCTACGCGTCGACGTTTTCACAAAGTGTAACATTTTCAGCGTGCCCGCTCTTTTCTGCTTCGCACAGTTCACGGCGTATCCACTCAGTCCCACGGTATTACCGGTCGGACAGAAATGATCTGTGGCAAGACGCTAAATACACCCACATTTCACACATCACAAGCGAGGCAAATGCTGCGGCTGCCACGTGCGCGACCACCAACATGGCGAATGCTGCGCTGGCCACTAGCGCCCCTTGCGGATGACGTCACGTGAATACCTCCTATTATAAAGACCCAAGAGAGCTTGGTCAATCTAGATGCGAGCCATTTGAAGACAGTCTCATTTTATTCAGCATCAACTTCATTTTTTCTAAGTAACCATATCCTTTTTCTTAAGTTATGCTTTACATTGGGAACTGCAATGGTACAATACAAGTTGAGCAGTATGCATGGCATACTACTCACTGCATACTGGCATGGCATAGCATGGCATTTTAGTGCCACACAGGTTTGTGTGTGCAAAACGGAGGAATAACCAGCAACCGAGAAACACAAGATGTGCACTAACCTGATATGCATAAAATCAAATGCCTGAAACGTGAATGCACCAGAAATACAAATGTAAACCCCGTTTTCACTTCCTCTCAATCGTTTCACTGCTGAGTGTACAGAGAAAAGCAAGAGGCAACCTGTAGAAGTGAACAAGGTCGTTTTATATAGACTACGTTAAAAGACTACCTTGCAGCCTAATGTGCACTAAAAGTCAACGAATTTTAAGGGGCACAATGTCCCAGAGTGCTTACAATTTTACATTACCTGCTTCCCACTGCTGAATTTATTTTTACTCTCTGTTGCAAGCAACCCAACAAAGGCCTCAACCTATGGCTCCATAATTTAGGTGCAATGTAAGAGCAGCAAGTTCAGAAAAAAAGCGTCAGACAATGAACACTTTACACTATTTGCAGCACCTTCTTATGAGTGCATTAGTAATTGAAGCTGTCAGTATTACTATCGTTTACCTCATGAAGTAAGCCATGGAGGTGTAGGGGTAGTTGACAGCACCAAATCCCGAGAGTACGGCCATGAGTGTGACACCCACGACACCCACACGGCTGATAACTTGCTCTATTGACAGTATGCCTGGTGGCGAGCAAGAGAAAGAACATCTAGGTGTAACCACATGCCCAGTGGTCAAGAACAGCATGGGACACACACACAAAAAAAGAAAGAAAATGACTAACCATGTTTTGTGCTGAGGATTGGGAATGGGTCCCCAATCTTCCAAAATAAATAGACGAACACCAGCCACGATCCCAGAGCGAGCGGCTTGACAAGCCTTGCTTGCACTGCAAAGTATGAAGCAAAGGTTACGAAAAAGATATAGGATACACAAACACTCTTAACTCATGACTACACCTTTCAAATTCTAAACTACGACCAAGAATACACCAGACAGCACTGGTGAAAAATAAAAAACGAGAAATAAATGAATTCATACGAGCTAAAAAGAGGCACAATAATGGGACACAAAATAATAGAAATGCGCAACATGCTTTTTTTGTGTTGGTTTCCATCATGTATTGTCTTTGCACTGTTTTTCAAACTCTGGATGAACAATCTGGCACAAGCAGGTACATCAACTTACAGGTGCAGAAAAAAGACAAATGGAGCACAGCAGCTGCGGTCAAAAGTTCATCCCAACACCGCCTAACTGAGCCAGTAGGAAATGCAATGTGCTCCCCATTGTCGGCAACCCTGCTTGCCTATATTTCAGCTATGAGCAATGCGGCACATTTCCAAGTGACAGCACCACTGGTCAGTGTGTGCTCCCAATGCTTTTTGTGGCAGCTCTAGCAACCATTTCTTATGAGCCAGGGGTTAATGTTTTAGCACCACAGAATGCTGCAGTGTGTTGCAGCTGCCACGCATGAGCGGTCGCTTGCTTTCTGTTGGGTGTGCGTGAACATGTTGGCGAGCCAACAACTATGTAGGTGTCCTTGTCTTCAAACACCGAAGACAGCTTTTTAGATCCTGCTTCGAACAAAAAGTACAAAATGAACAGTGGTCTGGAGGCCAGCTCTACTCAGTGTCTCAGCTTCTTACTTTCCTTTCACAAGTCTTTCTTTGCCAATCTCTTCCTCTCTGCGAATCTCCATTCACAGGAAATGTACACTGTGATATGCATAAGGACTCTGTAATGTAAACCACCTTCCTTCAAACTCTTGTGGTTGTCCTCATGTAAACACTGTAAGTTGAGCCTTGTTTTAAAGATGAGGCTTCCGAAGTACCTAGTATAGTATATAAGTGTTTGGTGCCCGTACATTACTGTACGGTGGCAACAAAGTATGCCAGCATGTCATGACATAATGGCACTTCAAGCAGACTGACACAGAATGGCATAGTGTGCTGTAGAAACCCTGCCGCCAGCACACATGAAACAGTTTTTTTAAAGTTTGCCACATCACTCACACACAATCGAAATCAGGGCACTCAAAACAACCCGAGGGTGACGACATCTGGAAGCACGCATGTGCATGCCATGCATTGCAGTTCGGCCACAGCTCATCACCTCAAGTGCATCCACATCCAGGGCCCCTCTGGACATGAAAACCATAGGTGGTGCACTTTTTCAGAGTGCCCACTCCCTCATCTACAAAATTGTTGTAAGTTCATACGCTGTCTATAGGTAGCATGTGACAGTGGGACCGTTTAATTACCATACATAATAATGCCAGTGGTGATACTGATGCTGTTTATGCCTGATAAAAGTCCTCCCGACAGATATCACTGTAAAAAGCCTTTCAATAGGCAGATTAAAGAGACTGAAAACTGTCCAAAACATGTCATGGGATTACAATGGAAATGAAAAAAAAAACCATGTCTCATATTGTAAGAATGGAACGCTGAAATATTGAAGAAATGAAAATATACCACTTTAATCTGGTATTTAAAATCGTAAAAAACAAGCTGATGCAGACATCTTGCTGTTAAACTTTGCCATTATCGCCATATTCCACCAAGTAATCACATTTCGGTAATCTATAACTTGTATGGAGTTATGCGCCTCGTGTTTTTTCCTTTCAGAGTGGTTGCCATATCTATTAAAGTTTGCACTCTCTTCAGTATGCCCATTGAAGAAAAGCGTTTTTCACTAGAAGGTAGGACAGTGCTTTGCACTCCTTGGTTGAAGTGTTAACCACGATCCGTTAAAACTGCTCTCGACATGTACGGCACTGTACCAAAACAGCTTTCGGTGTGGACACTCAAATGGGTGCTAAGCTGTACTAAAGCTGTCTAATAACTGTTTGGCTTCCGAGGCTACATAAGTTTTTAGTTCACCACTTTTGCCAGCTAGCTGTCGCTACTGCACTCACTGATCATCGTTCGCAGCATCCGGACACATAAAAAACAAGCGCATTTACTGGCAGAAAAATTCACGGTCAAAATCTTCTACAGCACGATTTCTAACAACACGATTGTGGAATCAGGGACCTCGGCACTAAATATTTGGTGATCTCAAAGAAAACAAGGTTCTTAAACTTAGTGATCGCTCCTTTGAATACCTCTGACATGCAAAGAAACTCAGCCCTGTTACATCTGACATCACTGGTGTCCAGCACATGTGCATCAGATGAAAGCTAACCCGAGGTGAATAAAACTGCTGCAAGGTCATCAGACCCAAACACTTACTATTATGTACAATGCTCAATTACACAACACCAACCAACCAAACAAAAGATAGTACTTGCAGATTAAAAAGCAAAACAACTGCACTTTCCCTTGTCATGCAAAAAGCATATATTTCACAGACTTACCTCCACAGTTGGCCCTCGATAATTCAAACACAGAGAAGTTTGCAAATTTGTTTGACTGATGCCCAGAGCCCTTTACAGCACAAGCTCTATAAAGGACACTGGTCAGTTTTACAACTTGCAATGCCTGCACAGCACAGATGCTGACAGAGGTAGACTGACTGTCAAGCCTTGCCCATAGCTTACATGACGATCATGATGATCACGAAGATGATGACAACTCACGTGATCCACTGCTCTAGTGCCATGACAACAACAAATATAATACCCTCAGTTCTGCCGAGCTATGGCCCGGTTCTGCCAGTGCTCCTGCTTATCCGCCTCATTTGTCAGCGACATCATAGTAAGGTGGACGTGAGTAACCAGTTAGTGCCAAAACTTTCAGCATCCTTAATACTTTTGGTGCTGATGGGGCCAATGCACCAGTTTGAATAATCATAAGTTGAACTAAGCGAGTTCAAATTAACAACAGTCCACTGTACCAGTCTTCAATGAAACTTCGATGGCTTCAGAAAGGTACAGATTTTGAAATTCAGCAAGAAATTCATTTTGGCTTCATCCAGTTTGCTCTTCAAGAACCAACAAGCCCATACAAGTACTTTATCCCCAATACCACTCTCATCAGTTGGCTAAAAAAATTCGTGTCAAGTGCCATCTTGGCTCTCATAAATGGATTCTGATGTTCACAACTTTATTCGCTGCCAAAATACCAAATGAGGGCTTGACTGTGTGTCTGTGACAGGCACAAAGGGCTTTTCCTGCCCTATGCTTGCTCAATTATTCGTGTTTTTGCTGTGAAGCGACTTCGTTTTGACAGTGTGCAACCAAAGAAAAAGACAAATGTGGCAGAGCTGAGCAGTATGCAGTACTGCACGGCAAATAACACCCATAGGCTGAAGATGACATACTTACGGAAACGTGTGTTGCTTATAATAAGGTAGCCAATGTAGAAAGGAAGGAGCACTATCAGCATGAACAAAATTGCATACAATCCAAGCTTCCAGTGCAGATATCGCGATCTGAGAGAGAGAATTAAAACAACAATATAGACCCTGAAAATTCTGTTCTAATACAAATATATACATTAGAAATACAGTGCACCAGAAAAATAAAAACCTTTAAATTACTTTGTGCACATTTCTATCAGCTTTTTATCAACAAAAATAACATCGCAGAATTATTTTCAATATTTATAGGTTCCCTCGTGACAAACTTTGCAAGCACAATTCAAACATGTCGAGAAAACCAGGAGAGATAAAATCAATTCAGATGAATGCTACAAAGTGATGAATATTGGTGTTACAGTGTCATTAGACCCAAACATTTATAGCAACTCTTCTCTAAACAGCAAAAACACATGAGAATGCAAAATCAACATGTCTGCACTTTTACACGCACCTCGCACATGGTATGTGTGCTGCTGAAATTTAACCTTTTTAAAAAGGCACTTTCTACATAACTGCATACATTGTGAAGTCACAGTTTTTTCTCACAGTCTGCTCTAGCCAGCACAAATTCTTCGTTTCAGGCAAACTTAGCATTCTTTACCTTGCGAATAGGGTGCTTCTTTTGACAGATTTTGCCACCAGTAAAGATGTCTTTTTTTGTGTATTTTTTGTGTAAAGTGCATTGTCAAAACACAGAATGGTCTTACAACCACTAGAGTGCCGATTTCATAAATTGTGGTACAGTTTCCAACTATTTTGACAATTTGTAAAATTTTTAAGTGCATATAAAAATTAATAATTGGTATTTTCTGTTAAAAAATCAGCATTCTCTTTCTTGAAGAATGGGTAAGGAATAATATTTTGCACAGCAACAGTCACAGTTATGTGACTGTGTAAATGAGTAATACGCCTAATGCATAGTTTACTTACAGTGAGCGTAGTAGAAAATTTTAATATTAGACAAATACAAACACTGCATTTAACTTTGCTGCCGGCGACTGTTATGGCTTTTCAATGCAGTTTAAATCTCCGCAATAATGACTGCATTTCTGTCACAAAGTGCAGATGAGGCGATCCGTGTGCAGTGGCAATAGTTTCATTTTATTCTTCAGTGCATATCTGAAGCACAGTTGCAAACACAATAATACAGCAATATTGCTACCATGGCATGCACCATATGACCGGCATTCAGCTAAGATTTCTTTTTTTCCATCCCTGCATTTTTACACTGTATTTGATGTGCTACGGAACTTGTCCACCTGCCCATCAGTGCGTGCATGCATAGCGCAGAGAGCAGAGCTGGAGGCATCAGCAAAGTGGGCCTGTGAATAAACTGTGCAGAAAGGCATGCCGATGCCCGCTTACCACATGGCCTGTACAGCTGCATATACCAAATGAAAAGGAGTGGTGGAATGGAAAAGGCAAACTCTTGGAGAAGAGGAAGGCTAGGCATTCTGAGGTTCTCGAAGATTACCTAAAGGTCGCTCACAAATTATGCTGGCTATCAAAGACATCCGAGGAAAGTGCTTTGGAAAGGTTTTGGCATCCGAGGAAAGTGCTGTGGAAAGGTTTTAACAGATGCGTACCATGCGATACCATGGGCGCCATGATGGTGCACTGTGGACAACTTTCTCTGTGCATAGCAGAGCAGGTTGCGATAAGCAGATAGGATAAATGGGCAGCCTTTAGCCATGCTCTCTTCAACATAGTGGCCACTGTAATGATAAAGGAGACATAACTTGCCCCTCTTAATGGATGTGAGTGCAAACACATCATGGCCTTTTCTTAGCCTTTTTGATGAAACTAAGGCATCATAAACTGCTGGTCTAATAGCTGATGCCACGACAGCATAAAACAAGATAACTGCACTATTAAAACGCATGTGTTTACCTTGTATCGAGAAATCCCAAGATTTCAAAGATGATCAACTCAAACATTGTGCATGACAACGAGAAGGTTACTGAAAATAGCAGCTGTACAGACAAGTGATGAACCTGTGCATAAAGTATAAATGCAAAAGTCATCAAAGAAAGAAAAGCAGCAAAAAGACAAACACACTTCTTTATGCAAAATTAGCAGCTCAGATCAAATGAATGCTCAAATAAACTTGAAGCCATAAGTGGCAATCACAATAAGGGAGTAATTAGTCATTAGCATCCACCCAAGTGCAGGCATACGGCTACAAAGGAAAGCTAC
The DNA here is from genome assembly GCF_052857255.1 of Amblyomma americanum. Lineage (NCBI taxonomy): Eukaryota > Metazoa > Arthropoda > Arachnida > Ixodida > Ixodidae > Amblyomma > Amblyomma americanum. Next base: position 40,750,597 of record NC_135502.1, read on the forward strand.
ACAGCTTCCACAGAAACCTCAAGGTTGAAGTAAAAATTCGTCCTGGTTTGGGGTTCTTTTTTCTCTAACTATGAGGTTTCGGTGGAAGCTGTATAGCTTTTCTTTATAGCCGTATGGCTGTGCTTGGATGGATGCTAATGAGTAATCACTCCCTTATTCCAAATCTACTTCACCTTGAGGATTCCCCTAAAACATTGGACCAAGTGGCGATCATGAAGGCGTAATTTCGTTACCTAAAAGACAAAGCACCGCAACTTTTGGTTATGCTTCACCGCTTTTTAAACAAAGATTTTGGCGTAGGAGCATCACAATAGTTCTCCTAAACGGCAACACACACACAGGGGAAACCATGAATAGTTTGCATGCAGGTTATTTTGAGCATGCCACTGCCCACAAAACAAAAAGCAATTACAGCAAGAAAAGCTGAAATGCCGTCTCGCATGCGCAAAAAATGTAACGCTAACCCACTGTGCTACAGCACTGATGCAAACACTTGCTTCGAACAGTGTTGTTTTCCACTCTCATGAAATGACTCCTTTTTTGCTGGTGGGAGGCAGTGCTTGAAGGAGGATAGACAACTAATTTTTGGGTCTGTATTTTCTGCTTTATAATGATGCATAACACAACATTATACATGGATCACTATGTGGTGTTTACCTATGGCTGCTAATCGCTGCTTCTTTAGTTGCCATTCCAGCTCTTGAGGCAGGCTGGATTTAGCGTTGTAGTGAATTAGAACAATGAAGCAGTGATTAAATATTTTTTTCATGCCTCGCATGACCTATACAGATCTTTGACATCACAACTATAGTCTGGCTGTTGAAACTGAAACAGCACGAGAGAGAAATTCAATTATAATTTATTTAGAGGTCGTAGACAAATACCACGTGGTGTTCCATATTACTAATGTCTTGCACATAATTGCAAAGAAGAAAACACAGGACTGAAAATTAGATGTCTATACTCCTTTAACTGGAACCTGGGGTGTCATGTGTTTGAGAGAAAGGAACATGAAATCGTGCAACACTGCTCCAGTCAAGTCTGCAGTTTCACAAGGCTGAGAAAAGACTGTTATGCCCTAGTAAGAGATCCAAGTAAGAACAGTGTTTTGTTGTGTAACAGAACAGGTGCATTACAAGACATATACCAGTTAACACTTTGTGCTACTTCTGTTGCATAACTAGAAGCTAAAATTTTCGACTTTTATTTTTGAAAATTTGGTGGAACTTTTCTGGTATTTATTCCAGAATGCAGTTTTTTTTTTTTTACAGAAGGTTATTTTCAGCAAGTGATTAACCGATTTTGTTCAGTGATATAATGTGGCATTCCTGTGAAGTACTTGGAGTTTAGTTTGGCCTTTTTGTCAGCATGACCAGTTAGCGCTTTGCTAGCAGACGGCGAGCAGGTGGAGCCTCCTGATTTCCAGAAGCGTGTAAGTAGCGCAGCACTGCCTCAAAGTGCACAACATGCCAATCCAAAAGTACTGCAGTCTCACCATGGCCCTTGCTTATGTACTCTTGTTAATTGTCTTCTTTGAGTATGTCCTAATCAACATCCAGCTAAATATGGAATGCGTGTTAATGATAATTACCTCTTTCGGTTAGAACCGAATTTAGAAAATTTAATTCAGCATACTACACTGCTACTTGCGAAAATGTTTTCTGCAAACTTCATTCCTACACGCAAAGCAAAACCAGCGCAAAACCACCAGTTGACATTCTGCAACACAAGTGGTTTTCATTTCATGAGCCAGTTACCTCATAGTCTTTGAACAGCTTCTTCATAAAGAATACCCATCCGCCCGCAAAGAAGAATACCTGAAATACAAGAGTTCGAACATTTAATAAAGATATGACACGTCGGCCCTGCGCTTTGACGCATTGAAAGCATATGTAATCAATCGCACTAAAGCACAGAATCAGGTGGGCAACGCAGCGGCTTTGACACTTTCAAATGACATTTTTGTGTCATCAGCATGAACTACGGTTCAGCAATTAAAACCATCACACTACTTCCACCACAGTAACAAATACAAGACTAATGAATATGCCCAATTCCAGTTCAGCAGAAACATGATCAGCTAGAATATCATTTAAACAATTTCAAGGTTGAGGCCGCGGTCGATTCAATAGTTGGGAAAATGACTAAAAACAGCAAAATTTATTAACACATTCGTGCTGTGAAAATCTGATCATAAAGTGCCAACAGGCCGAGCCGATTGTCTAGAAACAGCCCGATTTAAACCAAGAAATGTAAAATTTTTGCACCTTTCACAGCTAAACTTTACACAGCTCCGAAAGTGCGTCTACATCGACACGTAGGAAGCACGTAGTACGTACTTGCGACACGGTCACGACGAGAAAATCTGTAAGAAGCGACATGGCGCAATGTCAGCTTCGCGCAGCCCTTTAAACAAATTGTCCTAGCTTGTTCTCAAGGGCTTAAATATTTGTCTAAACTTGACCACCACATCCTGGCGGACATAAATCGGCCTGTCGGCAGCGTCGGGACCACCACCCGAAACCGGACAATCGAATCTTGGCAATGTTGACACCAGTGTCGCCAGACCAACGCAGCTTTCGCCGACGTTTCCGAGTTTCGGTTTTGCTGCGGCCACGTCATCATAGGGGCACATGCATGGTTTGCTTTGTAAGAGTGTGTCAACGATAAAGAAAAAACTAGCTGCTTTTGGAACATATGAGTGTTCTAATCTTTTGCGCATCCATGCTCGCATATCGCCTTACCGGACGTATCATCGGCTCGCCTTGCCCATTGTGCGTTCCAGCTCCGTGGTCGCTTCCATTCCATTCTAATTATTTCTCGAGTCAAAGACGTACCCCCCCCCCCCCCCCCCCCTTTCTTTATTCATCTCTTTGTGACGATGTCTAAAAAATAACCATAAAAAACTAAGTATCCAAACTTGCGTACTGCCTCTTCCAGCAAAGAATGTATACTTCCTTCGTGCTGCTGCTAAACAAACCTTTTGTGCTGTCCACACCAGCTGTCATCACGATGCATGTTTCCTTCTGATCACTTCTGATGGCTTCAAATGGATGTTTTGGACAAACTGCAACAAGGGTATGAGAGCTTGCGCCGTTCCAATTGTTTTATTTACAGGAAACGAGAAAATACTTCAGACGACGTTGCGTAAGAATGAAATGCACTGGCAAAGAGCCCACAGAGCAAGAAAAACTTTCTCCATGCTTGGCCGCACCTGCAAGCAAATAAATGAAACATGACACAGTCAAAATTTTCTGCAATGACAACAACAGTGCAAAAGGAATGGTGGCAGGCGCGAATGAAAGTTATCTTGCTTATAAAATTCAAAATGCAAGAGGATAAAAGAAATAACAGGATGGTTACGAGTTCGTAACGCGAATGATCCAGTTTAAGCTGGCTTATGATCAAGAAAAAATGGAGACATATGAGAGTGGATGCTGTAACCGCTACGCCACCGCAGCAGTGGCCTAGTGGTTAGTGCATGCGCTTTGTACATGGGAGGTGCCGGGAGATGTGGGAGGCATTGAGAAATGCTGGAAGTGTTGGGTGGAAGGTGCGTTGTACCAGTTGGTGCCCGGCAGTGGGCTTGCAGATGCCAACAACGGTGCAAAACAGAGGAAAGAGCTAAGAACAGCTAATGCTGTAAAAGCTCAAAGGAAATCATATTCAACTCTCCTGTAACATTTGCCCAGGTATGATAGTGGTCGCTATCAATCAGGACCATGCCTTGCACGCATGCTGTGGGAGCTTGCAGCAAAGCATTTGTCAATCAGAAAAAAAATGTCAGTTGATTTGGGCAATCAGGCAAAATGCGTGTATGTAAACAAGCAAGGCGTCAATTGTCGGTTGGAGCTACGACCTACTAGGTGGTACCGGGTTACCACCTAATTACCACCCAACTTCATTTTAGCTGTTGTCCAAGCATCATTTGAATCATGTTCCCCTAAACGCTGCTGCTCATTCCACTTAGCTCAGCGCACTAGGGGTGGTGCTGCCTAATTAGCACCCCAGGTTCTCGCCTCGTTACCAGCGGCTACACCTTGGCAAGTGAGCCACCCGGTGGGCGCAGCGGCCCAAGGCAGGTGCTAAGGCAGGTGTTGCCATTGGTGGAACTTGGGTTGCGACCCAGGTTGCTCTTCCTGAGCAACTTCTCATGATTAAATGGGCTGCTGTCTGACAAGGTGGCCAAGTGAGCAGTCTGCCATAAAACCGGCTTCAGACCAGATAGACAAACATACAATGCCTATATGTGAGGAATGGCCACTGTAAGTGCTAGCGCACTAAAAAGTCGCAAAATGAGATACAGGTACTAGCACATTGGTCATTTTTACAAGCAAACTGTATTGACATCGAGTTCTATTTTTATAGTCCACTAGCACTTATAGTGGCCATTCCCTGCATTTAGCTGCTGTGTGTGTTTGTTTGTCTGCCTGCTTGTTTACCTGAAGCCTTCTTTGTAGCAAGCTGCTCATCTTCCGACTGGGCAGTGGGCAACTTGCCCAGGTATGTGTGCGTGCACATGTATGTGCATGCATGCATATACACGTGCATATGTGTGTGTGTGTGAGTGAGTGAGATGTGGCAGCTCAATTAACCCCGAGATGCTGCTCGGGAAGAGCAACTCAAGCAACTCAAGTCCCACTGATGGCAGCACCTGGGGTGGCACATTGCTTGACCGCTGCATTAATACACCAGGAGCGGTATGAGGACACCCACGGACCTATGAAAGTAAAGGAGAGAATAACCAACTCCATATATATATGTACATTAACCCATTATCACTATCCGAACAACTGCCGTCCGTGAACACTGGATCTGAACACCAGAACCCAATTGAAAGAAGTGCAAGCACATATAATACCTATTTGGCCTAACTACACAAATCGACCATCATTTTTTCTATGCAGATGTCCAAGGCTTGACTACACTGCAATTCACTTCGAAATGCACTCATCATCAACACCAAGAATTTGAATCAAGTGGGAGAGAAAAGCACTCCCTGCAAATTTCTCAGCAATAAACAAGACTTTTTCTGATGACTGAAAGTCAATAGAGTGAGAAAAATGTGAACAATCAAATTTTACTCAGAAAAAAAAAAATGGATTGAGCTGTCCTCAGTGTGCCTTTAAGTGTTATCCAGGCTATTCAACAAAGCACTACTGTGGCACTTAAATATATGGCAAGAACCTGCTTTATGCAAGCCAGGTAACTTACCTGGTGAACACTAAAACTTGAGATTTCCGATGGATGGCAGATCTGGCAGCTTGATGTCCTTGATCTGTTGCGGCAGATTCATGTTTTTGACGGCTGACACAGCCCTTGCAGGAGCAGCTGAGAGGCCCGCCTGCAAGCACGATACAGAAAGAGAAGTCATGGAAGTGTGTGCATAAAGTATGCTCCAGGAAATATCCAGGCAGCGCTCAGAAGCCTACGTCAAAGCCGCTTCAGAAAAGCATCATGGAGTCTATTCTTCAACATGAAATCTGGGCAGATACTGACAGCTGAACACAAACCATGATGCAATTAGCATCTGAGTGCCATTTAAGTGATCTCTTTTACATTAAACACATTGTGCACTGCAAGCCCGAAAGACATTGTAAAGATGTACAATAATGCTAACACTGCATTCTTCACTTAAAGTTATAAAGCATTATCTCATATTCCTTACTGCAGAATTTAGTCAATGTAAAATACACACAGAGCTTTGATGTCCGTCATCCCTCTTTTGTCATTTGGTAGCAAAAAACAGCCTCAAATCTGCTGCCAACGCATAGGTAAGCTCCAACGTCACACAGCCACCTCTGAATGCAGATGTCTGTGGCAAGAATATCACATCCTTGCATGCTCTCACCAAACCGCTCAAGCTTACTGCTGGAATCTCAGAAGAAACACCCACTTTAAAAGACTATAGACACCAAATTTTTGCTTGTGTGTTTTCTCCTTTCAAACAATGTGTTAAGACCTCGGTATTCATGGAGCACCTCATGTTATTCGCTTACAATTGCTAAATAATTTATAACTGAATTTCTTCTCTGATGCAGTTTCGGTTTCACCAACCAAATGATGGTTGTGATGTGTAGGTGACCTTTAGGTTGCACAAGGCATGAAAAAACAACAATATAACTGCTGATACGTCGTTTGCTGTAATTCTAGTTTTGAAGCAGGCTGGTTTGTATTGAAGTTTTTTCATGCCTTGTGTGACCCACAGGTCAGCTACATGTCACAGCCATCATTCCATTGATGAAACCGAAACAGCATGAGAGAAGGAATTCAATAATAAATTATTTAGCGGTCACAGGCAGATACCACATTGGTATCCATGTATTCTTAGGTCTAAAGCATCATTTGGATGAAGAAAACATGCAATAAAATTAGGTGCCTAAAGAACTGACGGCGATTTGAAGTCATATTTTTATCAATGGATCTTTAAAGTCAGACCAGGCCACCATCCACTACCAGACAGCGATCATGCAGTCCCTAATTCTCTTGACATTCACCATCAATGTCAAGAGTTCAAGTCCAAGTGGGATGAAAAATATATTCCATTTTCATGGCAATATATGCACGATTTGCTTTTGGATGTCAACAAAGCCACAAAAAGCAAAACAATCGATTTTTCCTAAGAGAAACAACCGAGTGGAGTTGTCCTCAGTGTCCCTTTAACAACAAAGTGAGCTAAAGCAAGCCCGTGGCCCAGGCTGAGCCTCCAGAACTGCACAGATGGTGGTTTGGTTTAGTTTACGGAGGTTAAACATGTCAAAGCGGCTCAGACTAGGAGGGATGCCGCAGTGAAGGACTCCGGAAATTTCGACCACCCGGGGTTCTTTAACGTGCACTGACATCGCACAGTACGCGGGCCTCTAGAATTTCGCCTCCATCAAAATTCGATCGCCATGAGCGGGATCGAACTTGCGTCTTTCGAGTCAGCAGCCGAGCGCCATAACCACTGAGCCATCGCAGTGGCGCACAGATGGTGGGGTGCTCAGGTTGTGCACACAGATTTTCTTTCAGCAGCTCTGGCTGCTGTTAGCTTTTCAGTGTGCCCTTAGCAGCTGCATTTAGTTGCTAAAGGATTTCTGGAGTGTTCATTAAAAGATTCAGCTCTTATATTTTCGTATCAATAATGAAAGAAGAAAACGACCACAATATTAAAAACATTTAAGTACACGGTGTTTGCTGTACCCAGAGCAGGACATTTCACAGTGATGGTTGGAGATTTCAGCTTCAGACAGTGCTTGTGTGAGCAGACTATTTCCTGCACCCTCAAAGGGAGAAGCAGGGTTATTTATCCATCCTCTCCTTGACTAACCACACTCATTGCTGCTGCTGATCCTTCAGGTACATCTGAATGCTTGCACGGGGCTCAGTAGCATAGCATAGAAAGCAGCACACCAAACAGTAAATGACCACTCTGTGTGTGCTTTTTGTAGGCAGCCTGTACCAGCCAGTATCATTACACTCACACTAAGACAGAAAAACTGCCTGTAATTAATGACAGCGACAAGGAAAAAAAAAACAGAGTTACAGGCTGCAGTTTCGCCCTGAAGTTTGGCGCTTCCTGTTCACACCCATCGCTGCAACTGTGGCGAAGTGTCACATGACATTACTCAACAGACCACATTGATGGACACCTCCAGTATGTAAATTTGCAAAGCTTAAACCTAGTAAGTGTGCTAGAACAGTGTATCCGTTAGGGTCTGAAATTCAGTAGGTCTTGCTTTGACGTGAGAAGTATGTGCTGAAAGGAAAGTTCTAAGAGCAGACTCTGGTGTCCGCCACTTGACTGCTGAATTCGTCTAGTCTTTTTCTGCAATAATACCTCTTGCTTCTCTATCTTGTTTTGATCTTCGATACGTGTGATGATCTCAGTCATGCTGGTTTCCAGGACCATGCCCCCCATGACAAGCTCGTTGAGAATGTAGTGAACCTAAAGTGAAAAGAGAAAACGTCTTAATTTAAGAGGCAGCAGAAAAAAATTCCTCTATGATTAGACTTTCTCATTAATGTGCTTCACCAGCACAGCTGCTGGTAATGTCCCCATACAACATTTCACATGACACCCTATGACAGTGACATCATGGTCGCATGACCACAAGATGGTCACGTGATGTGTTACATCAACAACACCACTCCCATGCTAAGTGAACCATTAACACCTTCACTGCAAAAAATGGGAGTCATAGTTTCTGTCTACTCTTTCAAATAACTATGAATAAGAACTAAAAGGGCACCAAGATATTTTCTTGAGAACCTTCTTTGCACAAGCTTCTTTATTGCACTAGTAATGTTACACTATCAAATTATTCTACACAACAAGGGCACAGAAAGGACTGTAAAAGCAGCTCCTTACCAGCTCTCACAGTTTACCTCTCAAGCAACGACAAGCTGACTGCATGCAGGCTGGTGGGTCAGCATGCAGCTGACTGCATGCTGACCCACCAGCCTTTTTGGTAAATAAAGATCAAGTTCAAGTATTAAGTTCCTGCATGGGCTAGTTAAGTCTCTTCCAGTTAAAGTACTAAAAAAACATGAAGCTGAATACATAATTACGTGTTTTTCAGCACACATGTATAACGAACAGTTAGCTGCATATAAGTATGAGATTCAATGAGTGCACAATGCAATCAGATCAAACAAGTGACAAGATAGTAGATAATAAATATGCAAGACAACTAAATGCTTAGTGCAAGCTGAAGTGGTTAACGTGACCCCTCTATGCTGAACGCTTGCTGCCACAAAACCCTGTAATACCAGAGTCAAGCATGCAGAATAAAGTGTTCCTATGAAGTGCGTCACTTGCTGAAAGTGCACTCGAGCACAGCTAAATGGCGTAATATAAGTGCACTCGCCGAAGAGTGCACTCAAGTCGGAGAACGTTCACAGGACACATATTGAGGGCCGAGTGCGCAGCCTCGACACCAGTGACTTCCAAGGCATAGTATGTATAGTGCATAAAGAAGTCCTACAAGTCAATTTTACCTGCTATAACACTGTTTTTAAAAAAGACTTCTTGTTATAGTTACAAGCGAAACAGCGCAACAAAAGAAAGTGATCAGATGCAACTCTGCTGCGCGCCACCTCTTCCAGTACACTTTACCACCATCTTGTATGTTGTGTTACGTCTCGCCTACAACGCGCGGTATAGCCGGCGCGGATGCAACGGACGCCGCGGCTTCGTTCATCGCGGCCGCAACGCCTCCCGCCAAGCGCGTCCAGGCAGGTTTCAGTGCCACGTGTCGTCGTGCGTGCGTGTGTGTGTGTGTGCATGTTTTGCCCACGCTTGTCAAAGCGCGGCAGCCGGGGAGAGGAGCTCCCCAACTGGGAGGCGAGGAGGTCTGACCGGCGCCGGCCTGGCGGACGCGCCCGTCACGTCTGGACATGTCGAAGCGACGCCGTATCGGATGACTCTTCCCAAGCCGTTCCCTCTTGCCCTCGACTCCGATGGTATAAAACGCCGCTGCCCCGGACGCCGAGAGGAGACTTCGATTCCTTCCTTGGAGTAACGTGGTCGCCCTGACCGGCTGCTCTTTTGAGATGCCAGAATAAACAAGTTGTTCTGTTGCCAGTCGACTCATCCTTTGCCGGGACCTTCGGATGTTTCCAGCTTTGCCCCAGGCCGCCAGGCCAACGCTACCCTTGGGGCTTGCAACCCAAATGCAACAACTGGTTGCCAGCGGTGGGATCCCGACAGCGGAGGCCAGCAGCGAAGATATGCGTTCAACTGTATGCTGAGCAGCACAACGACCATCCGGGAGCAGTGCAACGAGCCCTGTGTGATGACTGGTTGCCTGCAGCGGAACGACTGCGCTGAATTCTTGGCTGCGAGGTTTGGTGAGTGCGGGACTTTCTTCTTCTGAGTTTTGCCAGGCTTTTGTTAGTGTCAGAAACAGAGCTGGTAATTGTGTTGTCGTTGCTGCCGGGTTAGTTTGCGGCAAGACAATAGTAGGCAGTAGAGAAAGCAGCATTCGGAGCAGCCATGGATTTGAAGTCGTTGCGCAAACCGAAATTGCTGGAGCTTGCAAGAGAGTTGGGTCTGGATGTCTCAGACAAACTCAGAAAACCAGAACTGCTAAGGGCTATTCTTGAGTTGGAGGCTGAGGATGACGAGCTGTCGGAATGCCTTGAGACGATTGAGGAGAGGGAACAAAAAGAAAAAGAGAAAAACGAGCGCGAACGTAAAGAACAAAAAGAGAAAGAGGAGCGCGAACGTAAAGAGCAAAAAGATAAAGAGAAAGAAGAGCGCGACCGTCAACACGCTTTGGAAATGAAGCGTCTCGAGGTAGAGATGGAACGCGCTCGTAATGGAAGTCAGGCACACGGTGCAGGAGAACGGGTATCGTTCAAAATGACTGACCTGATGCGGCCGTTTAAGCTTGGAGAGGACATTGGTTTGTTCCTGGTTAACTTTGAGCGAACGTGCGAGAAGCAGGGGTTCTCTCGGGAAACGTGGCCACAGCGCTTGCTCACTTTGTTACCCGGCGAGGCGGCCGACGTAGTCGCTCGCTTGAAGAGAGAGGAGGCAGAGGATTTCGACCAAGTGAAATCGAGTCTGCTAAAAAAGTACAGGCTGTCAGCGGAGGCGTTCCGTCGGAAGTTTCGGGAAAATGAAAAAGGCAGAAATGAGTCATATACAGAGTTTGCCTACAGGCTTATGTCAAACATGCAGGAGTGGCTCAAAGAAGAGAAAGCGTTTGGTGACCACGAGAAAATTCTGCAGTGTTTCGGGCTAGAACAGTTTTATAGTCGGTTACCTGAGAACGTGCGGTACTGGGTCTTGGATAGGCCAGACGTTAGTACAGTGGCTAAAGCCGCCGAGCTAGCCGAGGAGTTTGTGACGCGTCGGGCTCGCGGAGCAAAGGACGGTCAAAAGGGTGAATTTGGCTCCAAGCCTGAGAGGCCGAAGTTCACACCCATGAGAGCAAGGGGGGACACACGTAGTGCGGATGCGAGTGAAAGCAGTCCGACCGAACGTAAGGAGACGGCGGCAGCCGAAGCCGAACGCAGAAAGCGGTTCGAGAGGAGGCAAGCGCGCGTGTGTTATACGTGCCAGAAGCCGGGTCACTTTTCGGCGCAGTGTCCAGAAACAAAAAGAGAAGTCGTGTGTTTGTCATTATGTAGCACTGACGAGAACATGAAGCTTCTCGAGCCTTACATGCGAGACTTCCTCGTGAACGGGAAAGAGTGCCGAGTGCTTCGTGATTCCGCAGCTACAATGGATGTAGTTCACCCCTCTTACGTAGAACCCGATATGTTCACGGGCGAGTGCGCATGGATCAAGCAAGCCTTGGAAGCTCATAGCGTGTGTCTGCCCGTAGCAAAAGTGCTTATTGAAGGACCTTTCGGAGCAATTGAGACGGAGGCCGCAGTGTCATCTATGCTGCCCCCCCAGTACCCGTACCTATTTTCGAACAGGTCCGATCACCTCCTGCGCGAGAAGGGGCTTTTGTTTGGTGAGGCTAGCGTTCAGGCCTTAACCAGATCGAGAGTTCGGGAGCTCGCTGCAAAGGCGGTAGTTGCGGGGCCGACGTTGTCGAACAATGAGAAAGGGTCGGAGGCGCAGCAAGCTGATATTCCGAGCACGTCAGAACTGAATAAAATTGAGCCTGTAGCGTTGAAGGCACCAGGTACTGGAGAGGAAATGCCCGACAAGGGAAAGTTAGAAGAGCTTCCGGTCGAGCTTCCGGGACTAGGCGCAGTGACGAACAGGGAAGACACTGATCAGGTCATTAGTGACTTACTCAGTAAAGCACAGCTGTCGCCTGAGCAGAAAACCGAACTACACCAACTCTTACAAGAGTTTCAAGGTCAGTTCTCTGAGAGGCCTGGTAGGACTTCTGTCCTTACTCATGATATAGAACTTACCTCCCCAGAGCCAGTACGATCCAAGGCGTACCGGGTGTCACCCCGCCAGCGCGATATTATGGAGGCTGAGGTAGAGAAAATGCTACAGCTCGGTGTTATTGAGGCGGGTGAGAGTGATTATACCTCCCCTTTGATTTTAGTTGAGGTACCGGGCAAGGAACCTCGTCCTTGCGTCGACTACCGCAGGCTTAATTCCATTACTAAGGATCAAATTTATCCGATCCCTAACATCGAGGAGCGCCTTGAGAAAGTTAGTAGCGCTCAGTTTATTTCCACCCTAGATCTTGTCAGGGGTTATTGGCAGGTTCCACTTACAGAAGAGGCTAGTAGGTATGCGGCGTTCATTTCACCAATGGGAACATTCCGTCCTAAAGTTTTGAGTTTTGGTTTGAAGAACGCGCCATACTGCTTTTCAAGCCTCATGGACAAAGTGTTGCGAGGACAGGAAGAATTCGCTTTACCGTATTTAGACGACGTAGCGATATTCTCCGCATCCTGGTCTGAGCATATGGCACACTTGCGGGCAGTGCTAACCCGCCTGCGCGAAGCGGGCTTGACAGTCAAAGCTCCCAAGTGCCAATTAGCACAGGCCGAGGTTGTATACCTCGGTCACGTGATTGGACAGGGTCGTCGCCGCCCCTCTGAAATAAAGGTGGCCGCTGTGCGAGACTTCCCGCAACCGCGCACGAAGACCGATATTCGGTCGTTCTTAGGTGTCGCCGGCTACTATCAGAGGTACATCCCCAGGTACTCCGATATCGCGGCTCCCCTGACGGATGCTCTAAGAAAAACAGAGCCCCAAACAGTCGTTTGGAGCGAGACAAAGGAAAGAGCTTTTAGCGCCTTAAAGAGCGCCCTAACAAGCCAGCCTGTGCTACGATCGCCAGACTACACAAAAGGGTTCGTTGTTCAGTGCGATGCTAGTGAGCGAGGCATGGGCGTTGTACTGTGCCAAAGGGACAATGGAGAAGTGGAACACCCCGTCCTGTATGCTAGTCGTAAGCTGACCTGTCGTGAGCAGGCGTACAGCGCCACCGAGAAAGAGTGTGCGTGTCTCGTGTGGGCCGTTCAGAAATTGTCATGCTACCTAGCCGGCTCGAGGTTTATCATTGAGACGGATCACTGCCCTCTCCAATGGCTGCAGACCATATCTCCCAAAAATGGCCGCCTCCTGCGCTGGAGCCTCGCTTTGCAACAATATTCCTTTGAGGTGCGTTACAAAAAGGGGAGTCTCAACGGTAACGCCGATGGCTTAAGTCGAAGCCCCTAACGTAGGAATCCGCCTCAAAGTTGTTTGTTAGTGATGTTTTCTTCCTGAGGCAGGATTTTTAACATATTGCTTTTGTTTAGTGTTTCAAAGTGATTATGTGCTTTCTAGTGCAATTTTCCAATTTGTGGACGCGTTCTGAGTGCTGCTTGACTACTGTAAGGAACTAGGCAGTAGAATAAAAGGGGAAAGAGCCTGGCAGAGCTTAGTGAGGGTTGTCTCGTGCTTGCTGACTGAGCGGTTGCGTTTCGGCGTAGTTCTAACGCTTGCTGGGAACGAGCACAAAAATGGCAACTCTCCTGAAGTGACTTTGCAGTGCCCTGTGTGATCCTGAACCTGAGAACGAGGCCTTCTCTGTGCGCTGCGCTCAAGCAACGTCGAGGGACGACCGGTTTCGTTTACGAGCATCATCGAGCGACATCCCTCTGGACAGCGGATGCAGTCCCCTGACCATCGGGATCTCCTTCTCCCGGCGGGGCGGTCTGTTACGTCTCGCCTACAACGCGCGGTATAGCCGGCGCGGATGCAACGGACGCCGCGGCTTCGTTCATCGCGGCCGCAACGCCTCCCGCCAAGCGCGTCCAGGCAGGTTTCAGTGCCACGTGTCGTCGTGCGTGCGTGTGTGTGTGTGTGCATGTTTTGCCCACGCTTGTCAAAGCGCGGCAGCCGGGGAGAGGAGCTCCCCAACTGGGAGGCGAGGAGGTCTGACCGGCGCCGGCCTGGCGGACGCGCCCGTCACGTCTGGACATGTCGAAGCGACGCCGTATCGGATGACTCTTCCCAAGCCGTTCCCTCTTGCCCTCGACTCCGATGGTATAAAACGCCGCTGCCCCGGACGCCGAGAGGAGACTTCGATTCCTTCCTTGGAGTAACGTGGTCGCCCTGACCGGCTGCTCTTTTGAGATGCCAGAATAAACAAGTTGTTCTGTTGCCAGTCGACTCATCCTTTGCCGGGACCTTCGGATGTTTCCAGCTTTGCCCCAGGCCGCCAGGCCAACGCTACCCTTGGGGCTTGCAACCCAAATGCAACAGTTGTCAAAGTTCTGGATAGTCTTGGCTGGTCTTGGGCCTTTTTTTCTATTTTTATTTTCATTGTTAAAAACTGTTTAAGCTCGTTTTATTTGCACTATCAAGTCAAACAATCAATCTTTAAGAGCCCCCCCCTTTTTTTTCGTCGACATTTTCAAAACTGCGCTCATTTTCTGTGGCCATTTTTTTTTTTTACTATGAGTGCACTTTGCTTTCCCATTTAGGACTACGTAGCCTAAGCTGTGATTCGAGATGCCAAAGTGCACTCCCAGTAAGTGCACTTAACTTGCATGCTTGAAAGGGGTATTAGAGAACCAGTGTGCAGACACCGATAATGGTTGGTATGCATGGTTGGCTGCGTTTAAGAAACAAGCTGGGCAATCACATTTTTACATTAAAAGTAACACGATGTGCCCTGAATTATGAATTGGGCAGTCAATCTCTAGGAGACTGCACTGAATTCCACATGTACAAATGGTCACACATGCCCAGAATCATATCTTTTTGCATTCCACTGTCCAAATCTGCGAAATATGTAAAAGTAAAAATAATACATGTGTGCACTAGCCCTTTCTAGGATGGTGTAGCCCACTTTTCATAGCACACAAAAATAAACATTAAAAGACACCTGAAGCACCATCTCGATGATCTCAAGAAATGGCTTGGAAGCAGCAAGGATGATCTTGTGAAATGATCAGGACAGCATGTCGTGCCAAAAGAGGTTTTTCCTAAACGCTCAACATGAACAGGCAAATAAAATGCACAATATTTAGCTTATGCTGCTTTCCTAAATCTGAATTTTCTTTTTTGCTTTCTCTTGACTTGAGTCCCCAAGGCCATCCTGCTTTCTAAAGCCATGGCCGGCCCCACTGCCTTGGGCTATCGGCTCCCCTGAGCAGTAGTGTAATTCAATGTGAGCGCCAACTATCCTTATTAACAGCTGCAGTATTATGTCATAGAGGAACCTTATCCTTACATTGCCCAAACTACGAAGGAATCAAAAGGAGAAATCAATACCTCCACATGATGCTATCTAAATACCTATAATCAAGAGCCAATATCAAAATTCTGTTAGCACTGCTAAAATTTCAGAAATCGGCACATTGCCAATTAGAAAAAATTTCCATTTGGTCAATTCTGAGCCGATAGTTTGAGTTGTGTGAAAGACTAAATCAAAGGGCATGAATCAACTCAAAGGCCGAGAGACAACAAATTATTTTTTATCTAACAACTGCGTTCCAATTTTTTCTAAAACGTTTGTCAGGAAATGAGAGCGTGAGGAATTTTTGGATGCTGGCTGGTAGTTTCACATTAATGCCCCCTTTTTTTTTCACGCAGATTTCTCACAGTGACGCCAAACATTCTGGCGGTAAGCGCTGGCTGCTGAGAACATGTTGACATCAAACCTCGTATGCAAGCTCCATGCAGTTTCTACAAAGCGTGCAAACGGTACATTGTGAATTCTCGCTACTGGGCTTTAAAGGGTTAAGAAACGAATGAGATGCTACTTCTGCAGTATATTTGTGAACACTGCACACCGTGTAGAATCATGAAACGTCGTTGAGATATTCATAGCAGCACTATCCATCTGTCGCAAATGATATCTTGCCAAGCTCAATGGGAACATCAGGGATACATAGATTAACAAAATATTCTGATTTGTTCTGTGAGAAACACAAGAAATAAGACTAGTAAAACTGCTGGATAGGTACCTTGTCCACGTGAAAGATCAGGTCCAATTCACACACATTCTCAAAGCACTTGTCCAGTGTTTCTACAAACACCTGCATGATGAAAAAAATGGGAGAAAGCTGTTCAAACCACTCATATGTGAAATATGCTGTACTCACAATAAAATGCCCACTGGCATGCACCACACCACTTTCACCTAACCATAGCTGTAGCCAAACATAACCACGGTTGTACATAACTATTCATCATCATCATCATCATCATCAGCCCTACTACACCCACTGCAGGGCAAAGGCCTCTCCCATGTCTCTCCAATTAACCCTATCCTTTGCCAGCTGCATCCACCCTTTGCCTGCAAACTTCTTAATCTCATCCGCCCATCTAACCTTCTGCCGCCCCTGCTACGCTTACTTTCTCTTGGAACCCACTCCGTTACCCTTAAAGACCAGCGGTTATCTTGCCTTCGCATTACATGCCCTGCCCAAGCCCATTTCTTTCTCTTGATTTCGACTAGGATGTCATTAACCCGTGTTTGTTCCCTCACCCACTCTGCCCGCTTCCGATCTCTTAACGTTACACCTATCATTTTTCTTTCCATGGCTCGCTGCGTTGTCCTTAACTTAAGCTGAACTCTTTTCGTTAGCCTCCACGTTTCTGCCCCGTAGGTGAGTACCGGTAAGATTATGCTGTTGTACACTTTCCTCTTGAGGGAAATTGGTAAACTGCCACTCATGATCTGCGAGAATTTGCCATATGCGCTCCACCCCATTCTTATCCTTCTAGTTATCTCCCTCTCATGATCCGAATCAGCTGTCACTACCTGCCCTAAGTAGACGTATTCCGGCACCATTTCTAGGCTCTCGCTGCCAATTGTGAACTGTTGTTCCCTTGCTAGGCTGTTGAACATTACCTTGGTTTTCTGCATGTTAATTTTTAGACCCATCGATCTGCTCTGCCTGTCTAACTCGTTGATCATGATTTGCAGTTCACCTCCTGAGTGACTCAGCAAGGCAATGTCATCAGCAAATCTCAGATTATTTAGGTATTCTCCATTTATTCTTATTCCCAACTCTTCCCAATTCAGGCCTCGAAATACCTCCTGCAAACATGCGGTGAACAGCATTGGCGAGATCGTGTCTCCTAGCCTGACGCCCTTCCTTATTGGAATTTTATTGCTGACTTTATGGAGGACTATAGTAGCTGTGCAGTTGCTATATATATCTTCCAGTATTTTGACATAAGGCTCTTCTACCCCCTGATTACGCAATGCCTGTATGACTGCTGAGGTTTCCACTGAGTCGAATGCTTTCTCGTAATCAATGAAAGCTATATATAGAGGTTGGTTATATTCTGCGCATTTCTCTATCACCTGATTGATAGTGTGAATATGATCTATTGTAGAATATCCTTTACGAAAGCCTGCCTGATCATTTGGTTGATTAAAGTCTAACGTTGCCCTGACTCTATTAGCGATTACCTTAGTAAATACTTTGTAGGCAACGGATAGTAAGCTGATCGGCCTGTAATTTTTCAAGTCCTTGGCGTCTCCCTTCTTATGAATTAAGATAATGTTTGCATTCTTCCAAGCTTCTGGTACAGTCGAGGTCATAAGGCATTGCGTATACAGGGTGGCTAGTTTCTCTAGCACGATGTCCCCTCCATCCTTCAACAGATCTGCTGTTACCTAATCCTCCCCAGCTGCTTTTCCCCTTTTCATTGCTTCTAAGGCTTTCTTTACTTCATCTTTCGTTACTGGCGGGATGACGCATTGCTGTGCACTGCTGTCTTTCTCATTAGCGCTCTGATTACATTGGCTACTGTACAGGTCTGTGTAGAACTCTTCGGCTACGTTAACTATCTTATCCATATTGCTAATGACATTGCCCTGCTTCTCTCTTAATGCATACATCTGGTTTTTACCTATGCCTAGTTTCCTCTTCACTGTTTTTAGGCTACCTCCGTTCTTTATAGCATGCTCGATTCTCTCCATATTAAACTTCCTTATGTCGGCTACCTTGCGCTTATTTATTAACTTTGATAGCTCCGTTAGTTCTATTCTATTGGTAGTGTTAGATGCCTTCATGTTTTGGCGCTTCTTAATCAGATCTTTCGTCACCTGAGATAGCTTCCCGGTATCTTTTCGAACTGTCCTACCGCCTACTTCTACTGCGCACTCCGTAATTATTGATGTCAGGTTATCGTGCATTGAATGAACATCAAGATCATCTTCCTCAGTTAAAGCCGAGTATCTGTTTTGCAGCGCTATCCTAAACTCCTGTGCTTTCCCTCTTACGGCTAACTCGTTAATGGTCTTCTTCTTCGCTAGCTTCTTCCGTTCCCTCTTCAAGTCTAAGCTAATTCTAGACCTTACCATTCTATGGTCGCTGCAACGCACCCTTCCGAGGACGGCCACATCCTTAATGATGCCAGGTGTAGTGCATAGTATGAAGTCGATTTCATTTTTAATCTCACCATTGGGGCTCTTCCAGGTCCACTTCCTGTTTTCTCGTTTGCGGAAGAAGGTATTCATGATCCGTAAATTATTTCTATCCGCGAATTCGACTAATAACTCTCCCCTGCTATTTCTAGAGCCTATAACATAACTATTCAAATGGTATTAAACCTCAATCGTGCACACATAAATGAGTGCAGTGAGTTCAATGTGCATTGTCGACAACCATTTTCGCTTTCAGCATTTGTTAACATTGTGATTTCTAACTTGTTTTGTATGAACAATGGACATGTAACATTATATATATGTTAACTTAGCCAGTTTGTACAGTTGGGACTACTATTATGAAAAATAAAATACATGCACTTGTGACTTGTGCTCCTTGTCGTCTATGAATGGAACGCACCAGGAAAAACAATTTGCCTGCTCAAAAATGCAAGCGTGAGTACTATATCAGCGAGTCACCAGTTACTGCATCTGACATATGACTGACAAAGACAAGTCAAATCATGCAGCACAAATTACGAAAAAGAAGCTCACATAGTACCTCTCATATTGATCCGCGCTCTCTGTTGTGTAAAAAAAAAGGTGACAAAATGAGACAGCACCAGGAAGAGTGCTGCACCGCCTCAATCAGCCCTCGGTCAAGAGATAGTCAACACATGGCTATGGTATTTCAACAGCTTCGGTCAACAGATGGCTACGGTATGTAGCCTTTAATGTTCTGAAGATGCATGTGCGTTATGAGAAGTGCTGTTGCAAGTTTCTTTAACATGCACTAACACAGGACAGCCCCACTTAAAAAGACAGCCGTGGCTGAGATTTGGCCGTAGACCTTGTGCTTAGCAGAAGAATCCTGCACAACTTAATTACTCTCAGTCTGTAATGATGGACCAGCTATTGCACAGAGTAGTCAGAAAATAATCTGTCATAATTCTCTGTTTTCCGCAGCCTTCATTACAATATCTATCACAACTTCACAAGCATGTACCAACTGACTTATTTTTTTGGGGTGACATAGCAGCTTGGATTCTATAACTGATAGATGAAATGCTGCTGAAACTCATCTGCATGCATACCTACAGACTGTTGCACTGCTAAACGTGCACTATGCGAAAGCTGTTTGTTATGGGGAGTCGCCAATGCTGCAGATGACGCGGATTTATAATTAATTCTGATGAAATCAGGAAAGTACATCATCCAAACTAGTTACTGAAAAAGTATGACTGTCGTATGCATCTCTGCATCAAATTACAGCATAAATAAGCAAGTGGTTTAACAAAGAGAAACTTTTTATGGTGCGTGTCGAGCGTTGCAACGGCCTATATTTGTGCATTTTTGACAAAATGGGTGCTTCTTCACCTGAATCAGATCCAAGATGCCAAGTTCACTCTCTGAGGAATCCACACAGAACACAAAATACAGGGTAGCATAGTGGCGGTAAATGATCTTGTAGTCCGAGCCTCCTATGAGCCTGCAACAAATGGCGCATCAGTAAATTATTTAACAAACCACGCAAGGACATGGATATGGGCACTCTACAGGGCTTTAACAACCTGTACCAAGAAGCAGTTTGTGCACTGAATGTAATTCATGCAGCAAGACCAGCAAAACAAACGACTTGATATAAAAGCTAACGGGGAAATGGGTTTCTCTGCTGGCATCTTGTGCAGATCGTCATCAGCCTGCTTCATGACAGGAACACTGATCTCGAGTTACCCATGTCTTGCACCAGCCTAGAGCCTTTCTCAACCACACCGCTACACCTAACCCTCTATCGTCCCCAACCACGTTATATTTTTCTTGGCATCCGTCTAGTCACTTCAGCCTAAGTTGGTGGTCAACAGTTGTACGCATTATACTTATATGCCACGTACAAGTCGCTCATTAATTGTTAAATTCAGTTAAATTCAATGACCTTCAAATTAATTTATACAGAATATTTCAAAACGGTTCTACACCGTTAAATCCCCTCGAATAGTAAACTTACGTTCCTCCCTCCAAAAAGTTGCACACATTGTCGTCCCTCTTGGAGACAAGCTGGAATGTTTCCCGAATGATCTGCTGCTGCGAGTCTTCGGGCTGTACAAATAAAAAATAAACGCATATATATCACAAAAACAAGGTAAAATAAAAAAAAACAAATATGACCCGATTTTTTTTTTTTTAAGTGAAAGTTGTCACTGGACAGCTTGCATATTGTGGCATGGTGCCGTATGCTGCACACATACTTCGCGTTCTTACCGTGATAGCATTCAGCTCACGGCTTACTAGTTTACCCGGCAGCGAGGCGTTGGCAAACAGTCAATAAATCACGCACGCACTTTTCATGTGGAGCAACCCGAGTGTTGTCATAAACGAAGGGCGAATACTCACGTAATACTGATAAAACTTAGTGAGCCTGGGTTTCCCGTGGTTGTTGAAGACTAATATTGCTTTTATCATCGTCGATTTGCTAGAACTAAACACGCATCGCTAACACACACACACAACAATTTTGCGGGGAATGGCACAAGTTGCAGGAAGTAGCGATCAGCAGCAGACAGGGCAAGACGTATCCATACCTACAGACTCAAAGCCATAAAAGAATCCAATGAAATCCACATCTTGGTTGCCGGTTATTATTGAAATTGTCTAGATTTGACACTTGCTTGAGCATTTTCGGGTCAGGTTACTTGACATTCAACGTAACTTGGAGCCTCGAGCCATGAAGTTTCTAAGAAATACTACTGACTCTACTTGATCCAAGGAATTCAAATAAAAAATAGGAAAGAAAAAGGAAAAGCTCTGGTACTTGTTAGGGTTTGAAACTGAAGCAGCATCGTTTGCGGCCACCTAGCTTAATTCGTTAGGTAAATAAAAGTTTTCATAGCCAGATTTGCGCGAAAATTATCATTGATAAAGTTATAGACGCCAGGACATGTTCACAGATGGCGTTATTCACCGACTGAACAAGTAGCGCGAAATTCAAAATTTTTACAACAGAAGCGCGTGCTTCGAATACTCCGTGAGGCACCGCATTTACCGCTGCCATTGATATCGCTGCCGTACGATATCACCCTTTGGACCACCAATTGGAGTATCGGCACGGTACAGGATACGCTACAACAAGCGGCAGATGTAGTAGTAGAGGAAGCACAACCCGCGGGGCTTGCGTGTTCCCCCCAAAAATCTGAAGTCCTCATCCTACACCTAAAGCGTCAAAGAAAGAATAAAGCGCCTGAGATCAAAATGTACGCGGAAGGGGCAGCCATCCCAGAAGTGGAAGCACTAAGAATATTGGAAATGCTGATACAGTCAAACCAAAAAAAAAAAAAACACGACACACTAATTAAGAAACTGAGAAACACCGTACACCAAATCTCCCTCTTTATTAGACGCATCGCTAATAGGCGAGGAGGAGTTAAAGAAGCCGAGACCAGGAAACTAATCCAAGCCTTCGTTCTTAGCAGAGTCATCTACTCGACACCATATGTCACCCTCACAGTCAAATAAAAAGACGACCTGTATTCTCTAATTAGACAATCCTACAAAATTGCGCTCAACCTCCCTTGTCATACCCCAAATGAAAAACTACTACAGTTAGGAATTCATAACACCTTAGCGGAAATGATGGAAGCACACCTCACCGCACAATACGAAAGACTATCAGGCACTGAAACGGGACGTTTCATCCTACATAAGGCAGGAATACAATATGAAGGAATCCGTGCACACACCTTGCCACTCACTAGACACGTGCGCGAACACTTAATAGTCCATCCTCTGCCCCAAAACATGCATCCACACCACGATATGGACAGATGAAAGGCTAGGACACAAAAACTTCACGATAGATTTTCAGTTCAGAAAGACACGGCGCATGTGGACGTGGCAGAACATGCGGACAGAGACGCCTTTTCCTCAATCATCGAGGTTCTTCCCTCGCATCGGCGACAATCGATAAAACAAAATTTCCGGAGGAGGCCGAAGAAACTGCCATATCTTTAGCCATTACCTCCAACACTGCCAAATACATCATCAGCGACTCTAAAACCGCATTTCGAATTTTTGCCAAAGGAAGGGCTCACTCCGCAGCCATCAAAATATTACAAAAAATCTCTAATACCCGCCAGATCACATTGATCTGGGTCCCCGCCCATTCGGGCCATCCTGGAAACGAGGCGGCGCACCAATTTGCCCGAGGATTCGTAGTTAACCGGGAGGTGCGCTACCCCGAGCTCAGGTCGGCCAAGGAGCGAGTGACGACCTACAAAGAAATTACTACCCACTTCAAGAAAGAAAGACAAGTCTTCCCAGAACCACATAGATATCTAAGTAAAACCCGACAAGTCAGATGGCGGCAGCTCCAAACAGACACTTTCTTTAATTCGCACATGTTCTCCATATGGTTCCCAGAGCAGTTCAGCCCCGTCTTTCTCTCTGTGGACACCATAAGGCAGACACACCCCACATCCTATACTCATGTAATCAAGACAATCCTTCGAACAGTCTGCAGCTCTCTACCAAATCGCAGTGGGAGGCCGCGCTGCTCAGCTCGGACCCGGAGGTTCAACTCCGAGTCACGAAGCGGACCGAAGAGGTCGCCGAACGACATCGTTGGTCGGCCACCTGGCGTCCGGCCTAGAAGAGGAGCCCTCCGCGGGGAGGGGAACGTCACCCCAACCCGCGCCTAAGACCTCTTCTTTAATAAAGTTTACCTCCTCCTCCTCCTCATCACTGCTGCCCCATATTTCACGCTCTTCCTTGAGAACATGAAGGAAGGAAAGAACTCTATGCTTGTAAGCATGAAAAAAAGGAGGTTTTGACTGAAGCTTTATTTTCAGAAACTGTGTCATTTGTAGCCACTTTTGGTGCTTTAGGAATTGCTGATGAAAGATTTTCTGAATCTTCAACGAAGTGAAAGTCTTTCATTATATTTAACGATAATAAAACACCAGCCCAAAAATATTTTTGCTCAACGCGACCACCAGCCGCACCGCTTCAGTTGTCGTTGGAAAGTGGTCCAGGTAGCGAACATTAGAACAATGTTATAAAAATGTAATGTAGGTTGCAGTAACGTTATATATGGCGACGTAACATTATATAACTTTAGAAGTTATTATATAACGTTATCTGTCAAATCGAAACATTGGTTAAACATTGAAAGTAAACGTTATTTTAAAGCCGACTTCAAAATGTTATTATGAATTTTATGTGTCGTGTCATAAACATTAGTTTAACGTTCCAGATAAACATAGTTTTGTATAGGCTTCTAAACGTTATTAGAGTGCTGGAATCATAACGATAAAACAACATTAAAATATATTTCGAGCACTGGGTCCTATAACTTCCCAATGTTCTTACTGTTAAAATGTTTTTGAAATAGCGCATTACTTTGCTACTAAACATCATAGATTATGACCGCCATAGATTGCATGCGCAGCCTGATTATTTTGCTAGAAAACTTCGCTTGTTACCCATTCACCACAATTACTAGCGTGCACAAGATATTCTTACACCATGCTCACGGGCCACCCCTCAGTAATGGGTATATAAGCTTGATTCCATATGGTATCCTTACGGAGATGAGTGTATACGATTTACGAGCTCTAGTGTCGCCCTCGCTGTTGATACTTGCAAAGCGTTGGAAGCTGTATATCGTCACAAGTGTCGGTGCGGCATGCTCGTGCAGGGTTGCTTCACCATTTGAGAATGTTACATTTATGTTGTTTAAATGTTTATTTATGTTACGAAAAGGTTATTCCAATGCTTATTTGCAACGTTACAAAAATGTTAAAAAAGGGCCAATAACAACATTAAATTGAGCACCTGACCTAAACAAAAATGAACCACAAACTTTTATCTACGCACTCAAGGAAGGTGAAAGACATGCGTTGCCCTCCATCATAGCACTTGTGACGTCACGTGCAAGCCATATTTCAATAAAACTAATGACACTATGAAGAATAGCTAACTCGCTATACAACCTCGTCAATGCCATCATCTGGCGAGAATGTCAGGAGCCGTGAAAACATATGATATCGACTCATTGCGGGAACTTTTACGACACGGCAACACATTTTATTTTGACAGGTGCACGATATCAAGGAGATCAAACAAACACAGTGAGCAGCTCTTGCAGTGTACGGGCTGGCACAGTAAACAAACCGCTTGGCTTTTCTTTACTGCTGCTCACTCTTCACACCTCTTTCTTTTCAGCCACTTAGCTCATTAGACTGGTCACTTCGTTGATGTTGGGGATGATGCTCTATTCTGCCACCTTCGCACGGGACATCGCTTTGAGAAGGAGAAAGAAAAATGGGAGTTGGAGGGAAGGTAGGTTTGGGAGAGGACACAGCCAATCAAAGCCGCGCGCAAGAACATCTGAATGCCTTTCTCAACCGGCTAGCATAGAGAGATTTAGCCAATTTAGCCTAGCGGAGACATTGACGCATACCGGCTTACCGGACGCAGGCTGCGCATGCGCAGTGGCTTCGCCTGGCCCCACCCGTGCCAGTGCGCATGCGCAGCCGGCCTCCGGTAAAACGGTATACATTACAGTACGTCTCAGGTATGCTAAATCTCTCTGATAGAGATGGATGGATGGATGGATGGATGGATGGAAGGATGGATGGATGGATGGATGGATGGATGGATGGATGGATGGATGGATGGATGGATGGATGGATGGATGGATGGATGGATGGATGGATGGATGGATGGATGGTGCTGCATATGCTCCCACAAAAAGCAGTGTTGCTCGAAGGTCCGTCATATGTTCCAAGCTCTGCGGAAAAGCCGCTTCTCGTGTGGCTCCTGCCACACGAGAAGACAGTTTGGAGGCACTCCTCCTCCTCCCAGTGGTGGCTATGCAATACACCCTCAGTCGGATAACAAAGCAGAGCGCGCTCACGATGGGAGCGGCTGGCCCCCTCCAGCTCGTATACGTTGGGTATGAGCCGAAACGAATTGGAACGTTTGACGTCAGCGGAGTCACATGATCGCCGTTCCGTGAACAGTGCTACGAGAGGCGCAGGGAAAACAATTGACCAACTCTGCTGCCTGCTTGCCATGCTGTGGGAGCATACATAGAGGAACACTAATGGCCGAAAGATAAAGGCGTCCCCTTTGAAACGGGGTGGTGACAGTTGGCACCATATGCTCGGCTTTTTATTTTTTTTAACGGTGTGATAATTTGGTCTAAAGATTCGCCATTTTCTTTAAATATATCGTTACGAGGTGGGAAGCCAAGGAATGGGACGACATGATGACAGATGAAAATATTATTTAATAGCTGCGGGCCTAGCGCGAGCGCTCTGCCCCGCGCCACTGACCTCTTCTTCGCCTTCGTAGCATTACCCGGGTCCTCCGAGCGATAGTCCCGATCGATTGCTTGAATTCTGAATGGAGAGGTGACGATGATCATGATCAGAAAGGATAGAAGAAGATGAAACGCTTGCCACCAAGATGAACGAGATGATCTGATGAACGGTAGTTCCCAGAGGTTCAGGCCCAGCGGTCGGTCGCCCACAGCCGAAGGTGAAGGCTTAAGGACTCGCCGGACAGCTTGGGCGGGGGTGCCGTCTCGATTCGGGTCGTCGTCGGGTCATAGTGCGTCTGGTCCTGGTCGTCGTGTCTTGTGGTCGGGGCTGGGGACGGGGCGGGGAAACCGGCTGGGCGGTTGTGGTCTGGTCGAGCTGGGGTTGAGCCGGGCGGCGGAGTCCAGGCCCCCTCGGCCGACGACGAAGGCGAGCAGAAGGCGGTGAGGCTCCAGGGACCAGGATGACGATGGGGAACCCACACCTCGCACCAAATGTTACGAGGTGGCAAGCGAAGGAACGGGACGACATTATGACAGATGAAAATATGATTTAATGGCGGCGGTACTAGCGCGAGCGCTTCGTCCCGCGCCACTGCCCTCTTCGTCTTCGTAACAATATTTTTAATCCTACACTTATAACCTATGTCAGCTCTCTGCTTCTGAGCCAACAATCTTTCAATCGCTTTTTGCTAACTACCACTGCACACAATTAATTCAGATGATCATTGTTATCTCTAAGCCCGACCTCAGGGAGAGTGACTGAGCCTGCATCGACATACGGATGGATACCACCACATTCGAGTATAAGATGTTCAATTGCGCGGCGGCTGCGTTTTTATGGAGGAAAAACACAAAGGCGCCCGTGTGCTGTGCGATGTCAGTGCACGTTAAAGATCTCCAGGTGGTCGAAATTATCCCGGAGCCCTCCACTACGGCACCTCTTCTTCCTTTCTTCTTTCACTCCCTCCTTTATCCCTTCCGTTACGGCGCGGTTCAGGTGTCCAACGATATATGAGACAGATACTGCGCCATTTCATTTCCTGAAAAACCAATTATTATTATTATTCTACCGATTTACCACACATCGCACGTATGTAATGTTTTTCGCTAAATTTCTTGCAGCTTCGCGTTCTATAAGACACTCTGATCTAGTTTCAGAGTAGGACACTGCCTCTTGAATTATCACAGAACGATTCCTTCCTGATCGGCACTTTCCAATTTCAAAATAATTCTGCACACTGCTTCCTTTCCATTCAATTAATCCAGTTTTTACCTTCTGCGTTTTTTTGCCTGTCGTTTAAAGCTCTATTTCTCCGTCCCTGTGTCCCGTATACTTACTGGCTAGTTTCCTATTTCTTTTCTGCGACAACGCTTTTTCTGTAAAAAGTATTTAAACACCTTAGCGACCCATCTGTTATCGTCCAATTTCTTCACGCGTTCTTCGTACAATATTTTACTATGAGCTTTTATTATCAGCCCATGGCCCCCTGTACTGCCTCGCTTGTGGCTTTCCCGTGGGCACCTAGTGCTAATTTTCCAACAGCTCTCTAATTTATTTCTCTTCCCG
This sequence comes from Amblyomma americanum, assembly GCF_052857255.1. Taxonomy (NCBI): domain Eukaryota; kingdom Metazoa; phylum Arthropoda; class Arachnida; order Ixodida; family Ixodidae; genus Amblyomma; species Amblyomma americanum. The sequence continues at coordinate 40,777,769 of NC_135502.1, forward strand.
ACCGAATTTGTGCCTTTATATAGGTACAAAGCAGCATTCCTGAAAGTAGGCCATGACACCAATATACCTTTCCAAATACTTCTCAGTACTTCATACCTGTTGTACCCCCCTATTGCCCAATGCTTCATTATAGCGGCATTTCTTCGCCCTTTCGCCCTAACAGTCTGTTCGTGCTTTCCCATGTATGCCTGTCCTTCGTTTACCCATACCCCGAGATATTTGTATTCTGCCATTCTGGGTATTTCATGGCCTTGTACTGTGAGCACCTGATCAGTTGAATCGCTGAAAATCATCAGACCTGACTTAATTGCGCTAGAAGAGAAGCTTAGAGCGTCTCCTTAATCCTCACAGGAATTAACCAGAGTTTGCAAATCTTCCTGGCTATCTGCTAACAGTCAAACACCGTTCTCATACATTAAACCGGGAAGCAGCTTCTATAAGACCTATCCGCATAACCATGTACGAAAGATTATAACCTAGATTATTTTCTTGTAGTCCCTTCTTTACATATTTACCATATGCACTAACAGTAGCTGTGGTAGAGGACAACTTCGCCTTAATCCTTAAGCCTCGACACTTGTGCTTCTTATCCCTTCCCATGTAATTTCAAATGTATTATCTCGGTATATTTTCTGTAGGAAATAAATTATCTCATGACTAACATCTTCAGCTTTAAGTATGCTCCACAGGAGTACCCTGTTCACATTGTCGTATGCACCGCTTATGTCCAAAAAGGCTAAATACAGAGATCTGTATTCCGCCCTAGCTATTTCTATGCATTGTACAAGCACGAAACAGGCTATCATCTAAGCGCCTACCATTTCTGGACCCGTTCTGAAGTTCTCCGAGCATCTACTGCATTGTTAATTTCGCCGCCTGCATTGCCAGCCTGTATATAACAGATGTTATTGGAATTGGTCTGAAGGATTTTATGTGCATCCTATGTATTTTCTCTTTATACATAAAATTCATTGTAAACTGTCGCTAGCTGACCGGAATTTGTTTATTTGTTATGATTGTTTCCAGAGCTTTTGACAATGTTTCCTTGCTTCTTGGTCCAAGTCCGTTAAGCAGCTACAAGGGCGCCCTCTCGAGCCCAGTTGGCACTGAAGCTCCCTTGAACATCCCGGGTACATTTTGACGCGCTGCAGACGTCCAATGGAGTTCCAGTGCCCATTGGATCTCTTTATTTTACTGCTGCCAGTACTCGATGCAATGCGTGCGCTTTCTACTCCGCCAGTGTCTGTGCACGGGAAGCCGAGCAGTTCTGCTTAAAATTCCCTCTGCGAAGCAATGCAGTGTCGGTGCCAAGTTCGACTGTTATCAAGAGGAAAAACACTTGTGAGCCTCCAGCGTTCGGCTGCAGACGCCACTTCGCGGAAGCATCGAGCGGCGTGCCAGCTTGATACTTATTACACGCGAGCCGGTGTGACGGTTAATGAGAATTTTCTTTTTAGCGAAGTTTCAAACTGATTCCTTTTTTTTTTTGCGCTACCTCTTTCCTTAATCTTTTCATTAGCTACGTTCTAGATTTTCTCACTTAGCCCTCGGCTGAATTCACTCGCGAGGCGGCGTTACGGATACTTGGCATGCTTCGCGCGAAGGTTGTCCTCTGCGATTGGCCGTGCATGCGCGCACAGTTTTGTCACATTGCGTCAACGGTCCGGAGCTTACGTTTTGCATTGCGCAGATATGTGATGGCCCCGGCTGCAGCTGGGTAGAGGCTGTGGGGAATCCTGCAGACGTAAACCGATCGAAGCGGTTTCGCAGAAGCAGTCGCTTCGGTGGCGTTGTCGGAGTCGCTTCGACATTGCAAGCACGGAGCGAGCGGCGTACTACGTCAGAGGCACCGAGAACTTCGCGGCGCCCGCTGCTGTATCACTGACCTCTGGTTGCAGTCTTGTCCAGTGCGGCGCTGTGCGCAACTGGGCACTAGCAGGCGCCGGTTTCTCCCCGCGTCCAACCGTGTGTGCGTGTATGCATACGTGCAGTGCCGATAACGAGGGCCTCTCTGTTCAAGTGGCTGTGTACCGCGCTAGCTTATCCAGTTTCCTTTTCTTTTAGACGCAGTTTTCTCGTGAAGAAAGGAAACGATGACGACAGCGGCGATTAGTGAACGCTTGTTTACCATGCGATAAGGGTCACCAGCTTTGCGCCCACCCCTGAAAAATAGTAGCCGACCAACAGGAAACTAGCTGTTCTGCGCGGCTTAAAAAAGACAAAAAGAAAGAAAACACAATGCACAGCAAACTACATTTAGATATTGCATGTCGTCATGCTGCGTCAGATTCTGCTTACGCTGAAGATGATTAAGAAAGAAAGCATTTTCTTTTGGGCAAACCATGTGGAAAAACACTGCGACGCGCACGGCCTTCGATACTCTTCAGGCTGGTGCCGGATTCGACTGAGCAGGAATTGCGTATTTTATTCGCCCAGAGCCTCGTTACGTCGTAACTTCAATAGATAAGTATCGTGACAGCAGAACCGTGCCAGGTGCTGAATATGTCTGTCGGACGCTAGTAACACATCCAGGCAAGACACCGAGGGCATTGAAGACAAATAGAAGTTCACCGGCATCGATAACGATCGAATATCAGTGATACTACACCTACCGAAAATGGAGCTTTTATACCTGCTCGTCATAAAAAGTCGCAATTCTCCTCTCCGCCGTTACCACCAGCTTTTTCTACGCAACATGATGGCTGTATCCTTTACACAGACGTCGCCATAACCGCAACGGGGGGATCAACTGCTTTTATAAGCCCGACACACCCTCAGCTCTAAAGCCGCCGAACCTACTGTACTGACACTTCATGGTCTCTTTCCTTGGAGCTGCAAGCGATTTTCAATGCCATAGAAGCTTTACCTGATGACACTCCTTATAACCAGGTGCACCTATTTACTCATTCACAAGAGGCTCTGAAGCATTTAAGAAAGTCCATGGTACCCTTCGGGTTTCGCTGGCCATACATGCTGCTTGTCAATCTTACCCGGTGCCTATACTCACCCGCTGGGTTCAAGCTCGCACAGATATCGATAGCATCGCACCGGACATGATATCCCGTTTAACGAACGTTCCACAAACTCCCCTTGCCTCTTTGCCACCAGATCCACGTCTGACACATTTAACATCTTCAGCCTCTCTTAGGCAGCGTACACGTGCTCTTATTCCCCCGTGTACCTGCCCCTTGCCCCTAACCTATCACGGGTGGAGCAGGTCTCTCTGAGGCGGCTGCGGGTCGGAGTGGCCCTTGCGCCTGCAGTTCGCCACCAGTGGCAAAGTGAGAAAATTCCTGCGCAGGAAAAATGCCCTCACTGCAAAGCACCCGCTTCTGACACCACTGTCCATCACCTATTGTGGACATGCCCAGGAACTTGGTTTGGTTTATGGGGGTTTAACGTCCCATAGCGACTCAGGCTATGAGAGACGCCGTAGTGAAGGGCTCCGGAAATTTCGACCACCTGGGGCTTTTTAACGTGCACTGACATCGCACAATACACGGACCTCTAGAATTTCGCCTCCATCGAAATTCGACCGCCGTGGCCGGGTTCGAACCCGTGTCCTTTGGGCCAGCAGCCGAGCGCCGTAACCACTCTGCCACCGCGGCGGTCCGCCTAGGAACTTCGTTGGTGCGCGCTCACGCTCTTGAAGAGGCAGGCCTGCCTTCAAACAATGACTCCAATTTCCACTTGTGGCTAAAGAAAAACATTTACGCCCAAAGATTATGCGACTTTTTATACATCATCGGACTTCATGCCTTTTTGTAACGTGTATTATAACGTTCGTTAATGACATCACGTTTGATGCCGTACGGCACATTTAGCGTCACAAATAAATAAATAAAACAATAAATAAGTTAGAATTAGCCTAAAATAGAATACAGGTGGTGCCATGGAAAGTAATACGTATGGCACCGATTTTTTTCTTAACGGATTTCAGAGGCTACGCTACGCCTCCATTCACTTCAAAATACCGACAACCTCTCCTTTCCGGCAAGAACGTCTCGAATTTGAACTGAAACGAGAAGATTTTTAAATTAATTTTTTTTCGGCTGTAAGTGCGTCTTTTACTGCTGGACAAACGTCCGCGTATCCAGAGAGAAGCAGATGATCAATTCGCTGAGAACGATAATTGCATGCAATCGTCCTCGGTGTCCCCCGAAATGAACGCGGAGCCCTCCACTACATTGTGTTTAATGAGGGAGTAATTGCTAATTGGCATTCACCCAAGCGCAGCCATACGGTTACAAAGGAAAGCTTTACAGCTTTATCAGAAACTTCGCAGTTAAAGAAAAACTCGTCCTGGTCAGGGGTTCGTCCTAGTTTCTCAGAAAGCGAAGTTTCTGAGAAAGCTGTACAGCTTTCCTTTGTAGTGAAAGAAAAAATTGTCCTGGTTCGTGGTTCATCCTGGTTTCTCTAACTACGAAGTTTCTGAGAAAGCTGTATAGCTTTCCTCTGTAGCTGTACGGCTGCGCTTGGGTGGATGCCAATGAGTAATTACTTAATTACTTCCTTACTAGAAATATACTCCACCGTGGTATATTCCCCTAAACATTTGACGTACATTATCTCTTATAGCCCACGTGTCGCATCAAAACGTTGGAGTTCTACTGCTAGTACTACTACCGTTATCGTTATTAGCGCGAGTTAAGCTTGGGCGAGTTGGTGGCTACTCATAATTAAAACAGTGCAAACCAGACGACGGACAGAAATACGAAGCAGCACATGAGTACGTACTTAAAACTGCAGTTTTATTGCGTCATTAGGCCACTTAAATAGGCGGACGGCGCGATAAAAACACGCAGAAAACGATGTATAAGCTTAGTTCTCAAAATTGTTCATTCTTACTGTTTCCTGCGCAAGACCATTTTGGGAATGGCTGTGAACGGCTTTTAAGGCCGTGTTTTAAATTGTATTGGTTCTAATCCCGCCTGTTTCTTTTGCCTTTCTACCCTTGGTAGTTGCTACTCGTGACGTCATGACCGAAAGCAAAACGAGCAATGCCTATTGCTGGATCGGTTACCAAAGGCATATGGGCTGACGAACGGCAATGGGCGAAAGATATGGCTCGGGAAAAAAAAATCGGCAAAGCCTGGCCCATGTACCTCGCAGTGGCATCCTTACACTTAATCAAAACGAGCACAATTCGTTCTCAAACAAAACAAATTAGTACAGGCATCACTGTAGTGTTTTAAGAATAAACCTAGAAAACGTTACTAAACCTGTCCTATGGCGCTGAAGAAACGTGTGGGTGTGATGTGCTGACTCTTTTTAAACAGGAAGAAGGAAGGTGGAAAACAGAATGAAACTTGTTCACTGAAAACAGTCTTTAATAAAGGGCTGCACTGCAGGGCTTGAGTGGCGCCGGATAAGCCCGAAGAAAAGTGGCGTCATTGCAGGAACACCGCTGGTCGCCTAAGAATAAACGAAAGTTGCTTCACGGGCGTCGCCGCGAAAAGGTGACATAAGCTGCGACTTGTTCAGGCTGGAAACTCCTCACATTTTTCTCTTGGCATAGAAAGCAAAAACATGTATATGTAACATGTTTGTCGCAAGCACGGATATAGTTGCAAAATTTTTAATTTCAGTTAATGTTTACGATGCTAACTCTGACTGTGTTATGTAGCTGGGGCACGCATGTAACGTATGTAAGCCTTATGAGTTCACCGCCTGCCTCAAAATAGAAGGCAATGTAGGTGGGAATGATAGTTGTGTATCATCGTAACAGAATTAAGTGTCTTTTCTTTTTAGTGGCGTTAGAAGCGTTGTGAATAAATTTAGCTCTTTATCATGAGACCCCGACACATAATAATAATAATTGTTTTTTTTTTTGGGGGGGGGGGAAGAAAATGGCGCATAGTCTGTCTCATATATCGACGGACACCTGAACCTCGCCGTATGGGAAGGGATAAAGGAGGGAGTGCAAGAAGAGAGGAAGAAAGAGGTGTCGTAGTGGAGGGCTCCGGAATAATTTCGACGACCTGAGGATCTTTAACGTGCACTGACATCGCACAGCACACGGGCGCCTTAGCGTTTCGCCTCCATCAAAACGCCCCGCCGCGGTGGCTCAGTGGTTAGGGCGCTCAACTACTGATCCGGAGTTCCCGGGTTCGAACCCGACCGCGGCGGCTGCGTTTTTATGGAGGAAAAACGCTAAGGCGCCCGTGTGCTGTGCGATGTCAGTGCACGTTAAAGATCCCCAGGTGGTCGAAATTATTCCGGAGCCCTCCACTACGGCACCTCTCTCTCTATTCCTTTCTTCTTTCAGTCCCTCCTTTACCCTTCCCTTGCGGCGCAGTTCAGGTGTCCAACGATATATGAGACAGATACTGCGCCATTTCCTTTCCCCCCAAAAACCAATTATTATTATCATCAAAACGCGACCGCCGCGGTCGGGTTCGAACCCGGACCCCGACACATGCTGTATGCGTATTACAGCGAGAACTGTTTATGGGGCACCTTCATGCACTGCGCTTGGGAGGAAGCATGGGATGAGGGGAAGGGGCGTCTTGCGATACATTCGTCGTGCTCCAGTGAGACGTGCCCTCACCCGTGGTCCCGCGAGCACCTCCTGCGCGCACCCACCCCTTGCCACGAGCGTGGTGGCGCCACCGTCTATGCATGTTTCCTAAAGAGCACTTCATCCGCAGCGGGAATGCCGGGAAGATAAGGTTTCATTTTTCGCTTGGCCAGGGTTGAATCGAAGACGTGCATTCGGCCTCGAAATCCGAGCTGCGTCGCTCATGCTCTTCTTCTATACGCGCAGGTCAAATTATTTTAATACGGCGTTTCTCACTTCTTCAATGAATTTTGCGTAAGTGAAGTTCACTTACGTTTCCATATCAGCCATTCAAAACAATTTCGATACCAGCCTAACGCCGACCTCAACTCACTTCGGCGTTAGGCCGGTACGGAAACTTTCTCGGCATTTTTTTTAGGTTTGCAGCGAGAAGAGTAGTAATGTTACGACTGGACCCAAGTTTTATGTCCAACAATAGCCAATAGCCAAGCCAAATGCGAATATCTCATCTTCCCGGCATTCCTGCGCGTCCCTATGGTGGACGAACTAAAGCAGCGCCACTCTTCCATCTAGGTAATATTGAGAAACTCTATGGGGCGCGCTCTCGAAAGATGGCGCCAAAGGATTCGAAACGCCTCTCGGCCGCGCAGCACGTAGCCGGCAGGTGACGTCCCCCATGCATGTACGCGAGCGGGTTGAAGGCCGAGAGCACGCGCCACTGGGACGCTGCTCGCAAGCGTGCCGCCCGAAAGCAACCACCCCACGCATATCACGTACAAAAATAAAATGACAGCGTTTACGCCATATATATGCTGCGTAATGCGGAAAACTCGGAGCTGTATCGAGTGTCCGCGTTGACGACGTTTCATACTTGACTCATGGCATAGGCAAAGGTTACGCTGTAGCTCTCGCTGAATTTCCCGATTTACACAACAAATGTAAACGGAAAATTTTTATCGCGTTAAACGAAACGCGGTTACCCGCACATGCCGCTGACACAGACGTGCATACTTTGCAACCACACTGCACCTCGCGGAAAGAGGGGTAAGCGTCCCTTTTCATAGTATTGGTTTATGGGGATTTAACGCCCCAAAGCGACTAAGGCTATGAGGGACGCCGCAGTGAAGGGCTCCGCAAATTTCGGCCACCTGGGGTTCTTTAACGTGCACTGACATCACGCAATACACGAGCCTCTCGACCGCGGCGGCCGGGATCGAACCCGCGTCTTTCGGGTCAGCAGCCGAGAGACAACCACTGAGCCCCCGTGGCGGCCTTTTCATAGTATTACATCGTCATGCATCAGCGTTAGCACCAAACTAAAAACAGTGTGTCCTTTCATGACTTTCGCTCACCGCAAAATAACATAGGCACATGCTATGCACCCCCCCCCCCCCCCCCCGGCCCCAGCTCCCCATCCGTACCATGTAGCGGCCTATAACTAGTAGCCGATCTTAACTTTCCAAACAAAGCCTGGAGCACTCAGCCTCCTTGTGTGTCGACTCTTATAGCAAGAATGAATTTGCACATTTTTGCACACCCTTCTCAATACCGCGATCAGTGACCGAGCTTCTACGAGTGCTATGCAAAACTGGCAACATTACTGACTTAATTTATCGACTCATCCCAACATGATTTATGCTTTACAACGCAATTACCCGCCATAAGTGAAGACTGCTTGTTCACTTTTCAAAATTTTAACGCGCCATCCCCCAAGACAACTTAAAAAAGAAAAAGCGCGTGATCGCAAAAAGGCAAACATCGATGGCATCAGGAGCGAATAACATTTTTTTTTTTTGAAATACACTTTTGACAGATTTTGATAACCGTTCCGTGGAAGATAAATTAACAATCTTTGGAGTCGGAATTCGTGAGCTATAACTGATGATTGATCGATATGTTTCATTCAAAATCGTCACTTTAAATTCCCAATCGCTTGGTACGGCGCCCATATCAGGTGATTGTCTTAAGGTAATAGTTCCGCTAAAAATTCGCTTATTGACTTGCGCTGTGCTGTTATCGGTTAATTTTCGACTCCTTTTAATGGGATTAAAAAAAAAGCTAAATCTATTTTTCAATAACTCTATTTCCACGTGTGCTAAAAGAGTGAAAAAAGTTCTGGAATGTCGTTCGCCCAAATTATGAGAACCATAATTTCCTAGAAAACTCACCGGGAGTTCTCGTCGCCAACGAGCTTGGCGTGACAATTTTAAACAAATAATTTGTTCAAAACGTTCCTATAATGGAAGCGGATATTGACGTCCAGTTACTGATTCGAACATCGATGAGGAATATCTCTGGTATAATTATATCAAACTAAAGCTTACCTTGAAAATGACATTCATGAACTTTCACTCCGCCGTAATACTATAAATATTCCTCAATGCGGACGCTAACTACGCACTAGTGTGTAGTTAGTGCCAGGAAAGCCTGACTGGTGCACCCGAGAAGCCTTTTAGCCTACAAACGACTTCAGTACTGCGCTGAAAAGATCCGCTCTTTGCAGCTTTGCAGAGCTGTCACTGACACGTCATTCTATTCGCACACTAGACTGCAAATACCTCTTTCGTCACAGGTGTCTGGGCAGGTCGTTGCCTCTCAGACATCTTTAAGCACCGTTAAGCAGTTTCCGCATGGTTTCTTACGAATCGGGAGACAAGGCGCAAATAAGCGTGAAGGAAAGAACACCGCAGAGCACTGATCCAATTCAATGAGAGATGAAGGAGTCGTACAACCATCTCCACGGTCGTATCTGCAATCGGTTTCCACGATCTGAGGAAAATGAGAAAATACGCAGGTCACGTAGTATACTGTGCTAGTGTCTTTTCCTGTACACTGCTCCCCGCCAGAGTATGGACCAGCGCTTTCTGCATGCTGGCGCATGCAGCACTTGGTGGATTGGTGATTCACACCGCAGTGCGCCGTCGCCGACAGGTGTAATACTGATAGGCCGCAAAAGTACCAGGAAAAAAAAAACTATTTAAGGAAATCTTCTGGCCATAGAAATTTAGACTATAATGTGAAAAACTGATCGATATACACCTTCGGCGGTGAGAAACGAAGGTTGAGATAAAGATTTACAGGCGTGGTCACCTGAAGACCGATTTCGAGGCACCGCGATTCGTCAAAAGCCATGACGTTTGGGTGGAGCTTAGGCTAACGGTGTTTACGTATGCTGCGGGAAGTTTCCGACTGCTTTTTTTTTCATTTAGGAGCGAAATCTGTAGACCTATCTGAGATTTCTGTGGGCAACGGCGTAGATTTCAAGAGAAGACACACGCGTAGCAGGGAAAGGTAGACAGACGAGTAGGCAGCTGAGATGAGGAAACTTGTGGGGGTAGCCTGGCTGCAGCTGGCACAGGACAAGCTTATTTGGAGGTCAGTGAGGGAGACCTCTGCCATGCAGTGGACATATGATGATGATGATGATGTTCTCCTGTCACGTGTCCGTTTCGTCAGGTATGGCGCTCTTGAAAGAGATGCCACTCTGCCTCTGACCAAACTGTGAGGGAAATGTTGCCAACACCAGCTTGGGCGCTCGCTGTTGAGATAATATATTTATTCTGTTAGAATTTTGTTCAGACCAGATTCCCTCCGTTCTCTGACGCTGTTTCGAACGCCGTCATGTTCCATCCATGCGCACGGCCAAAATCGACTTCTTGGCGCAGCGTGTGGTATATTTACTTTGAGCGGCCGGCGCGACGGCCAAGGGAGAGTGCGAGCATCGATGCTCCCACAGGCAGACAGGTCGCGCGCGACGTTCGGCCTGGCGCAGGGCAACCCATCTGTGCCGGCGTGGAAGACATAGCGTGGGCCGCGACCGCCCCCCCCCCCCCCCTACAGCAGCGTCCCCCCTTCCAGCATCTTACTTCTGCAAAAAAAAAAAATGGATGTGTGTTACCGAATAAAAATGAACAAATTGGGCTCATCTAGCGTTCCAAGCAGCTTATCGAAAACTGATGCTCAATTCTCTTGAAGATAAACAGTCTCTTCTTTCCGTTTCATAAGAAAATGCACTTGCAGAAGATCAGGCTCCGGTTTTAAAAGCGGAAATAAAGTAATTTGATCTTGCGAGATCTAATTCTGAGGAAGTCGTAGGGTGGGAAGCACTGTTCTCGGTAATAGCTGCGAGATAAGGGCTCTCCAAATAATTATGTGTCACCTTTCTTAACACGACTTAAAATATACTGGTTGTGTGCTGCTATAAACTCCGTCCAACCTATTCGGCGATCGCCGCTTTTTGAAGGCAAACGACAGGTGTATGGGCAGGATTGATCGGAAATGGCGTAAAAACGGATTTTTTCTTCAGTGCGCCTTGTGTATCTCCCCGACGTCACCATTGATGTATACGCTTTTACGCTAAGTGATTGTTTGAAACTTAATCACATATATTGTGTGTTTTCTCGAGCAGCCTGGCAGTGCAGGGATTTTCCTGTTTTTCCCTTTTTCAGGAACAGAGGGTCACATAGTGAGCAAATTGCGGCCATTCTTACATATCATCAGCCGCTGGTGCAACTGCGCATGAAGCAGGCAGTCATATTTGTTGAAAATCAGACAATCGGAGAGGATAAAACAGTGCCGCACCACTTAAACGCTCGGAAGTTCATTAAGAATAACACTTCCTGGTCACAGGAAGCGGATGCTTATGCATGAGCGGTAGTGTCGTCCATTACACCTTTCAAACTTTTCGTTGATACATATCAAACTGCGAAGGAGAACGGCTAGCTGCTACTGAAAGCCATGAATGGCATGACATCTCAAGAAAAAAAAAACTGGACGTAGAGGAAATATTATACCACCATATACAACGAGATGAGCGCTGTCGCCCGCACTGCGCGACGGCCACGACGGCGCAAGCGTCGACTGCAGCGCCCTCACACTCCCTAGGGGCAGGTCGGCTAGGGGCGCCCGGCTCCGGCAGGAGAGTTTCGAAACTTCAAGTTGGTCGCAACCAGCGCTACGCCTACGCCGCTTTTCACCACGTAGGTTACACCAAACTCGTCAGGTTTTTTTTTTTTTTTACGCATTACTAGTCATCATGACGGTGGAAGCACCTGCGGTGCCATCATCCGCCGAGGCCATTTCTTGACAGGACGGCCTCACTGATGCTTGAAAAGCTTTTTCTGCCAGTGCGAGATTTTAGAACGAAAAAAAATGAACGCGGAAGCTCCGAAATTCCGGTTTGTGTCACCTGCATCCCCTTTGGTGCGTGCGCCGCGAATGCTATCACGCATACCATCAAGGCGGTAGTTCCCAGCCTAGACATTAGATGGCGCCACTTTCCGAAGATGGCGGAGCTCATAAAACGGTGTATAGCTAAACCAAAAGTACAATAGCTTGTGCTGTAAAATCAAAGTGAGTGGGTAAAAACATCTGCCTAAGAGATCCATTAATGAAAAAAAAACAATTTTTTTTGTTAAAAAAGTTATATTTAATGTTTCTCGGCCCTTCGGCGACAAACCGGAAGGTGCGTAAACACAAGACTCATATAGAACATGCCAACAAGTGTCAACAGATCACTCACCCAGCCAACCTGGCTTCCCATTGTCACCATTGTAAAGACTGCAGAAAATGGGAGCCACGTTTTGATGACACAACAATTTTTGGCCACGCAAAAAAACAAACAGAACGGGAAATAATCGAAGCGTTCAAGATTAGGACCGCCGGTACAGAAAATTGTGTCAAAATCATTACACTTGAAGATAGCGAATTTTTGTGGCTGAGTTCTTCGCGCTGAGTAATGAGCACGGGTGATGGTTCTTCTTGACTGCGGTGCCTTCACTTTTTCATTTTTTTTTTGTAACCAAAATCGTCATGTCATTCTCTGCTTCACATAAAAAGCGTAACCCATTCGGAATAAAATTAATTGAAAGTTCTCGCTTCGTCTGTCGTCCTTATACTAGCCCCTGTAATTGCTCTCTTGCTCTCTCAAGAAAAGCAAACAACTGACGTCCGCAGGGATAAATAGATATCACATTTAATTACTATTTGCCACTATACGTCACCCGAGAGCGAAAAAAGGGGCAAGGGACATTTGGCCAGAACAGAGGATGAAGTCTCCCGTCGGCTTCATGACAAGGCTTTCCGGGCCTCGTCTTTGAGACCTCTACGCTATAATATTCAGGCCTACGCCTGCATGGCACGCTTCATAGTCACTGGACGACGGATATTCAGTATGATTGCATAGCACGATGGAGTGATGCATTCTGTTCGATCCTGAGTTGCAAAAAAACATCAAACGCCAGTCCCGTGCTGACGATCAGGAATGACTCTCGGTGCCTGCGTGGACATCGCCGCCCTTCGCGGGCCGCTGGCATCGTGGCCGCCTCGCGGTCTTGTCCTTGAAGATAGCCGTCGAGTCGCGATCCGTGACAAGCGCTATGGCTGTGCGCGCGCGATTATTCGCAGCACGCAATCCTTTCGCACTTGGCTACATACAGGCGTCCATCCGTGTGACAGACGGCTACCGTAAATAAGAATCCGCCTTTTCTTTTTCTTGCTTCCTTTTCTCAAGGTGGAGTTGTACTCTGCTAAGAGCAGACTTGACAGTTTTCGTGTCCGTTGTGCTGTGACTCAGCCCGTCCACTGAGGCGCGGTGTAATGCGCTCATATACTACTGACAGCAGCGTCTGCCACCCGCTGTGATGGCACCGCACCGTTCATGCATTCAAGACTGTTACGTGTTCGCTGGCGTCACAAGGTTGGCTGCGTCTTTGTATAGCGCTTAGCTTGCGGATCAGCACAGAGGGGTTTAAAGAGGTACACCAACACGAAACACTGGTGCCTGCCTTCGGCTGTGGGCCCGTTTCGGAACGAGTGGCATACGAGGACTTTCGCTGTCACTCTCCGCTATGGTCTTGACTCGAGAAAGACTGGGCCGCTGTTTTAAACATGGCGATGCTGGAGAACTACTACTGCAGGGTGTTAACTTTCTATTGCGGGGATTCTTGAGTAGCCACACAAAAAGGAACGATGAGTGATGTTGTCCCAAGTGGCCATACGCGTATACAACGAGCTGTCTTAATGCGGTTAATCGGAAAAGGGAGAAAGAAAACGAAAATAAAGAAGATGAAAAGGAATTAGACAGGAGAAAAGAAACGAACTAGCCAGAGAACAAAAATATTTTTGGTGGGTTTTTTTTCTCTAGCCTAGGCTTAGTCGCGATGGCCAGATGTGCAGAATATGCTTGCGATAGGGTTCACGGCAACGGATTCATGCATTTTTCAGACACCTCAAGAAAACATATAGCTTAACGAATGAGAAACTCTCGCCACTCTGCCCCCACCCCTTTTTCCTTCCCCCTCATTCCTTTCCATTTTCTCAGGCGCCTTGTATTCCGACGTTGGATTCTGTATAGAGATAATTAGATGTTTATTTCAGCATGGTGCGAACTGTCCCTAGACATGCCACTCGCTTCTATACGAGACAGAGGAGTGCTGCAGCGCTTCGCGTACCCCCTCCCCCGCCTCTAAATAAGCCCGCAATATGCACACACACACACACACACACACACACACACACACACACACACACACACACACACACACACACACACACACACACACACACACACACACACACACACACACACACACACACACACACACACACACACACACACACACACACACACACACACACACACACACACACACACACACACACACACACACACACACACATATATATATATATATATATATATATATATATATATATATATATATATATATATATATATATATATATATATATATATATAGTACAGACCCTCATTGGGCAAAAACTCGGCGCTGTCCGGCGTTGTCCAAAAGAAATCTTGATTGGCTGGCGGACAGTGACGTCATCAGTGATGTCGACTGAGCAGCGAATTCTCACTAACTGGAGGGACGTGGCACTACCATACCGGAGGACGCCCATTGGCTGAATGGAACTTACGTCACCAGACCGGCAGTGATGTCATTAGACCAGGTTCGCCTGTAAGAAGACTCCACCTGACAACAGTGACAGGTGGCAAGTCAATCAATCAATCGTTTTATTTTCACCGCAAAATGATGAGGGTTGGTTCAGGCAAAATGTGGAAACAACTTCCACTTGATACAGCCCGAACCCCCCGTGTACATGGCTTGCAGCGTGGGGGGGGGGACACGTGTACAAAAAAATGTGCTTGGGAAGAGAAGCCTAGGTCTCACGAGCTCCACCAGTCACTTTCGGCAAAGGCATCAACAGCTTCGAATGCTATTGCATTGCTAATACATTGCTAATGCATTGCATTGCTAATACATTGCTAATACATACGTGTTTTTTGCGTGTTCCTTCTCTGTGTGTGTGTGCTTCTTCGCTGCAATATGAATCAAGAATGTTACCAACTTGCCCAAAAACGTGTTTTACTCAAGCATATTGGAATTAGGTGGTCGTGTTTATTTTTTTTTTTCTGGAGGAACTCCAATTCGTGTTGTCCCTCCATCGTTTCTTCAGAGAGCACCGGATGGGCATTTCTATGCGCTCATGCGTCCGCTCCATTAAAGCGTTCCTGTCTTGTCTCTCTTCGCTTGCTGGGGCTGCGGGGCAGTACTCTTTCGTGCTATTGTCTGCCACGGACGTCACACAGTGTGTTCTATTCAAGACGAATGACACAATGGGCAGCACATCTATTCATAGCGTGTGACCTCGACAAGCACCCCTGTCATTCGTGTCCTCCTGTTTATGAACGCGAACGGCCGAGTGCACACTCGTCTCCTGAGAACATGATGACGTGCGTGCCTATACAGACGTCTCAGCCATAAACGGTGTGCACTTCACAACCGCCAGGTTCAAGTGCTCAATAACCACCTTCTAGTAGTTTGTATTCTTGGTTCATCACGTCAAGGACTTCTGATGTGCGTGCGAGCGCTCCACTCACAGTCCTTTTTCTGCCTTAAAGGGAAGGCACCGGCACGTGCTAAACAGTGCCAGAGAATTTAGTTGTAGCTTGCGTTTGTAGCGTTAGCGGAGTCTGTACCAGAGACAGCGTGGGCGTTACTGTTCCTTTAGCGGCAAAAAAATGAAAGGAAATAATCATTAGGTTAGATCTTTTGTCATGTGGCCGCAGGTTTCGTGCGTGTTGCGTGTGCATAAAAAAAAAGACATTTTAAACAGGTCTTACCAGTCAATCGTCGCTTTGATGAGTCATCTTGTCTTTGTATACATATATATTTTTTACCTTCGCAAGAGGACAGCTGGAGGGCATATTTGAATACACAACAATTACACAATAGTGTCATTATTTACACTCCGCGCGCATTTGTGCAAAGAAAAAAGACGCGCGCACGACAAAGTACCTCGACAACACAGGCGCGTGAATATTGAAGGTGCTCATATATCTTTAAATATTCATGCAATCATTTGCCTCTCATGCACTTGCGCTGTCCGATCTGACACATGCAGTGCTCGTCAAACTCTACAAGGGTTCGAAGAGTCAGCTATAGTGCGTTATGCTTGTTCATATTATCCTCAAAGGGCCAATGACCTCAGAAATGCTGCTTTTACAAATCAAACTTAACTTTCTTTTCCCATTTCTTTCGCTTCCTTTATTCCCCTCTCTTTGTGTACCAAGCCCTGCTTTAAGCTCCCCCTACCTTGTTTTTTCTCTTCTCTTTCATTCATGCCAGAGGCACAGACAAACTGTTGTCAAGCGTAGATACAGCCTTACAAACGTAGACAAAGTACATTGTCGTGTGGTGGATAACAGAGCGCTCATTGACAGCTGTGACCTTTACCGGCAAGTAATACTACACTGATGACCAACAGTAAAAGCAAAGAACACACCATGCATCGTAATATCGTTGGAGAACTATACTGGCTAATAAAGATTTAAATAAAGAGTTCACTGGCTAGTCAGCGCGCTGTCATGTCTTCTCTACTATGTCTTCTACTCCTTCCGCACTCTAGCTATAGTTCTAGCTATAGTAGCTATATAGCTCTAGCCTAACCACCTTCCCCAAATAGCTGCGTTATCCGAGGACTGTTGTCAGGGCTTCCAGAGCGGACGCTGCTAAGAACAAAGTATAAATAAAGCGGTAGACAAGCGGGCAGAAGCGCCGCAGCTGTTTCTCATCCTAAGTCCCAGCAGACGTCCCAACAAGTGGGCAGATCTATCAGCCTTTGAAACGCTACGCGTTGACCTTAGCAGCTATACACGTGGCACGTTATTTCCGTGATTCTTGGCTGATCGCCTAAGCCTTAATCATGGAGGGTCCTGCATTGCGTGGCTGTTCATATTTTTTTTTTTAGTCTTCCTCTTACCTCTTTAGCACTTCTGTTCCTCTTGAATCTCTGTATATATCATGCGCCACTTTCCTTATTCCTTGAACGAATTCACCCAGGGGTCGTGTGGCGGATCAGTTGACAGCGCCAATTCAAGCGGAGCTTTGGTGAAAAAGCCGCCTGCAGGTTTATTGCTATTTTTGTGTTCCTTATAGGTCGCTCAGACCACCATGCTGTCAGTAGTGTCGACATATCAACAGGAAAACTCGTATCTACTGAAGCATAGGCTGGCAGTTAACAAAAAAGAATAAGAAAGAACTGCATCGGTAGAGGCAGCTCCCTTTCCACTCTTGCCACTAATAGCACAGTGATAGCAGCCCAGGCAGCAGTGACCACTAAAATAATTTTACAAAATTGTTATGTAAGTTGAAGTAATGTTAGATGTTGCATTGGACCTTTATTTTAATGTTAAAAATTGACAAATAGCTTTGTATGTTGTATCATAAACATAGCCTAACTTTTGGTTTGGTTTGGTTTATAGGGGTTTAACGTCCCAAAGCGACTCAGGCTATGAGGGACGCCGTAGTGAAGGGCTCCGGAAATTTCGCCACCTGGGGTTCTTTAACGTGCACTGACATCGCACAGTACACGGGCATTTAGAATTTCGCCTCCATCGAAATTCGACCGCCGCGGCCGGGATCGAACCGGCGTCTTTCGAGCCTAACTTTCAAAGTAAACATTAATGTGCTGTTTCTGTATTTTAAGCGTTGATATAACGTTTAGTATTAACAAATAATGCTATATGTTGCATTGCAAAGATTAATTAACCCTCAAACTACACATTGTTCTAATAGAGCGTTCTAAATGTAATGCTTAAATCATAGCAATAAAATAACTAAACAAATATATTTCAAGCGCAGTCTCCCAAAACTTTTCCCTCAGTTCTTACAGTTAATATATTCTTCAACTAGCTATGCAATAAATCTCTCTCAATACGCCTGTCATAAATCGCATGCACAGCTCCATTATTCTATTGCAATATTTTGGTTTTTACCTATTAACCACTGTCATTCATGAGACGTACACCCTTCGATAATCGCTATATAAGCTTGTCTCCACGGTAGCCGTTCGGAGATGAGCGATTTGCATCAGAGATGCATGCAGCCTATTGGCTGTGGTGTATTGTAGAATCCAGATGTCGGTTTTGTTGTTGGTACTTGCAAAGCGTGAAGCTATGTACCCGCACAACTTCCGGGCCTGCATACTCCTGCAATGTTGCTGCAGAATTTTAGAGAAAGTTGCATTTATGTTGTTTAAACTTTTAATTAATGTCACGGCAAGGTTATTACAACTTTTATTTCTAATATTTCGTAAGCTTTACAGCAAGGGACATTAAGAACAGTATATTAACGCTTGGCCAAAACAAAAAAAGTAACATCGCTGTAATGTTTCGGTGCTACCTGGAAGTAGACCAGTATAGAAGAGAGCACGTGAACAGGAAATGCAGCAACAGGACAGGCTTTGCTGCAGCTTGGAACCGTTACAAGCTTGCTGGCAGCTTTAACATTAAAGTTTAGCCCGCGAGGAATCAATGGGGAGCCAGGCTCACATTTCGAACCAGACGGCCCAGGCCAACCAGGCTAGCGTCTAGTTGCACATATCCTTCTGTGGGGCCGCCGTGGGTGTTCAGATCAAATCCAAGTATGGCGCGAACCAACCGGCTTTTCGCCACAGATGACGCTTCCGGAGCGGGCCTCCGGAAAGCCCGAAATCCCGAGCCACCTGGGAAACAAGGAGGTATCTCAAGACTGGTTTGTTGAGAATTTGAAAGATGGGTGATCGATATGCCTTGGGTGCATGAGACAAAGCCTGATCTCTTATTCTGTCCATGGCCTATCTGTCCACAGCCTAGTAGACCAGAATAGAAGGAAATAAGAGATATGAAGAGAGAGAAAAGAAAAACGCAGAAGACTAGAAGAGGTGCTATTTGGGACGAGTTAAATAATACCATTACCATCACTGACATCATCGATCATGCGTACGACGTCCACTGCAGAGCAAATGCCTACGGCGCCACTGAAGGATATGTGCAACTAGCTTGTTGTTGTAGCATGCTAGCTTGTTTTGCGTAGGCCGTCTGGTCCCTAGAATGCGGGCTAAACGTTAACTTAAAATACCTGTCCTAATGCTCTACATCACACGCAATCTGAATATTAACGAAAAATAAGTGCTCAGGCAAAATATTCACGAAAGCTCGTTGGAGCGTCCCCTCTAGCTATGACCGTTAGCCATCGCTTTGCGACGAGTTGGCTACGTTGCAACGAGCGTCGAGGCACGCTGAGCAGAGAGGGGAATGGAAAAACGCCTGGCCGCCGGGTTTAGGGGGGTTTTTCGCGACAAAAGCGGATTAGCCGATTGCCGAATTTTTCAGCAAATGTCTCCCCCGCGAACCGAAACTCAAAGGAAACGGCGGGGACCGGCTCGCGTGGCGTGGTGGTATCTGCGGGGTCTTTGCCCCGTCCTGGGCCCTTCTCGGCTGAGGCGATTTTCCAGAACGCGTTGCTTGGTAGCGGCTTTCGGTCTTTGACCTGGTCTGCAGTGCTTTCTTGTCGCTGCTGTGTCTCGGGATGATTTTCGCGGAATGCGCGGTTGGCCCGCTTCATGGTTGTCTGGCTACGTCACGCTGTATATATGAGCCATCGGCGGTGGTCATCTCGAAGGCTAGGACTTCCTGTGGCCCCTCTACGCTTGTTCAAAGCCCTGCGACGTATTGCACCCTTGTCTGTATCTTGACAGCAAGAATGTGACTAGCTGTAAAGTACCTTTCCGGAAACCAGTTAGTTCCCTGAGCTGAATGAAATTAATTTGCATTTGCACTCATTCTACTTCCAAATACCTTGATAATTGGCACGTTAGCAACAGCTAACAGTGCTTCCTTTAGTACTTCCTCAGTTGTTGGTTAGACCTTCACAATTTATCATAGTCCTTAACCTACCATACCGAACTTCAGTCATCCATCTAGTAGGCCTGATTCTGCGACGCTTGAAAAAGCCCGAAGATCTTAAAGCTGCGAACTATCGACAACGAAGAACTCACGTCAGAACGCGTTCAGTCCTTTCATCGTGACGTCACTGCAGGGATAAACCTGCACAACAATCAGGGATGACGTCGTTCGACTGTGCACTCTACGAGAAAATATATCAGTGAAGCAGAGATAGGATACACAGGAAGCCCGGGCCACTCTGCGATTCCACCGAAATCGCTGGCATTGCGACGAGCCGGATGACCGGTCTGGCGGGGCACCAGCCCCCTTCCTCTATACCCGCGGGAAATGGGAACGAGTTTGATTGAGACATTTCAGCGCGACTAGGAATGCACGAACGGAATACGTAAGCGCGCGTCACGGGGCCCGGCCGGTCGTCACGTGTCTGCAACTGGGTGCGACAGCCAGCCAGCAAGCGGGGGCCCCCATTGGGAGAAAGGAGATGCGTACACTATGCCGCTCTAGTTGCGTGCAGTGATAGCATGGCTGCAGCTCAATACCGGCCACATCGGGAGAAATTATGCTTTCCAAAATAAATATGCCACTTCTTGTCTCCTCGCCTTTATAAAATCTTACCTGGCTCAAAGCGGCTTGTCCGAGATGAGTCGCAGTTTTTTTCGTTATCCTGCAGTTAAAGCTATTGGGCTACACGGAAGCCAAACAAGACATTGGAGTGATGGCAGAGCGGCAGAGACAAGCGTCGACCTCCAAATGATTTTATATCGTTTCCAGCGAACGTTATGCCGTGGGTAGGTCGTTATGGCATAGACGTATTTATATATTCACATTATATAGGCGCAAACTTAACTACCGCATGTGCCATATATTGATATACCTCATTCGGTACGACTCATAACCAAACAAAAGGTACACTTACTTATCAGAGCATTACCAAGGAAAACTGCATGCCCCTTACCGCTTAACTGGAGACGTCTCCATCATATATTTCGCCAGTCACACGGTTAAGAAAAAAAAACCTGATTCAGCGCCGCAGTGCACCTGCACTTCCTGCGCTACTTACCTGCTACGTTTGTACCAGGGGTAATGCCGTAACCGCTAGGAAGCGTGTATAGAATTGATCCGAGTAACCGTTTTGCTCCCAGCCATGTGGCTGTCTAAATGGCAGGACTATTTAACCTTGCATCGTAGCGAGCGAACCTGTTTCACTCATGCTGATCGCTCACAGCGCGCTGCGCGGTACTGACGAGTCGGGACGCCCATATCGGCCGATGCAGTGATTACTGATCGGGTTTCTCCGATGAAGACACAGCGTTCACATGCAGCGCAGACGCTCGCCGATCTCATTCAAGGGCGAAAGCGATATCTTTTCCTCCTCGATTGCAACTGAATAGGGAGGAATGTGGATCCCCGTGCGAGCATAGTTTCTTTTAGTTTCTCTAGCCTTCATCCCCCCCCCCCCCCCCCCCCTCTTCATCCTTCTCTCTCTGCAGTTCATCCAGGCGATCTTGCCTGGGACGGGCGAGAATTGCGAAGGTTTATGTATCGAGAGTAAATGCTGGACGCAGACTCAGTGTTGCGACATCTCTTGGCCATTCCTCTATAACTTAAAAGGCTCTCGACCTCTCAAGTGTACGCGCGGATTCGTCACACGAAAGAGTGACACACGCTGAAACGCTGCTGAAATCCATATGTGGAAGGACATACAACTGTCGTTGCCCTCCTATGACAGCTGTATGTCCTTCCACATATGGATTCCAGCAGTGTTTCAGCAAACGCTACCCAAAACTAATCCTGTCGCCAGGACTAATATGAGAGGTGCAGAGATATATCAAGAGGACAGCTTTAAAGCCACATTGTTTATGCTTGGATTCAGGTTCAGGCGGATGAGCATAATGACATGGGCTTTCGCTGGGCTGTTAATGCACTCACAGTTCTGTCACAACACCGAGGGGGCTAGTAGTGTTTTTTACTTGAATATGAATCGAAGAAGCTTCTGTGACTACAAAAAACAATGAAATTTGCTTGGTTTTATCAGCTGCTGAAACCGCTAACAGCACCAACAGGATGTTATCCATTAACTGTAAAGCTCAAGGTGAACAGGCTGTGATACAAACCTTGTGCATGAGAGCATCTAGTCTTCTAGAAAAAAAAAATCATGAATAGAAAAATGTCACAGTGCTCACAGTGCCCGACCCCATAGTCGCACAAGTGACCAGGCCAAGGTGCCCACAACCACCCATTTTTTGACGCTGTGATGTTTGTCACTCGCTAGTTTGTCACTAAATACGTCGAGCCAGGAGGCATACCTGTGTCGCGTCCGAGCTAGCGTGGAATCGCTGGAGCCATTTCAGCAACAGACACGTGCGACTGCCCTTCGGGAATGGGTTAGTTGGCCTCGAAACTAGGGAACTCTCATGGGAACGGTTCCCATGAAACCGTTTGGGCTGAACTCTGGTCGGCGAAATTATGCTGTGAAAATTTATTTTCTGTGTTCTGCGTTATTTCTTACGGATCAGCCATCGTTAGCACCAGCAGCAGCGATTTCAATCAATCAGCTTTTTCAGGCTCCTGCGGTGTCGGTCGGCCGGTCAGTCGGTCGATCGATCAATCAATCAATCAATCAATCAATCAATCAATCAATCAATCAATCAATCAATCGATCGATCGATCGATCGATCGACTGAGTCAATACTCAATTAATTCACGTGGTCGAACGAGCGGTCGATTGAAATCAAAATGGCTGAGTGCTTGAAGTAGCAACTATTAATGAAAATGAATGATCCGAAAGCTATATTCCGGACCGAAGATATTCCGGACACAAATTTCCCCAATATTATTTATAAATAAATAATGCCTTTATAGATTGTTCTGCATCGCAGGCGGTGGGCCATGCGGTTAACAATTCCTTTGTTTATTTCAGTTCTTATCAACGGGTTGATCCTGTGCTGATTCGACGGCCGGCTTACGTTGTCAGACACTGGATTGTGTATACATATGTGTATTAGGTAGGAATGGACCACCAACACTGTCGCTGGGTTTAGATACACATCCGCGCGCGCGCGCCACCTTAGAAATCCATCCTTCGAGATTCTTTTTTCGACACCGAAAGATGTCGCTATGAATCAGGACCTGCAAATTCACCTGAACCACATGTGCTGACTTTAATACAACAAAGGAGTAAGCCCGGCTAGTTGGTACATTCTTTGCATGGAAGCAGCGCAGCAGACGGGACCAAGAAAGGAAGACACACACACGGGCGCTGCCCGTGTGTGTGTCTTCCTTTCTTGGTCCCGTCTGCTGCGCTGTTTCCGTGCAATGACTTTAATACTTTTTTTTCTTTTCTCATCACTTCCAGCCGTAAATCGGCGATGCTAGCTCGAATAAACTAGACCTAAGTAGAGGTGCCCTAAGGTATAGATGAGCGTTATTGCGCAATGCATGGCTTGCAATCGACACTGCAGCGACATCTGTGAGGCAGCGGGCTCCCGTGTACCTTATACAGCGGGCTATACACATGCAGTGTCGGAATCACTAGAAAGAAAGCGACAAAGAGAAGCAGCTAGTAAAGGCTTCTTCCAAGTAGAACGTGCAAAAGAGAAAAGCAAAGAAAAAAAAGACAAAGAAAACAACGGTCGCCACAAATACCGCGATCTTCTCTTGCGCGGGCAACGTCCTTGCGCGGTGTCGAAATGAACTTTCGCCATTGTTCGGCGGCCCCCTTTTTCTCTCGGTCCTTCGACTGTGTCGCGGCGGTCGGTTCGTAGTGGAAAGGACGACCGTGATTCCGCGACGTCGGCGTCGACGTCTGAACAAGCGCGGATGTTGCACTCACGTCCGTTTCGGGGTTCGAGAAAGCACGAGGGCTATGCAGATGAGGCTTTCGATTTGGGGACCTGTTTCCTGTCGACCCCTTTGTCCGAAGAGTGCGTCGAAACGGAAGCCTGAAGCAAAGCCTCGATGCGCATATGATGAAAGAATGGTGCAGTCTCACTTCCTCAGTTCACGGGTCCCGCTTTGGTATCCGCCATGTTGTTGTGAGCAGCTCGCGTTGTTGCATACAGTGACTCAGTTGAAAATTAATACGCCTACTCATGCCCAACATTCTCGGACAAAAATTTTGAATATTGGAAAATTGTAAAGCACTGTCATGAAAATATTGAAGGTAATGGCCCATTCTTCGCATGTGTTGCAAAACATTTCTTTTATCAAGTAGTTATAGAAAACCAATGGGGAACGCTTTTGACGACAGCAAAAATGCTAATAGCTAAAAAAAAGAAATGCCAGCTTGTCGACGGGAGATCTATGGATAAATTTATTTATTGTCATAGTGAAATCTTACAATATATAAAAAATTGCATTCATAAACTTTTCCCCGTCCAGAAATGCTTTTGTCCAGAATTGTTGGGTATGGATAACTTTTCGGTTATCAATGCATCATCTAAAAAACAAGGGTTATCGCGAGTGTCCAGTCTTGACGTTTGGACGAAAAAAGTTTGTCTTTGTCAGGCCGAAAGCGGCCA
The DNA here is from genome assembly GCF_052857255.1 of Amblyomma americanum. Lineage (NCBI taxonomy): Eukaryota > Metazoa > Arthropoda > Arachnida > Ixodida > Ixodidae > Amblyomma > Amblyomma americanum. The sequence continues at coordinate 40,802,055 of NC_135502.1, forward strand.
CATTTGACAGGGTTCTTGTTGGTCGCCATGCATGCGCACTTTAACTCACCTGAGCAGTTGAACCAAGTGATTCGCCTCAGCGACCTCTGCACTTTTTTCAGCGCTGTGACACACATCTCCAAAGCACCGCTTCACAGCAAGCTACCTTCCTCTGGCCGCAGAGGAAGCAGATAAACATTCTTTGTTTTTTAAGATCGAGGCCACAATCCCTGTTCTAACATCAGGTGTACCAAACAGTGGGCCAGTGTGTCCTCTTTGTTTTCATTTATCACGTAATCTTTATCTTCGTTTGTCGAAGTGCCAATTATCTACTACAGTGAAGCAGAAAGATTTGATGAATGATAGGGGTTGACGTCACGATAGCACGCACACAAATGAGGAAGGCTTTGCAAACAGAGCGTGCACGCACCTCTATAGACTGAGAGACTTAAACGGAAGGCTTAATGACATGCATGGCGGCTTCTCTTTTTGGTTAAGTCTCTGGCCACATACGTACTGCCGACGTCCTTAGATACGCTTCAAACAGTTTCAAACAAAGCGCAGAGACCTTACAACGCTCGCGAAACCTCGAGAACAGCAATACTCAGGCGCCCGAGCATTTCAAAGGAAGTCTTGTCGCTGTTCACGTTTGCCAAGACTGCTCAAGTTATGCATAGAGTTCCTTTCTTCAGGGCCGGCGTGAAGCAACAATTCTTTTCCTTGGATTCTGTTCCGTTCTCTCCGTCTGCGACGCCAGGTGTCCAATGAATGTGTTGGCGATGACGCGTCACAGCTTAGGCCAGTCACGAAGGGCGGAAAGTATCAGGAGACAGCAATATAATCCTTATAGCATGATTATCGGGCAGTCGCCAGTGATTTAGCATATCACTAATAAGATTAAAATAGCATCGAATGAAAATAACTATTTCTATTATAACAACCCCGCCTGAACGCGCCTATGCATAAGGGCGGTTTCGTATCAGCCAGTGAACGCATGACTCTGGCTAAGCACGAATTAACCGACATAATGCAGGATAATCTTACGATCAGCCGTTAGCGACTGGTGATGGTTCTTTGTTCTTCATGTATGCAACAAGGATACAAGCCTTGCATGTACCGGCAAATGATTTACGGGAACCCTTCGAGCTTGCCTAAAGAAATCATAACACCAGCATCGGACGCAGGTGAATGTTGTAGAAGAAAAAAGCAGCATTATGACAGAAACAGCTAAAATCCCATTCGGAATCTCCTGAGGCATGCTGCCTCTTTGGTCGAGTCATCTTGTCAGATGTCTGCACTAAATACACAATGGCTGGCTAGTTGGTCGTGAAGCTGAGGACTGCAGCGCAGTGGAAGCACGGACGAGGCAAGAAAAAAACGCAAACACGTAGGCACAGTATGTATGCCATTGCCTGTAATGTCTCGAAACGAGGACATGATGACTCCTTCATTCCGTGGTATCTTCTCTATAAGCCGCACAGTTCCTGACGATCAGGCTGCAACACGAAAGCAAAACAGGTAAGCGAAAAGAGCGCAAGAAAATGCGTCAAAATCATTTGGAATCAGATGTTGCATGCGCACCGCGCTTGGCGGGCCAACATGGCGGCTTCTTCTGTAAAAAAAAAAAACAGCTGACGTCAGTTAAGCTCCGGTCCAATGAAAAAAAAAATGCTGCGTGCCTTCGCGTATCCGGAGAGCGAAGAGATTACACAGGCTCGGTGAACCAATTATCTTAGCAAGAGTAAAGGTGGATTGTGTACTTATTTTATAAAAGAAGCAAATCATACCGAACCCACGAATGCGAACAGACGAGGAGGATTATTGTTACTGCGTTGGGACATAATGGCTTGCAGCCCTCATGCCCTTTAAAGTGAGCATATATCTATGAATCTCAGGTCAGGCAGTTATGACTGGTGGGCAGGGGGGTGGGAGAATGTCGTTCCTGAGTGGTACCCCAGGAGAACATTTGAGGGATGAGTCGAATGAAACAGCAAGCACCTCGCACCACAGCTGGAACAAGTCGATGACAATGGGCGGTAGGACGTGTGGTGGCAGGTAAGTCCATATACATGGCTGAGCATTAGCAAGGGAGGGGGGAGGGGGGCAGGTCCACATCTGCTGGTTACTGCTGCGGTTGGCTCGAGACGTATACCCCTGCTGCAGTCATACCTACCCTCGGAGAGAAGTAAAGTCTCTGCAGCCAGTTTAGGGAGCATGAGCCACAACTAGGGCTCATGAGCCACCTCCAACCTGGTCAGCAGCAAGGCGCGGAAGCTCAATAAGTCCGATGAGACGGAGTAACTGCAATAGCTCCAGAGAACACGCTATATCCGCTTTGCGGCGAGCAGACCTCACGAGGGACAAAGGAAATGCCTGTGTAAACTAGCTAGGCAGCGGCGCGGATAGGGCTGCGGACACACAAAGCTTCGCGCGAAGACCGCCGCGGGTCCACTAAGCCGGGTGACGATGGGCGGTTCGCAGGGAACCACTGCTTAGAGGTGGCGTGAAGAGGGATGCGAGGGCACGGTTATAGTGAACTAGAATACCTGTCAGTATTCTAATTCACTGTAGGAACGGTGGCGCAAGCAATGGCTGCCGTGCAGCGTGGAAGCCGGGGAGGTCGCAAATCGGGAGTTTTAGAATGGGGGTCCCTATCGGTTATGGGGATTGGGGAACAGCGCCCCACTGCTGCGCATGCGCAGAACAATAACCAGAAGGGCGTTATTGTTCTGCTCATGCTCACTGGCGTGATGCATGGGTGTACCAATCTAATATTACAAAACTGTACCAATTACAATTTTCCAACATTCATAATTTTTTTCCCAAGAACGTTGGACACGTGCTTGCACTCTAAATCCTAGCTCACAACCAGGCTAACCATAGTGCTATGTTTCTTACCACTATAGCCTTCTCCGGTCAAAAATGGTGCTTTCGACTTGCTGCGTATACCTGCGGTCTGCCGTAGCACTATACGCAGCAGTCATTTTTCCAAAGCTTTCCACAACAAAAAAGGCACGTAATCCCCCGCACAAGAAAGTAAAAACGAAGGCGTAGGCGGAAGTGGCGAACCTTAATCACCACTTACTGCGCATCGGGGGAATATTAGCGATACCTGGAAGGCTTCGCGACGTCAGAGAGAGTATCGTCTATTTCTGCATCCCCCGATGCCCGCCTTCTTTCCATCTTTTGTTCGTCGGCGGTCGAGCGCGTCGCCGTGCCGTTCGGACACGCGGCCCGCCATGTGGGTTGAGGTCTCGCATTAATGACGCTTTCCTGGGAGATAACGTGCTGTGTACCGGTTTGTGTTGCCCATAAACATCCTCGAAGCAAATGGCTCAGTACACTATGCACTCCAGGAAGTTCACCAAGGACAGCTGTACCCGATTCTTGCTCTTAGCAAAATTCGTTTTGTGTTATACTTTTTGTGGCTTTGCTGACGTTCACTCGGCAGCGAAATACGTGTTCATTGATGAGAAATTTAGTTAGAAATGTCACAATGTATTTCCCGCCACTCGATTTAAATTCTTGACGTTGATGGTGACGTCATATCCGTTAAGTGATTTCATGATCGCAGGCGGGAAGTGGATGACAGTGCAGTCCAGCCTCAGAGATTCGCAGCGGAAAAAGCACTTCGCGTCATGAGAGAATTAGCTTGTGAAAAAGAGCAGTGGCGGGGATACCTGTATTTTATTTTATTTTTTGGTCTGTACTAGCTTTTAAAAGATGTTTTTAGTAAAAGTAACGCCTTCGTCCTCAGAACGCGGTAATCAATCGATATAAGCCAAGTTATTTTATCCGGCAATCTTTCAAGAAAAAAAAAAAGACTGAACGTTCTGAAGTGATCACAGAGAAGTAACAGAGCATGCTACAGAGTCAACCAAAGCTGTAGCGATGGCTATGTGCGAAGGAACTTAACGGAAAAGGCGGCTTTGGCTTTACGTACCCTGTGCATTTACTTACTCGACCAATAGGGTGTGGAGGGAATTACAGAACACATAAGGGAAAAATCGCAGTTGCGTTTAGCATACGCCGCAAGTCTCTCATACCATAGTTAAGGCCCTTCAAATCAAGCGAGTGAAGCAGTTTATTAAAAAAAAACAGAAAATGCTTAATTTCTTGCACCATTTGTCCCCGTAAGCAGGCGGAATCAACTATGCGTTGGCTATATTCCATCCGCATGTATTGGTGAGCCCTGTCGGAGTGGCTTCTCCACTACCCCACTCTTGTTCAAATTTATTCTTAGTGCCGGCGTGGATAAAAAAAATGTCAAAAAGCAAAGATCTCCTACTTCTGCCTATACAGGAGCTGCCAAACAGCTCCATTCCATTTAGAACGATTGTCGGGCTATCCAAGGATACGCCATCCAATTTGGCGGTGATACGCTTTTCTAAACGCGCACATCTGTGTGAACCAGAACAGCGTTCCGCATCGGCTTGTTGTTGTTGATGATGATGTTACTATATTTAGGGTGCGGGACATGGGAGCATTTTTCTGCTGCTCTGTAACTGTCAACACTGGAGGCACTTGACTCTCTAGGACGATGGAGTGACAGGGGGCGCCAGCCTCGCCGTCCGTACAAAAGAGGACGAGATGGCCGTGGTGATCAAAAGATGGGAGACAGGATTGAGGCGGCCCATGCGAACCGGTCCCCCTCCGTGGCGATTGCCTTGATGTGAACACTGATCTCAGTGGCGACATTGTAGGGGCTACTGCCGAGGACCTTCCGGTTCTCAGGCAACACACAGCAGGCTTAACTCCTGTGATTAATCTTGACTACACCATTGCCTTGCGTATTGAGCTGTTTCTTCTCGCACAAGCAGAGCTGAAAGGTATAAGCAAGCTGAACACGTCGTTGCGTTGGCGAGGATAGCTCTTGCATGCCGTTTTGTAGGAGAGAGGTGGTTTCTATTAAACGAAGTAAGGCTAAATGTATAGTTTGTAAGGACGCGTGAAGTGCAGACGAGAAGTATGACTTACCGTGTTCGGATCGCATCTTTAATGCTTAGCTGAACACGTCATTGCGTTGGCGAGGATAGCTCTTACATGCCGTTTTGTAGGAGAGAGCTGGTTTCTATTAAACGAAGTAAGGCTAAATGTATAGTTTGTAAGGACGCGTGAAGTGCAGACGAGAAGTATGACCTACCGTGTTCGGATCACATCTTTAATGCTTCGCAGGGGCGGGCCTGTTTTGTCATTCACGGGGGCCAACGTCAACCGAGCTTTGCGACAGTGTCAACCTCTTTGGAAAGCTCTACTCTCCATCCCTGCTGCCTCCCTGTCCGCTACTATGGAACAAAAGCAGTGAGACACATTCCTCGAATTCGCCCCGCCCACATGCTATTACGCAACGCACAAGTCTTTGCCCTTATAGAAATGGTCTGTAGACTGTCCATAGACTTCTTATAGTCTCTATTGTCTTCCTATAGATATTTCCTTTTGTCTATTCATAGCCCATGACAAGCTCTGGAAAGGAGTCTTCTAAATGTGTATGGCCATAAATCTACAGACTGTCTATAGATTGCCTAAAAGATTTGTTTTGCCTATAGACTATAAGATTTGTCTATAGAAAGTCTACAGACTTTAAAAAAAAGTCTATGGAAACTCTATGGACTGTCTAAACAAGTTTTCGTAAGGGTGCGGAGGAGCGCCCTGAGCAAAGATGGATCGTTAGTTCTAGCACGCGCCGCTGCCTCCCGCTACGGCACGCGCGGCTTGCGCAATGTCATCCGGGAGGCACAAAAAAGGGGGTAAGTAAAATGGCAAGAAAACGTCGACAAGAGGTTGTTTCACTAGCCTGCACTGTGTAATTGTGCTCGGTCCTATTAGGCCGGCTAAACGCCGGCTTCGTCATCCAAATAGGATCACTGACTCTGCACTGGTTCGCCGAAGACGCCGGAAAAGTAGCTCAACACGACGAGGGAAGTTCAACATGCCAGCATCAGAACATACATTGGAAAAGGGTGAGGGGGGAGGGCAAAGAATAAACAAAGAGGAAGGAAAAAATATGTGAGCAGTCAGCGTTTTCGTCGGCCCAAACTTTCCTTCCTGCTGGAGGAAAGGCAAAAGCATGCGAACGCGTTTTTATCGCTTCCGACCGGAACTGGCAGCGTGACGTCACCGGCGCGCAAGCGTTGGAGCACCTGAGCGCGTCCGTCACGCAGTGCGAGCTCGCGAAGCCCAGACGGGCCGCGCCTTTCCCTTTAAACCCCTCTCTCTCTGTGTCCCTTCCCCCTTCAGGTGCCTGAAAAAAAGCGAAAGGCAAGTAACCGAAATTGAAGAGCTCCGAGTATATGGCGCGTCGCTTTTACGTGGAGCTTCATGAATATATACTGCACGGAGGAAGGCATTGCCCCTGCGACTCGGAAGAAGACGTTGGGGAGAAGTTTCTTCGCCAGAGGCCAAGAATCGCCTTCCCGGTCTACCTGTGTCACTGTATGGCGAAAGAAATAAATGTTGCTACGGTGAACATGTGACTACGGACAATTTGAGTGCTCAAAATCTCTTTGACACCCCCCAAAAAACACGGCTGTATTTGCATATGTGTTAGGATGCTGCCCACCCACTCACCGCCACCGTCTGGCCCACCTCCATTCGACTCACCGTCCAGAAAATCCTGATAATAAACGCATTCATTAGAGCGAAATCATCAAATGAATCATCGGGGATAAAACCAGCTGCTTTTGGACAGTTGTCGGATCAGATGTCTGATCGTCCCATAATTTTTGCGTTGCGCCCCCATCAAAAAGCGGCCACCCCGGTGAGGATTCGATGCCGCGCCCTCGTAACCAGAAGCAAGACACCCGCGCCACCGCGGCAGACTTTGTGAGATACTTTCTGTGAAAACGGTTTCGAAATGTTCATCTTCTATGTGATATCACAAGAGTGCACTGAACGGGAAGTTCTGATGTTTTTATATATTTGTTAAGTCAGTTAACAGCATAGGCAGTAGTGCCGAAGGCATCGATTCGATCAAAGAGCGAGACATTTAGTATTGTCAAATAGGCAAGTCCAGTAGAAGCTTTTGCATCGCCCAGGGACTTGAAATCGAACAGCAATGACAAAAGCATGACGGCGGAGTCGAGGTGAATGACTTTATATCCCTTTGCTTTTTTTTTTTTAATTCCCAACACCGGCGAAACTGCGTTGGTGAGACCTTGGTCTAAAACGAAATAAAACTTGCTGCTTTACAAGGCTGGTGGACGAGTTGGCGTAACCGGCCCTAATTATCGTGCCTTGCACAGCGCGCACCTCTTCTGACCTGGAGCTCGCCCCTAAGTATCTCCACCCACGTCGAGTACAAATATCTTTCTCTCCTCTATTCACGTACGAATGATGCGAGCAGAGTCATTAGCCGCGTTGTCATTAAGAAGCGTCGACACTCCTAATGCAGAGCTCGCCTCCGTGTCACGATGTCATCCGACCTCAGTTCGTCCGTGTCAAGGCAGCGTCCGTATGCAGTGTCGTTGTCGTGTACGCCGAGATAGAATAGAAAGAGGACGAGGAGGAAAGTTGGGGAAGGGAAGAGGGAGGGAAAGGGTATGAGGAGGTCGTCTAACAACGCGGGTCGAAGCGAAGAAGGCCGCGCGCGCGAAAGGGGGGCGTCCTTCGGTCTCACGTATGACACGCGCGCCGCTCCCGGGCCTCCAAGGCGTTGGCGACGGTGGCGTCGTCGTCGGAGGGATCGTTGTGCGGAGCGAGCCTGTGGCGGCTGGCAGGTATCAGCTGGGCCTCAAGGCGAGCTTCGCGGCGGCGTCGTTCATTCAGGTCCACCCGATGCGGGTTCTCTCTGCCTTAGCCGAGCTCGACTTACCAGATCAGGACGGCCGATCTCGGCTTATTAAACGGGAGACAGGTGCGTACGCGAGAAAGTCGGCGTCCCCGAAGGAGAGGGAAAGGAAAGGGGTCAAGTTCCCGGAACACTTTCGTTTCCTCCTTGTCTGATTGCCTTGGATTTGGTCTATCTTTTTTTTTTCCGTGCGTTCTAGTTGTTGGTGCAGCGTGAGATACGGTGCCGCGCCGCCATATATATCTGCCGAGGCGTTACGCTTTCGTGGCGCCGACTGGAATAGCCGGCCGCGCGGGGTGTCGCTCATGAGTTGGTGTGCGTCGACTGTCGAGCTGCGTGGATGCACAAAATTTGGATTGGAGTATTGAGAGGACGAGACAGCTGGTAGCCGAGACTGCGCTTGAGGCTTTGGCGTAAATTATACTGTTAGCGGCTTCAAGGCAATAATCATTCCTGAAAATTTCGGTTTTCTCTAGCATACTGATCAGAAGTGCAACACGGAATATCTTCTTTACTAATTATATGTAAAATGGATTTTTTAAAAAGGAAACTAAAGGCACAGTAACTGTTGAGCACGCAAGGAACATCTGAACCACGCAGTTACATGTCTAGTGTCTAGCTATCCTGGATACTCAGCAACTGGCGTTACCTTTTGGACGCCAGTAGCGATCAGCGTGTAACTCAATCCATCTCAATCCGCCTCATCCAACTCGATCCGCCTCATACAAAGCTGTCTTTGAAATGAAGGATGGAAAAGAACAATAACGCAGCTCGCAGAGCTATGAACAGGCGCTTGGAATTTGGTTCACTTGAAGGGAATTTTATGAAAACACTGCGACATGTAACAGGCCATATGTAACAGGTCATATAACAGGTCATGCATGGGTCATATAAAGTCCTGAGATGCAGCTGCAGGTGATGTAGCGTCACATGAAACTTCCAAGTCTTGGACCTCATATAACGCGTTTAATGTTCAACTCACTGCTAAATGAGTTCATCCTGCTCTTAAAAGCAATGATGGCAGACGGTTGAATGGAGGATTTAGGGCACACGTTAGCCTGCTGCCACGATTCAAAAAGAGTACCCGTCAGCATGTTTGTATAGCACCAACAATAGAGTTCTCGATCTTTTTGTCCGCAGATAGTTGTCTCAAGCTCTCCGCACACTTTCCATGCTGAAATAGGGAAATAGGCACTACCGTTACTGTCGGTGAATAATTACTTATTCAGTGGGATTGTGCTCATCTCTTGGGCTACATATTTCAGTGATCAATATGTGTGATGTGTTAGCTGTCAAAAGCTTTATTTTTCTTTTTCAGGTTACGGATGCTCGAAAAATCATCACAGTTAGTTCATTGCGTGGTGCGGGATAAGTGCGCAATTTCTCGATTGTTTTGACGCGTTAGCTGCGCGTATTTCCCGGTATTTTGGAAGCCCCTATTCACCCATTTGAATGGTTCTCTGAGCGGCTACAGCTTGACTGATTTTTTTGTCAAGACAATCTGAAGCACGGTGCTGGAATGTGAATGAAGGCAGAAAGTAAAGAAGAAGACGGCCTCCGCTACGGCACCTCTTTCTTCCTTTCTTCTTTCACTCCCTCCTTCATCCCTTCCCTAACGGCGCGGTTCAGGTGTCCGCTGATATGTGAGACAGATACTGTGCCATTTCCTTTTCCCAAACACCAATGTTAAATTTTCAAGAAGGCGGCATTGTTCCCCAGTTTACGGCAGCCGGTGAGATTCTATACGTTGAACTGCTGGCATGCCGCTAAGGTTTTCCTTAGTCTAGGGCAGGGGTGCTTTTCAGCTATATGGACGAGTAGGCTACTGTCTTGTTAAGTTTTATTGAAAAATGCTCTTCCTCAGGCACGGATTCATGCATCACTGTTTGAGAGAGCGGTTGGGGGCGGGGGATCGCATTTCAGCCACGCATTTCTTGGGCTTTTTCGTGGGAAAAATTTGGTTCAGCATGGTATTGCTTGGTAAAATTTCTCGCTTGGAGGGACGGCTGCCACCCCCCCCCCCCCCAAACTCCCGCCTGATAAATCCTCCCCTGCACCTACTCATTGGAAATCTACAGGTAATCGAGAAACGGTTCAAGGCGAATATGCGCACATGTTAACAAAAGACCACTTACGCGCTCGCAAAAGGCGCGTAATGAATAGCACCCGAGGTGAAGGGGACGGCGACATGAGCATATGAATGAGAGCGCACCGACAGCGCTGCTGTGAGCGCTAACGAGCCTTGAGAGCACATCTCAACGTGCACAATGTATGACAAGGATAACGCTTAAATAATGTAAGGTCGCGCTTGGCCTCAGATGACAGAGGTAATGCTTTCCAGCGCATAGATACAAGGCACAATAAAGGCAAACTGCGAAAGTGAATACTAAGAAACTGCTTGATGTGATCTTTAGGTTTATTCCAACACTTGGTTCCGTTCACATCATATGTATGATCTAACTTCCCTTACTTCAAATTTCAGATAATTCGACGAAATTTTCGGTCGCTTTCGAATCTGAACTGTTGAGATTCGATGGTGCGTGTGTGTCTATGTTGTACGAAGGACAATACGAGTTTTTCGAGCGCGCGCAAACGCACGCACGCACGCTCACAAACGTTCTCCAGTCGGCGCAGAGTTTAGAAAAATGTTAGCTATTCTTAACCTGACCAAATATTGCTCCACTTGACTGAGATTCACAGCTGGGATCTGCCTCTATCAGTGCGGGTTAAACCATATGAAGGTTGTCAATGACGCTGATTCGCTAACAAGGTAGACAAAAACATCCTCAGTGTAGAGGTTATTCTTGCGCGGAACCGTGGAAAGTAAATGCGCTTGGTCATCTGTGTTCTTTCTGTTGCATTTAGCGTTAACCTCATAGGTTCAAGCTTAAACTTCAACATTCTTGCCCAGCTGGCAATCTTTCCTCAGTGTGGACCCCAGCGCTGTCATAGGCTGCATGGTTCCTATCCTGCCGTCCAGCAGCTTTCACTTTAGTGCATGTTAGGTTAACTTTCAGAAAAGACGTGCTGGTAAAGCCGAACCTCCACGTCAGTTATGTCGGTTCAGACTGACAGTACTGCTACGCTGGACTCAAACGCCGACAATGCTTCGCGTTATTCGTGGAATGGGCTGTACGGCACCGATGCGTAAGCGGTTGGTGAATTTGCACGCGCACTTCGCAGGACTTTTCACATATAAGTTTGAACCTCGCTAGCTGCATCCACTGGATGGCTGATTGTAAAAAAAAGTTAAGAGGTTGAGTTCTCCTCACAGGCAGATTTCGAGCTTGATTCCAGCATGACAAGCATGCTTCCTTTCACTTCTAAATGACAGGTTTCTAAACTGGCCAAGGCGAGCCGCGTGCATTGAAGTTGTGGATCACAGGCTCACGACAGCAGCGCTTAGTTACGCATCGAAATCCGTCGTACGGCCAAGAATATCGCCCGAAGGAGGTCGGCAAACACACTTGAATTAACTCCCCAATTGCCTCGCTCAGACCGCCACTTTGCAAGGCTAGAAGGAGTCTGCGGACCTCGTGGATCCATCAACAGAATGTTCCATAGGTGCTCACGTGTTTTGTTTTTGTTTTTTCTTGACTTACGACCGGACTTGACTGGGTGCAGCAAGCCAAAACGCAAAGAAGCTTCAGAATACCAGTGACAAGGACGGAGGGAATGAGTTCGCACTCGTTACGTAATTGTTCTTAAGCCGCACAATTGCCGCAGGTAGAGAGAGAGAGAAAGAGACAGTTGCAGCAGGAGATAAGATAGTACGTACGCTGTGGCGTAGGTACACGGGTTCGCGGTTACGCGCGCGTGGGGCAAAATTGGCTACGCTATTCAGATCGGACACGAGAGCTGACTCGGCTATTATGTAATTTTGAGATAAAAGAAAAACACGACGCTTTCGTAGCAGACATGCAAATCATGCGCTGACGCGACCGCGAAAACGCAAATTGAGGGCACGCAGCTAGCTCTCCGGCCATTGGGACGCGTGCCAGCAGATAAGCCGGCAATATGCGTCACCTACGGCAGAGCGCTTAACTCCGAACATATGGGACCAGCCGCCTGCAGGCAGCCAAAGGGGAGAACTTCCTCCAGCGATAATTAAAAAGGGCTTGACCGTCTTCCCCAGCCTTATCACGCCATGTCGCAAACAGGCGCATATCGGCGACGAGTGGACTCTTCTAGTCTTTTTTTTTTCGGGCTTTTTTTTTCTTTTATCGCTTTCCCTCTGTCTGTCGCTCGGCGTCGGGTATATACAAATCGAGGAAGCCGCGCTGGAGATCTTCGTGCGGCTGCGAGACCTTGCGGACTTTCCTGGCGGTTCGAAGCCGTGCCTCGGAGGCGCTCATGCAAACGTGCTTCCCTGAGGTGACACAAGCCGACGCGCCAACATAGTGGCCTGTCGCCATGCGAGCGGTGTGAACGAGGCTCCCCTTTGGTCTGTCTCCACACGTGTGCATGTTCGACGCTTGCATGCTGTGGCGCCTGCCGGCTGGAAATTATTAAAATTCTGTGAATTGTGTAAATTGTGAATATTATAAAAAAGGAATACGAGACAGCGCCCAGCCAGCGCTGCTTACCCTGGCGGTATATCACAGTCTGCTCTGCAGCCCCTCGATTATTCTCGAGATTCTTAGTGTAAAAGCACTATTTCACGAGGTCTAACCGGCTTTGACCTTTTTTCCGAAGCTTTACCTTGAGGGTGACCTTGGCCAAACCGTAAATAAGTAAGTACTGCCGCGACTGGAATTCGAACCCGCGGCAGCGCGAACAGATCAGCTTCGCTGGCCACTGCACGAGAGCACTATATGCTATCACCGCAGCCTATAACACCTCGTGTTTAACTGCAACACACTCTCGTGCTATGCATTGCACATTGTCGTCTGCATCAACTAATACTACCATCGAACTAATACCGATGCCAGACGTGCCGACGACCCAGCAAAGCAAAACCATGAGCAAACCAGGCTAAACACTTGCTTTCGCACGTCAACAAGGTTTAAGTACGTTAATACCTTACCACTTTTTTTCTTACGTCGCAGATTATGTCAACGCACCATTTTCGAATGTTGAAACCATGCGCCACATGGTGGCAACCAAGGGAACTAGAAGCGCATGTTCCGAACTTCTGATAATGGACCACTACATAGTACTGCCGCCTCTGCAAACATACTGTGTGGGCCCTATAGCAAAATGCAGACGTTGCTCCGAACGTGCATATCTTCGCTTTGCTTGAGAGTGGTTCGGATAGGTCGTTCAATTTCTGGTGTGCTTCGAGCCACGGTTAAAGTGACAGTCTGCCATGTCTTCTCTACGAGCCGCAGGTATATGTGTAGCGGCCAAGAAACCTCGTTTTATGTACGGTTATTTTCATTTTAGCAACTACGATCACTGGAGACACCTGCCTCCTTTCGTGAGAATGCGATAATATGTGCATTACGCCACCTTTCATACTGGGCAAGAAGATGAGACAGAAGTGATGGAGGAGCGCATTAGGGCGAACCTGTATTTAGGGCACGGGCCGGCGCTACTGTTTTTTACGCACTGAACAACTGGTCACACCAACGGTATGGGCGCGAAGGGTGCCACAAAAGACGAAATGATGATATGCTGGCGGTTAACAACCTTTTCCTCTATGTCAGTAAAATAATTAGCGTCACGGAGGAATGATTACGATGAGGGAAAAATTAGAAGGGAGAGTGTGTAATATCACTCCTTAGATGATCGGAGGAGTAGGGGGGGGGGGGGGGGGGGGTGGGGGGGGGGGAGAAGCTGAGCACCAGGCCAGGGGGAAGCTTGTACCCATTGTATCTTCGGTGGGTACCCGGCGGAACTGGGGATCGAACCCAGCACGTCCCGCATGCGATGCGGATGCTCAAACAACTAGGCAACCATTGCTTTTTTGTTTCTTTATCACTAGGCCACCATTGCGGTTACACTGCAAACATCAAGAGAACTACCGTCTCTCATTGTTACAGTGAACACCCTGAAGGCTTTACGAGGGTTTGCAACGAAAAAAGCCGTATGAATTGAGGGGCTCGTTTGACAAACATAATAAGGAAGCCAACAGTCACCGAATCCAAGGCCTTGTCTGCTAATATATATATATATATATATATATATATATATATATATATATATATATATATATATATATATATATATATATATATATATATATATATATATATATATATATATATATATTGTAGTGTGGTAATCTTCATCGATATAACCACTGACATGCGTCGCGTGCTGCCGCTCTCAAGGACGAAGAAGTTGTTCGCTGCCTTGCTCTTTCGCCACGCCTGACGCTTCGCTGCGAGTCTCCCCTGAGCGGCTGGAATCATCTGGGTTCACCGAATAAACACACCCCTACAATTGGTGCAGGTGCTGCTGGGTACGTTCCCGTCCACCCTGGAACTAAGAAGCCGCACGTTACCCTCTGCTTCCAGCATGCCGGATGACACTGCCACGACATCGTCGCCCCTCCCAACCACCGTGCTGTGTTCTGGAGCTCTACGGCAGCGTGATCCGTGCTTCTTCAGTGGCACAGCCGACCAGGACGTCGACGATTGGTTGGCGGCATATGAGCGCGTCAGTAGCTACAACAGATGGGACGACGCTATCAAGCTAAGCAATGTAATCTTTTATCTGACTGACGTGGCGAACCTCTGGTTTCGCAACCATGAGGCAGACCTGCCATCTTGGTCTGCATTTAAAAAGAATTTTGCAGAAGTGTTCGGCCGCCCTGCAGTTCGCAAGCTCCGGGCAGAACAACGCTTGCGTGAGCGCACTCAGCAAGTCGATGAGTCGTTCACTAGTTATATAGAGGACATCGTGGACCTATGCAAGCGTGTCGATCCGCTAATGACTGAAGCGGATAAGATCGAGAACATCATGAAAGGCATCTCTGACGACGCGTGCCAAATGCTCTGGGTAAAAAATCCTGCCACGGTGAGTGACGTGATCAAGCTTTGCCAGAGCTACGACGTGCTTCGTAAGAAGCGCGCTTCTACCCGGCGGTCCGGTGTTAGAGACGACGCCATCTCTACACTTGCGCTGGGCGGTTCTACCCCATCAGAGGACAGCCCTTTACTTCAGCAAATCAAAGCCTTCGTTCGAGAAGAGGTCGCCCGCCAGCTATCGCTGGTCCCTCAGTTACAGGATAGTGGCCGCCTTGTTCCTGACATGGCTCCGTCTTTGGCCCCGACCATACGGCGTGCCGTTCAAGATCACATCGCTGACGTTCTTCCTCCCAGCTCCATGCTCCCGCCCAGCCCTGTGCTGCCGCCCAGCCCCGTGCCAGCGCAAGTAACGGCACCACTGACTTACGCCCAAGTTGCGGCCAGGCCGCTCATGCCATCAGCATCTCTTTCCTACCAGGCCGCTCCTTCCAACCTTCCTTCGCCTTTGCCTGGGTCTGCATTCCATGTCCCTATTCCAAGGGTACGCCAACGCCCTACGAACCCTTGGCGTACCGCGGACAACCGACCAATCTGCTACTCTTGCGGGCTGCCGGGCCATGTCGCACGCCTTTGCCGCCAACGCCTTCCACCTTCTCAACCTGAACTATGGAACTACTCCTACAATACAGACCAGCCCTCGCCGAGAAATCCGCCCAGTTCCGAATTTGTATCTCGTGACAATCAAACGTACACAGCTCGCCGATCACCTTCCCCTCGTCGCCGTTCCCCGTCCCCACTCCGACGTTCTACCGGCACCGTTGAGGGAAACTAACAGTCGCAGTTCCCGGGGCAAGAACTGCGCTTGGTTCGAACTCTTCAAGTCCTCGGTGTTCTCCCACTAACGTAATTCAAGTGTTTGTCGACGGCGTCGCAGTACTCGCTCTAGTCGACACGGGCGCTGCCGTATCAGTCATCAGTGAAGCTCTTTGCCGTCGTCTTCGTAAGGTGACCACCGCACTTTCCGACTTTTCGCTTCGCACCGCCTCATCACAGCGCATTCATCCCTCAGCGGCGTGCACGGCCCGTGTTCTCATCGAAGACGTCTTATACACCATCGAGTTTATTGTACTGTCTCGCTGCTCACACGACATCATCCTGGGCTACGATTTCCTTTCCACTCATCATGCCGTTATTGACTGCGCCCGCGCGGAAGTTTCCTTTTTACCTCTTTGTGATACCGTCTTGTGTGACGTCCCTACCCGGCCTGCAAAACTCCTCGTCGCCAGTGACACAGACATTCCTCCATTTTCTGCTGCCCTCGTTCCACTCTCCTGTGAAAGCGTTATTAGTTCGACTGTCTTCTTCACACCTTCCGACGCCGCTTCACGCCATCCCTGCCTCCTGCTTCCATTTGCGGTCCTCAAGATCGAAGATGGCCTTAGTGCAATGTACGTCTCAAATCCATTTTCGTGCCCGTCCGTCCTGCTAAGCGGCGAGTGTCTCGGTCGTATTGAAGAACTTGATCCCGCGCTTGTAAATACTCTTCCTGCCACGCCTACTTCATTAGACGTTAATGTGCTCAGCTCTTGCGATACAGCGACCGCTTCGACGCCACCCGATGTTCTTCAACAAGCTATTGACGCAGATCTCCCACCCGCACAACGCGATCAACTCGCTGCTCTTCTACAGAACTTCACTTCTGCCTTCGACCTTCCTCACACTGCTCTGGGTCGCACGTCTGTCGTTACGCACGCAATCGACACTGGTACAAACGCACCTTTACGACAGCGTCCTTATCGCGTGTCGGCCTCTGAGCGCCAAGTCATTGCTGACAACGTGGACGACATGCTTCGCCGGGGCGTCATACAGCCATCTAACAGTCCATGGGCTTCTCCGGTTGTTTTGGTCACCAAGAAAGATGGTTCCATCCGGTTTTGCGTCGATTACCGTAGGCTTAACAAAATCACGCGCAAAGATGTCTATCCTTTGCCGCGAATCGACGACGCCTTGGACTGTTTACAGGGAGCCGAGTATTTCTCCTCTTTGGATTTGCGCTCCGGCTACTGGCAGGTACCGATGGCTGATAATGACCGCTCGAAAACTGCCTTTATAACACCGGATGGATTATACGAGTTCAACGTTATGCCCTTTGGCCTCTGCAATGCCCCGGCTACTTTCGAGCGCCTGATGGACACTGTTCTTCGTGGACTCAAGTGGCAGACCTGTCGGTGAACCCAGATGATTCCAGCCGCTCAGGGGAGACTCGCAGCGAAGCGTCAGGCGTGGCGAAAGAGCAAGGCAGCGAACAACTTCTTCGTCCTTGAGAGCGGCAGCACGCGACGCATGTCAGTGGTTATATCGATGAAGATTACCACACTACAATATATATATATACACACTTCTTTTTGTTTATTTAGCTTATGCGCAAATTTTAAATAGATTCGCGTCACCCTAGAGCAGGCTGCAGAGGGAGCGTTGTTAACGCTATGTCATGTCCATTGTTAAGAAGAGAGGATATCTCTTTACGAGCTGATCCAGAGCATACTGATTATATGGTAAGATTGATTGAGTAAACCATTTTGTCCTACCCCATCTCCTCCCACTCCCCTCAAAAATAAAGCTTCTACGTGACGTTCAGGATGTGGATTGGATGAGACAAAGTTATAAGAAATAGAAGACATCCTGCGCCTTCCTTTTTTTCTCCCTTTACGCATATGCTGTAATATGCAAGGCTGTATTTAGCAGTCCGATGGAAAACATACGAAATACCGTTAACGGTTACCAACTCTGCCTCGCCTAAGTCTGTAACAGCGACGGTGGCAAAGCTGTGGCGGACTGTCCATGTCGTAAGAGTCGCCCGTTCCTACAAGCCGAGAGGTTGTCGTCTTTTTCGCTGAGACAAGTCCACGAGTAAAGGAAGACCCGGCACGTGAAGGAGTGACCTGTCAGGGTCGCGTCTGGGAGACTGGAGGTCATGCGCGGAAGCTCTGACCTCGGTCGGCGCACCTTGAGGCGAAGGGCGTCGGACGTCATTGGCCTGCACCGTTGTAAACGCCGAGCCGCTCGCGACCGACGGGGTAAACATAAAAGAGGTTAAAGCGCAGTCTGGTGCCCCGCTATTCCCTGCACAGTGTAGCACGCTACTCCCATATGCAAATATATTCTCGGCAGCCAACATCTTCCGTCGTTTTTTTTTTCTCACGCGCACGTGTACTTGGAAATGATTGCAGCACGCGGAGCCTGAAACCGGGTATACTTCTGGTAATCAAGACTGAAGACGAGCACCGAGAAGATATACGGTTGTAGGTTACTGCCGTCGATTCATTCACATTAGCCCTGTCCTGAGCGTGAAGAATTTCTTTCCACCTCCTTGAATCACTTCATTTTTTCAGACCGGCAGTGCCCAGGAATGCCAGTGTGGTGCCATGGCTCTTTCAGGCATGAGGGCCACAATATGCCTCTCATGCACGAAAGAAGACATCAAGAAACAAACAGTAAATAATGAAAGCTAACGTATTACGTCTTAAAGTTAGCGCCGTGGATTATGAGAAAGGGCCAGACTTTTTGGTTTAAACGAGAAAACAACAACATAAGTTAGTAAGCAAAGTTCAATCTTCGAGATTTAGTTTTCACCGAGAAAGGTTAGTATTCATTGACACGCACGTGACAGGTAAATTAACGAAGTACGGCCGACACGGCCGTGGTGAGGTGTTGGTTCTGTTGGATTGGAACAGTTGTGAGTTTTGAGCCATTGCTACGCTGTCTTAGGCGCCTCTGCAGACCGGGAGGCTTCATCTTCTCGCCGAATGCTAACGTAGCTCTGTTCACTCTCTTCGCCCTGTCAGGACAGTTATTTGGTTAAGCAGGTTTCTCCACTGCATGTTTGGACACTCACGCAAAACCATGCATAAGCGTCACGAAGCAGTGTCATGTTCCGTGTACCGCAACCGTGCAGCTGCAGTTTCACCGAGGCCGTAAACACGCAAAAAATGTGATGCCACTTCCCCCCACCCCCTTTCCGCCCCCAACTTCTCACTCAGCTCAACAAGCCAACGATAACATGACAATGCAGTTCTCAGATGTAAACTTTCATGCCTGACGGCTGCACTGTTTACCTTGCGTTACTTTTTCGTTATTGGCGATGAAACTTATTTCTTCATGCAAAGCCTCTATAGGTTAAGTACAACCACTGGTGTGTAATTAGTGGCAAATCGAATGCTCGTGCTGGCAAGAAAGCCATGATAAATGAACTCTACTCTCTAAGTGACTACTGACCGCACAGGGATACCGCATTATATCGCCGAAAATAAAAAGAACCCAGTAATCCACTCACAGCAAATAATATTCGTCGAAAGATACCGAGAACAACGTTCTGAAATAAACACGGAAAGAAAAAAATGACTGCCGAATTTTAGAAACATAAAAAAGAATTACGGGGACACCTAATTATCATTATGCGATAACAGTGCGTTATCATTATATCTTCTCCTTGCTTTTAATTGCTTCTCTTATATACTGGCAGGTGTCAGGTGCCTCTTCCGCGTACCAGACGCGGCAGGTAGCAAGTGTACACAACACTACGCCGCGCCGCACATCGGACACGTGTTCTTCACCTTCCAGCCTCTCCCTCCTCTCCCCTACAACTAGAGAGGGGATTTTCTCCGCCTTGCCACCTGCCAACTGTGGCAGGTTGCTCTTCCCAGTACCAACCGAGGCAGGCGGAAGGCGGGCACTGTACTCAGCAGTACGCCTCCGGTCGCCGAACAGTTTTACAGCGACAGCTGTTAGGCGTCCGTCCCTGTCTTCCTCGGCGCTGTCGGCGTAACCGGTGGGTGCGTTAATGTCATGGTCACGTGACCACCTTATGTCACGGTCAACCTGGGCCACATAAGCCTACGAGTGGCTCCGTTTGGAACAGCCAGTGCAGGGGTGCACCACGTGACCACTACACCAGTGGTCACGTGACTAAACGCCTGACCAGCTATCGCTGAACATCGCATTACGCAGTCGTAACTGTCCTGCGAGTTTTTGAAGCGAAAAGCTTCACTAGGCTCGTCAACACCGGGCTTCGCGTGAGCCACACTACAGATTTTCCACAGCTGCGCATGCGCGAAACCGAGTGACGTCACGCGGAGCGCAGGTGGCCGCTGCTGCCGCAGCCGTCGTCGCCGCCGCGCGCTGCCTCGGTCGTCTGACCTTTCGTCATGGAAGGAGGAGAAGAAGACCCGGAAGTGGTAGCGTGGAAGTTGGCTCAAGAGCAGCGAAGATATGAAAAGTGCAAGGCTAGACAAGCGGCTGAAACGCCAGAATCACGAGGGGCATGCCTTGCTAAACGCTTTTCGCTTCGAGATATCCAGTCTTAACACTTTAGCTAAGCCTCAGCCCAACCTTTTCTTCATGGTCGTGTTTGTAATGCGAACGCATTGAAACCGAATTCTCCAACGCCGTGGATTATGATGGACACTGCAGTAGAGAACTACGGTTCGTATATTCCACAAGCGGGGTTTCTTTAAACCGCACCAAACTGTCGGCCCACGAGCGTCTTAATTCGTAGTTTGTTTCCGTCAAATGCAGCATCGACGGCCACGCGTCTAAGGCGTGGCTTCAGCAGGAAAACATGACCGCCGGGCCGTCGCGGCAGGCACATGTCAAGAATGCATATCTATGTGCCATCGCACAACCAGTTCAAAGAGCACTACTCAGAACTCACTATCGAACCAGTTGTGACGTGCAACGCGACCGTGAAACGTGTTGAAGCTGACGTGCGAGCAAAACTACCTTTCGCTGACGATTTTCTGCATGCAGTTAGCCTTTGCCCTGAGTGAAAATGTGAGCTTGTGCCAGGGTACACGCTCATGTCAGAGTGCCAAGTTCAAGTGCGTCCCAAAACGCCTCCCCACGTGTCGAGAGGAAAACGAGAGCGGAAGTTGAAGGAAAGGATTCAATAGAGACGGCCGGCGAAAGCCGTGAGCGAGGCCACTCAGAACAGCGGAAGTGTGAAGAAGAAAAGTCGCCGAGGAAAGCACGACGCTCGTTTTGCTGTGGCTGCGCTGCCTTGAAAACAAGAACGCACTGCGGGCGCGCTGGAGGCAACGCTGTCAAATCTTTATGAAAGGCGGTGACCTCTCGTTTATCGCGGCTCGAGAGACCGAGGAGCCATTTCATTCGCACAGCGGTGGCTTTTTTTGTTTGTCTTTCCAATGCAAGGCCACTATCCCGGAGATAAAGAGAGGTTGCAAACAACGCGACCGGTGACTACGGGAAAAAGTGGTAAAATGTATGCTTTTTAGATGTCCTGTATATGTAGGTACAAGCAGAAACCAGACAATGCCTTTAGTGCCAAGCGGTAGTGCTTGCTACTGCAACAACCACAGCGGGAGTTCGATCAGGTACCCGGCGATGGTCACATGACCATTACAAGTCCAGTTTCCTTGGACATCATTTTCAGTTGTGAGGTAAGTGTAGCATATTGTAAGATGCGGTCATGGACATATGGTCTAACCGTGATCTAAACGTGGTCTAATCTTCCGATGCGTAGCAATATCTTGTTTTTAAAGTTGGTGGCTCAGTGGTTAGGGCGCTCGACTACTGATCCGGAGTTCCCGGGTTCGAACCCGACCGCGGCGGCTGCGTTTTTATGGAGGCAAAACGCTAAGGCACCCGTGTGCTGTGCGATGTCAGTGCACGTTAAAGTTCCTCAGGTGGTCAAGATTATTCCGGAGGCCTCCACTACGGCACCTCATTCTTCCTTTCTTGTTTCACTCCCTCCTTTATCCCTTCCCTTACGGGGCAGTTCAGGTGTCCAAAGATATATATGAGACAGATACTGCGCCCTTTCCTTTCCCCAAAAACCAATTATTATTATTATTATTATTATTATTATTATTATTAAAGTTAATAATGTGCTCGCATCGAGTGGTCAAGTCTACCACCGACTGGTTAAGACTGCCTTGGAAAATCAATCGGGCGCGTTTTTGACAATAAACAGCAGAACACTACAAGCGTCCCGAGAAGGGATCTGCGTTTATACTGATTGTTAAGGTGCACTCTTACAATATGCGAGAAATTGCGTTCATAAACAACTTCCCGCTGAAAAAAAAAAAAATGCGCCTTTCCTGGATATGTGGGTATGATTCCTGACTAGCACGTGACCAGAAATCGGCGGACTGCGTCAATGAATCCTGGACTGCCGGGGAAATATCCGCAAAATAGCCCTCGCTGTAAAACGCAATCATAAGACGATTTGCTTGGGGCGCAGGAATTTTGATGCCTTGGAATGCTTAATAGCTCGGTACATTGAGATGTCAATTTCACTTAAGCACGCATGCACACAAAGGCATCCACTCACGCGCGCTAATGCGCGCGCGCGCACGCGCACACACACACACACACACACACACACACACACACACACACACACACACACACACACACACACACACACACACACACACACACACACACACACACACACACACACACACACACACACACACACACACACACACACACACACACACACGCGCGCGCACACACACACACACACACACACACACACACACACACACACACACACACACACACACACACACACACACACACACACACACACACACACACACACACACACACACACACACACACACTGGCACGAATGGAAGTGAAGAGTGAATTAGCGGAACGCCGTCGTAGTTACTATCACTCAGTGACTCTTATGGATACTTAACGGGGTAGCAAGTGCCCTGCACAATGCTGTCAGGACGAAGGCTCCACCGGGGAGACTAATACACGAGCACATGCGGCACTTGCAGGTGCCGAACTAGCCGCCGGCACCTCCCTTCCGGTATAATCAGTCCACCAAGGCCCATGGGCGCACGCGCACTGCTGCTGCTGCTGGTCGATTTAGCGAATTGCAGCGGCAGAACGCAGCCATGTGAGGCAAGCTCCACCGGTGGCCTGAGCCGAAGAGGAAGGGAACAAAAGCAAACCCTCCGGCTGGCGTAGGCGCCAGTGCGCTGCCGTCGCGGACGCTGCGAAAAATAACCGCGCCAACCACAGCATTACGATGTGCCATGAATCTGCCTCTGCAGGCTCCGTAGGAGGGTTCATAAATAGTCGATGTCTTTCATTATAAAAATGCTGCATAACAACGATACGGGCGTCATTGTACGGGGAACGCCTAGTGAGATCTATATAGTGCGCATAAGCGAATTATTTCAGAGCTTAGCATGATTCTTACGTACTTTTCTAATATCCTCACACATTTCTCTGACTTTCCTTTCATTTCCATCACCCCGACCTCAGAAAGTCGACGAGCAGTTCTTGTGCTGTGGCCAATGTGCACCAATGAGGCTCTACCACTCAGACGAAGCTTGGATGGCGAAATCGCCATGGTGTCTAACGAATATCACAACCGCGAAGTAGTATGTCATGTCACGAACTTTATCTGCATTTTCTGTTCTTCGTTTCTAGATTGTTGACTTGGCTATGACATTCTGCAGCAACAAGCGGGGACACTTGAGAGCTTTCTATGAATGGATAGATTGATGTTAGGAGCGTCCCCTTTTAATCGGGGTGGCGGCAGGTGCTATCATGCTCGGTATTATCTTCTTTAGTTCTCAGCCAACGTGTTAGTTTTAATGGTATTAGATATAACTTCACATTTTTCTTTAAAACAAATTTTGATTTTACGTTTGGCCAATTTTCAATCGTGAACTTGTATCCTTACATAACCGGCCTGGTTTTGAGTCACCAATCTTGCAATCGCTTTTTGCTAACCTCTACCGCAGACTAATTCACATTACCTTTGTTATCTTTAAACCCTAGTGCTCCAGGAAGAGTGACTGTGCCTGTATCGACATCAGGATGGATACTGCCACATTCCAGTAAAACATGTTCCATTTTTTCCTCGAATTTACCACACACTGCACATGTGTCATCTTCATGGTTCAGTTCCTTTTTGTAGTTTCGCGTTCTAAGACACACTCGTCTTCCTTCAAAAAGTGAGGCGCTGCCTCTTGAGATATCATAGATCCATTCCTTCCTGATTTGCCTTTTTCACTTTATATCCAGGTCTAGGGACTGCTTTTTCTCCATTTAATTAATCCGGTTCTTGCCCACCGCGCTTTTTATTTATCGGTTAAAGCCCTTTATTTCCCTGTCCTGGCTTCCTTTATACATACTGGTTATTTTTACAGTCCTATTTCGCCTCTGTGATTCGACGCTCTTTCTGTACAAGCATTTAAATGCCCTAGCGGCCCACCTGTTATCTTCAAATTTCTTCAGGCCTTCCTTATATAAAATTTTACTCTGACCTTCCCGTCTCAAACGATGCCCAGCTCATGTCCCCCTGTATTGCCTCACTTTTGGCTTTGCCATGCGCACATAGTGCTACTCTGCCAGCAGCAGCAATTTATTTCTTGCCCCGACTGAACTTGTACCCTCTGGCAAAGAACCGCATGCCCAAAAGTAAGCCCTTGTGCCATTATCCCTTTCCAAATACTTCCCAGTATTTCAAACCTTTTGTACTCCCATAATGGCACGTGTTTCATTAACGCGGCATTTTTTTCACCTTTCCAGAGATGTTTGTATTCTTCTAGTTTGGGTACAAGGGCATGTTCAGTACGAGGAAGTGTCCTTGTACTGAAGGCATTTGATTTGTGGAATCGCTAAATATGATGATGATCTCCATCATCAGCCTGACTACGCCCACTGTAGGGCAAATGCATTTCCAATATCTCTACAATAAACACTGTCCTGTGCCACCTGCGCCCACCCTATCCCCGCAAAGTTCTTCTCTCATCCGCCCACCTAACTTCCTGCCGCCCCCTGCAACGCTTGCCTTCTCTTGGAATCCAGTTGGTTACCATTAACGGCCATCGGTTACCTTGACTTCACATTACATGCCCTGCCCAAGCCCATTTCTTCCTCTTGATTTCAACTAGGATGGCACTAACCCTCGTTTGTTCCCTCACCCACTCTGCTGTCTTCCTGTGTCTTGTTAGGATCGGAGAACGCCAACACGCCAAGGGTGTTCAAGCGACTGGGAGTCATCAAACGACAGATGCTTCAAAGGGGCCGTCGACGTGCGTCCCCCCCCCCCCCCCCCCTGTTTACGGGGTGAAATGGCCATCCGCTGCTTGGGAACGTTTTTGGGAGCATGGTTCTCGTTAGTCCACGACGCCGGACCCACCCGGGACATAACGACGTCGTTCTCCCGGATCGGAGAACGCCAACACGCCAAGAGTGTTCAAGCGACTGGGAGTCATCAATCGACAGATGCTTCAAAGGGGCCGTCGACGTGCGTCTACAAGAACCCCCCCCCCCCCCCCCCCTGTTTACGGGGTGAAATGGCCATCCGCTGCTTGGGAACGTTTTTGGGAGCATGGTTCTCGTTAGTTCACGACGCCGGACCCACCCGGGACATAACGACGTCGTTCTCCCGGAAGGGACGGCGGGGGAGGCGGCAAGCGGCGCGGGGTTGCGAATGAGCCGTGGCAAACGTTGTTGTGTTTAACTTAGCCAACGACGCAGGAATGCTCGTGCTTCGAAAGCGACCCTCGTTTTCCCCTAAGTGCTGTCCCTTACGCGGAACCATCTGTGCAAGTGCCGCGGCGGCCTTTCGTTCCCACGGAGCGCTGTGCAGTGCAGGTGACTGACCTTCGACGCCCCTTGGGTCCCCATTCGGGCTTTTCATCACTGCTGCAGGAACAGCACGGACCATAACTTGCCAGAAGTGGCGACAGTGTTGTTGGAGACGTCTTGGTAGGCGGATCCTAAAGACTGGGCACGTGATCGAAATCACAGTGCTTGGACGCATTTTTAACGAACTAAAATTCCCCAGCTAGGGACCCGGGGACAGGGGACCCTATTTAAGCAGCGATCTGGCATGTGATCAGCCAGCTCCCGATTCACTCTTTCGAACTATGTAAAAATGTAAATAAACCCTTTCAGTCTCTCCTCCACATCGAAGCCCATGTCGTCTCTTTGTCAACCCGTAGCAGCAGACTCCCGATCCGGAACCCGTGGACATCGACCTTGGCGAGAGACGGCCCAGGCGAACCAAGGGCCCACATCTAACAGTCTTAACCATGCACATATAATTTTACTTATACAGGTCAAACCACCACCACAAATATGATCAAACCTGACTTAATGGCGCTAAAATTAGAGCCTAAAACGTCTGACTCTTCTCCAGGAGTATTGACCACAGTCTGCAAATCTTCTTGGTTATCAGCGAATAGCACAATATCGTCCGCATATAATAAATCCAAGAGCCTCTGCTCGGCGCCAACTCTGTCTAATATATCGCGCGTTTTCTTTTAAGTGTTTACAGATCGCTTTTTTAAACCCTGCGAGAGATACGTCGATGTGGTCTGTGCAGGTGGATTGTACAACAAAGCGGGCATTATATACGTGATAGAGCTCAGTGATTAAACGATTAACTCGAGATGGCTCCACCTGTGTCCACGTACTGAGGTGCGCCGAGGACCATGTGCAGTCGACAAGGGTCTACAGGATGAGTCTGTGCCGAAAAAAAAATATTTTGTCTCCTTCACCGAAGATAATCGCTTAAAATGCCTTCAGTTACTGTGGGATTTGCATGCTGCGTCCGCTGGTATCAATACCGGCGACTGAGTCGCGAGGAAGCGCTACTCGGTTACATTTTTCCCCAAAGAACACCCATCCCGCAAACTTTTGGTGCCAACTGTGTTGTGGCTTGGGGTGAAGTGCTGAAGAAGGAAGGCGCTGTTGCTGGACGTTTTGTAGCGATAGCAACATTACGCTAGCATTTCGAGCCTTCAGCGTGGCACCCCTTGAGCAGCGTGGCATCCCTTGAGCTCCGTGGCGGCGCCGTGGCTGGTCACGTGGTTGGTCTCGTAGTGCGGAGCAGGTGCAGGATGCGCAGCGCGCCTAGCCGACGATACTGAATCCAAGTCTATGGACGAAGATGAAGACGAAGAAGGAAAGCCCAGCGATACGGAGCGGCGAAAGACTGACTTCGCAGTTCAACTGAGCAAGTTCCACTCGGCCAGCTGCAGCTATCGCGTCACTCCAGGTTTAACCAGAGTTAAACCACAGCCAATTTTTACATGTTCTCGCAAATACCCTTTAGTGGCAAGTTTTATCTCCGGTGATTACGAACCTTGCGGTTTCCGTCGACTGGCATCGGAGATCTGACCCACATATACTACTTTGTAGGCCTCGCGGTGTGGACGGTTCTTAAGCGAGGCACGGTCGCGGCGCTGCAAAGCTGAGCCCGTCCTTGGCCGGGTGATTCACAGTGCAGCCCACGCGCAGGAGCGAGACAAACAAACTGCGTCCTCCAGACTGGTTTGCTATAAAGCGGCGTTGACTTTATCGCCGCGTTGAAAGCAAGCGGGCATTAAATGCTGCTTGTGTTGTTGTCGGCGTGCCAAACTTGCTCGCGCCGCCATTACATGGAGGTGCGCTCTGCGAGCAGTCCAGCGGAATGCTTACGTTGCGGACGAGTTTGTTCTTCGAGCCAGTCGAGGCATGGAGACGGCCAACGCAAAACTGTGTGTCTTTGTCAGGTGGGGTACTGAGAACAAAAAAAAAATTGCTGGCGGTTTAGGATATTGCTAACCACAAAATATTGTGCGAAATCAGGTTTTGCAGGTGGACACCAACGCCACATACCTGGAAGCGCGATTGAAAGCGCGTTTCCCTTCCTTTCGTGACTTGCGCACAGATGGAAACTGAAGACGACGACGTGCAATGGACAGCGTGAGTGTGCGTTGCAGTTTAACACGAGGCGTGACCGACTGCGGCAATAGCATAGTGCCCTCGTGCAGTGGCCAGCGAAGCTGATCTGTTCGCGCCAAGGTCACCCTCATTAAAAGTCTCGTTTATTTCCCGCCATTTCCTGCGTCACGTAACTAATTTTAGAGGCTTCACCACACAGCGGCATTTTCCAGGTTAGGATGCCAATATTGTTTTCGCACTAAAAACCAACGTTTGTATAAGGACACACGAAGTCACCCTGAAGACAAACGCATATACACAGCCTTGTCTTACATGACAGCGCGTTTGAACGTACGAGTCGAAAACTTGTGTACGAAAGATGACTTTCGGTAACAGTCTCTGGGTGGTGTGCTTACAAGTATTTTTCTTCGTGCCAGGCAGCAGTGAGTACAGGTTGCTTGGCTTTATCCTTAAAATCCGCAAGTGTTTCTGTCTTATTTTGCCCCGGTCCGCTATTGAAGGAATAAAAGTTTCGTGCTGCCTACGACTTATGCTTATGTCAGGTGAATAGCATACTACAAGCCAATTTACTCGCGAACTCAGGCAAGCGGTAACTGCGATGCGATACCATGATTGCAGACTACGAAGTCGAGCGGTGTCACGGAAACTGTGAGCCTTCTGATGACACGCGGTCCTTACACAGCCTCTGCTACGCCGGATTCGTCAAGATATCATGCAGTTGGCTTAACAAGAATGAAGTGGCCGGCTACTCGATGGGATAGGAGCAGCAATATTAATTAAAAATATCGCCGCCAATCAAGGACAAGGCGGGAGAAAGGTAACTGCGTGAATACTTGTTTACTTGCTTCACGAGTGACGTTTTTTCAGCTCTTCATTTTTAGTTTCCTAGACCAGAAGGTAGGGACGTGAAAATATTCGAAATTTTGGAATATCTAATCGGAAATCCTCCTATTCGGTTAACTGAATGAATCAAATAGTGCACATTCAAAAATATTCGGAACGAATCGAATACAATCTCAAGTGTTCGAATAGTTCTGGAATAACAGACACAGCGTTCGAATCGAGCACGCTGTGAGCTTCTTCGATGGCTGTTTAGAAAACAGGGCCTTGTCGATATCGTTGTGCATGCTGTTGCGATTGATCTGCGCGTTCAGCGCCGCGACGCGGTTCATTCTTGTGGCAAGGCTCAAACATATGGCCTCCAATACTAAGCGACAAGGCAGGGCTCACTCAGGCAGGCTCAGCGAACCCTGCGTTCAATCCTGATTTCGGAGGCCATGGCTGATAACCCTCGCAGTTTGCTCGCAGACATATTCGGCAGCATAAGGTAACTATCCTACGCACATGAAATGACATTCACAGAGTTAGTATAGCCACTTCGTGCTGCCTGTCTCAGAGTGAAAATCACTGTTGCGCCTTTCGACTGCTCCAGCCTTAACTCGATGCGCTGCAGCGCTGCCGCTAGCTCTTAGCTGTTTAGCATTAATTTTCGTTTTGTACAAATATTTGCCCAAATAATGAATAATAATTAAACTACTGGATTTGCATTCGATTCGGTTCTTTCATTACTTGGTTCGCATTCTTTTCTGCACCGTAGAAGGACTAACCGTATTCGATTCGATTTCGAAAAAGCACTACTATATTTGCACACGCCTGCTGCAAGGTTTGGCGCTGGGAACAACCCAAACAAGCATATTATCAAGTCTCTTGCAAACTCTGGTACATACGCTAATGCCCTTATAGAGTGTTGCAATTCGTTGGCTCCAACGACGACAGCAGAGAAGCG
Source organism: Amblyomma americanum (assembly GCF_052857255.1). Taxonomy (NCBI): domain Eukaryota; kingdom Metazoa; phylum Arthropoda; class Arachnida; order Ixodida; family Ixodidae; genus Amblyomma; species Amblyomma americanum. The sequence goes on from NC_135502.1 coordinate 40,831,246, forward strand.
GTTATTGAGCACTTGAGGGATGAATGCACGTGGCTTTAGGAAAGGCCTCGAAAATCCATCATCTCAATGACGTTCTTATACCGCTTGAGCAGCCACATTGGAAATGAGCAAAGTGGCGGGATAAATACTTCCCGCCTCATCTTCTAGCGGGAAACACCCGGAAGAACCACCTTTTCATGCGATTCTTAGCGACTTGGGCTGTCTTGCAATTACCGCTAAATGCCTTCTCTTAAGTAGATATTTCCGACTAAATCACACCTTCCTTATGTGCGTATACCCATTAGAAACATTAGGACAGAGATTAGCTATTCATGGAGACGTGATAGCTAAGCGTTTTCCTGGCTGTCGTTTATCGTGCAAACAATTATGATTGCACTGCGTTTGAAATCTGATGTAGGTGTCGGCGACCAGCCTTTCACGGAGTCAAGTGAGAATAAACTTTATTGAGAAACTGCGGTCTTGAGTTCCTTGACTATCAGATTAGTGGGGCCCTTAATTTTAGAACTCCAGTGGCCCGAGCTGCTTCAGGAAAATTCAGATTTCCTGAAATGTTTGGGTTTCCTCCAGAAGGCAGTAGGGTATTCTTTCCCGCTTGTTTGTGATTTGTGGACCATTCTGATTAAGTTTTTTTTTTTTAGTTTATTGCACAATCTTTTTGCACAAGCAAATACAAAGGAATGGTGCAAAGTAGAACTGCCAGGGGGACCTCCTCTTAAAAAGTGCGGAGTGTCAGGGCATATGAAAATTTTAACAAACAAACGGAAATTCTATAATAATTACAAGATGTATGAACTCAATAAGAGATCAATTAAAATACATATGTGCAGAATGTTCACAAACCATTTGAAAAGTTAGGTTTTGCAGTTTCGGTGTTACAGTCAAGTTTCTATTAGTTGCAATTTGAGGCGTTGTTTGAACAAATGTGCCAATCGAGATAATTTAATTAACACGGGCAGTGTTTTACAAACTGACACAGCTGTAAACAATACCGTATGTCTATGATAATTACTGTTCATTTTTGGTAAAAGTAGAACAGTATGTGCTGAAAATATGGGGACATTACTGTTTTGGAGTTGAGATGGTGTTAAGGTGCTTCTCCTAGTAATTTTATTATGCAAGTAATTTATGATCAAGCCTAATCTTGCTTTTAGTACAGATAAGAATGACATGTTAAGGTTATGATAAAAGGGAAGAGAAGGTGCTATGTATCGGCTGAAGGTAATGTTCCTAAATTCTCGTTTTTCAAGGCGTCTGAAGCATTCTAGGAGTGAAATGTGTGTGTTATACTCTACTATGATATTCAATAGTTAGTGTGATTATGAAAAAAAGGTAGCATAATAACTTAAGTATATACTGCGGAAATTATCACCTTGTGCGGATTAGCACATGTGTGTCAAGACATTTTTCTTCATGCGTACCGCATATTTAATTAATGACCGTGAATACAGCTCAATTGCAAGGAGGGTTACTGAGAGATAAGGATAAATTACGTTTGTCAGAGTGAATGTTTGGTGTAATCAAGAGCCGTCTGTGTTGGGAGTGAAACATCATGGCCTTAGTTTTAGTATGATTTATTTGACTGGCATTATTTCTACACCCCAAAGCAATATTCTGAAGGTCAGCAGTTTATTTCGCAGTTAGCTGTCCAATAGTTTCTCTTGAGGAATATATCGTTGTATAATTTGCATATGAAATGCATTTAGTTTGGAGTAGTACAGTCGGTACGTCATTAATGTGCATGAGGGAGCGTAACGTGCCTAGAATGAAACCTTCTGGTTCTACTTCGTTAATAGTAATTGGGTAGAATAATTCATTTTCAAAGTTAACAACATGTGTCCTATTAGTTAAGTAACTTGGAATGAGGATAAGTACTTGTCCACATCTTCGTAATATATATAGTTTTTAAAAGAGCACGTTATGTACAAATCTGTCAATTTTTTTGACGAAGTCGTCAAATAGAGCAGATGCCCAAAGCTCATTATCGAGAATTTTTTTTAATATTGTGGAGAAATTCTGCTGGAGCAACTTCTGAGGAGTAATTAGAACGAAATTCGAATTGCTGAGGCGTAAGAAAATAAAACTTATGAGGATAGCGCATTAAATTGTCGAGAATAAGTTTTTCGGTTTCTCTGCTGAAATATGAGAGCACAGTTATAGGACGATAGTTACAGCTACACTTCTAGGATCACCCTTTTTGACAACAGGAGTTACTTTACCTTACTTTAAGACTTCTGGGAACATGGGGCTAAGATTTTGCTAATAATATGAAAAGATATGGGAGAAAGCTCATGAGTGACAGTTTTCATTATACAGGAATGAATTTGAACGAGACCCGTTTCGGTATTATTTGAAACTTTTATAACAGAAAAAAAAGAGGTTCATCTAGGGAGTGAGAAAGAAGTGAGAACAATGGTTGTGGTGAGAATAATGAGTTAGTAGTGCACGACTGCTTTTTTCGAAGAATTAGTTGTTACCGTTTCTATTGGATTTTAGTAATATGTCCATTTCGCCTGTTCCAATGCAGCAGTTAGGGTTTGTGAACATAGTTTAAAATGAGACTGAAGGCCAAGGTTGACTGACTGGAATTTCACTTTTAGTGAAGGTTATTTTTCTTACGAATACAACATAAAAGTGTGTTAGGAATCCATGGATTCTTAAGAACAGAATACCGACGTAGAGTGGAAGATGCCGATGTGCGCGTGCCTGTGATCTCTGCTAGCATCAGTGAGAAAGTGAAAAGTGCTATTTTGGCTCATGGTTCACTCAGTAAATTCCTACAATTATTGTTTCTGATTTTTTCAATTATTTAATTATTAAATGATTGGCTGTTCAACTCTTCCGGGTTATTTGGTTCAAACTTGTTACTAGCAGAAAAACAAAAACACAGGGACACCTAACTTCACTATATGTTGGCCATGCTCAAACATTCGAAGCTGTTGACGCCTTTACCGGATGTGACTGATGAGGTTTGAGAAGTCCCAGCTTGCTCTTTCCGTACACCACCTGTCACCTGCCACGGTTGGCAGGTGGGGGATTCCCACAGAAAAATCTCCACCTGCCACGGTTGACAGATGGAGGCTTCCTACAGACAAACCTGGTCTGGTGGCGTCACTTCTCTCCAGCCAATGGGCATTCTCCTGCTTGATGATGATACTGCCGGGCTGATGACGTCGCGGTCATTTAGCCAATGAGATTTTTCTGCTCCGGTGATGTCACTGATGGCGTCACTTTCTGCCAACCAATCAGGATTTTTTCTGGACAATGCCGAACGGTCGCTGCCGGCTTTTTGCACCGGTTAGACTTCTATGCTGTCGCATAACATAATTTTGCATAGTGCGCTTTACCTCAAGAAGGTGCTTGTTAATTTAATTTACACTACATCAGTACTGTTAGAACTAAATCTGATGCCAAGCCAAACAAACCTGCCCAGGCTTCATCGAGGCGTCTCTACAATTGGACACAATTGAAACCAAATCTCATGCGCTGAAACTTTGTTCTGTTTCAAAAAAGATCTATTTTCAGTGTCTTAAAGGTGGCAAGATTCTAAACTCGATAGCGAAGGCTTTTAGTTACGGTTGGAATGCACCAAACCACATGTATTCTTTCGTTCTCGTACGTAAATTACTTCGCCTGATGTGTACACAAGACACATGAGACTGGCATATCTTAACCGACTTGTCATTTCACGAGATCATTAGCCTCCACATCTACAATTCTATACAGCTATCTTTCAAGAGAACTTCACTATATTTTTCTGCGCACGTTACCGGCGGGAAGTTGGCTGAGGGCTGTAATATTAAATTTCTTAAAAATAAATTTCGCAGATATTTGCGGGTACCTATTAACATATCCATCACTATAAAGCCGCCAGCAGCCTATGTGCAGCAGAGACTCAGATATCTTTAGCAAGACAGCGCATCACTTCATACGTCTTATAGTCCTTGTTTTAAAGCTTCTTTCGACGAGGATGACAAATCTGCGACCGCATTAAGTTTAAGCAAGCCCTCGGTGTGACCTCGATCGCACGCATTGTGCGCGTCAGTGCGTTTTCTTGGCATTGAAGGAGGAAAGCCAGCCGACTGATGAACAACAACTTCTTTCTTATTTTTTTTTTCTGGCGTGCACGCGTGTGTGCATGATGAAGCCCTGTGTTCGCAAAACGAAGATTAAGACGTGAAACGTTAGTGCATAGCCGAGTTAATAATCTTGGTAACGATGCAGGTGAAACGGCGTAGCCAGAATTTCTATTACAGGCAGAGGCAGTCAGGAGAGCTCAACCCATCTCAAGGCCCATCAGCGGCTTTCACAATGAGGTAAGTAGGAGAGAAGAGTGGGTGTTTTCCGGGTCTCCCTTCCGGCACAAGCCCTGCCACCAACGTGATCATAACGCGTCATAATGCTAAGGCGCTCTTTTATTGCTTAGAGTAGTTTTTACTGGATGCGGCAGTATAGTATAATCCTAATCAGTGTGCGCAAACATCAAGCTAAGGAAGGCCCAGCAACACATATGCGCTCTTGTAACCACATAAAAACATGCGCTTTGTTTTTCTACCTGAAAACATAAACTAAAAAAAATTCGTAGGCTCAGGTTTTGCGCGAACGGCGTTTCTTGCTTACAAATTATAAGAAAACATCACCCAGTATCTTTTTTTCTTTAGTCTAGACACCAACAGCATACGCATTTTTCAAGCTTCTTTGAACATAACCGGTCAGTTATGGCGAGAACTGCACCGTTTAGGCGAAACAAAATATGAAAAATCTGCCAGCTTCATCAATATATTTCGAATTTTTATTTCTCCTCCTAGCGCCGGAGCTTATGTTCACGACGTACTACCTATATCCTTGGCAACTTCAGGATCTTTTTACTTTGTATAAGCGGGCCTAAATATAGGCTTCTAAAAGCGCACACTATAGAGATATTGATCATTATCGACCTCTTATTACTATTCTACCCTCGTCCCAACATCGCCGATGGCCGTTTGGCAGTCAGCGCAAAGACGTGAACGGCAAGCTCGCGACTTGTAGTAAAAATATGAGCAATCGCTGGGCCCAGCTAGGGACAAACTGCGCCAAAAGGACCGCGAGCTCAATTCTCAGGGCATTTTTCATTTCTCCCACCGATTCCCTCTATTGTGTCCTCAGTCAGACGAGACACCGTTGGTATGACGTCACGAGAACACCGTCAGCCACCGAGGAAGCGCACTAAATTCGCGCAAATCGATTCTAGGCTCGGATTACATAACTGTGCCGCAATCCAGTAACAAGAAAAGCAGGCCAGGAGCGCGGGAAAACATTAAGGAGAAATCTGGGAGAGGCGCCAAATGTTACGCGACATATAGACTGGTTAAAGAGAGAAAAGAAAAGAGTGAGAAACTTTTCCCGCGCTTACAAACCACAGCGCTAAATCGCTAAATCGGCGGCCTCAAATCACCGCCTGTCCCTCGACCTCTGAGCCTAGTTGCGGTGGTCGTTGATTTATTCATTATTTATCTTTATTTCCTTTTTCTACTCCTCCTCATGATTTCTTTCTCGCCTTCTTCTGGCAACTTCTCCTTCCGCCGCGGCGGCTCCCATTGCGTCCACAAACAAGCTCTTCTCTGATGACGTCATCACCTTCGTGACTCGTAGCGCTCCGCCGTTGTGCGTCCGCCAAGCGAGCGTTTGCGCATCGTTGTACGGCCACAAAAGCCAGGCAGCCGCCAAAACGTACTTATACGAGCCCTAGAGGAGTCACCTTTTTCTTTTTTCATTTATCGCACCGTTTATTTCCCCCTCCTTCATTCGTCCTTGCTCGCCCGGGGCATTCACGCTCTTTCGTTCAACCGTTTTCTCGCCTCGTCTCCGCACTTCCTTCCTTCGATGTTGGGTTGCAGTGCAGGAAAACAGATGGCACAGGTGATAATGTGACGCTTGGCTGAAGCCACGTGGTACCCACGTGTTTATTTCACACGCGCGGTTAGGCGGGCATTCACGGCCTTCTCTCTCTGCCACCCTTTCAACCCGCCAAGTACGTTTCATTTCTTCGAACGCAGGCGAAATCGCAATCACCCAGAGCGCAACGCCTGAAGGCTTCTGAGAACGGCAAGCTTCAGGTTGTACAGCTGGTGCGCGGCGGTGACTCGCTGTTTTTGTGTGAAATGCCAGTTGACGCGCAATCTGTACAAGCAGCCATCGAGCAAGTTTCATCCCGTAAGCTTAGTCACGTTGACCTTGTTGGTGTCCTTCAGCACAATGGGCCCTTGAAAGCAGGGAAAACAAAAACGCAATCTGGTTGAGCAAGCATAAAGTGCGAATTATTGGAACCGACTTTCTGAACTCTGATTCGTGATGCCGAGGTGAAGTGTAGGGTTCAGCGCGAGAAACAGACATTCACAAGCTGCCTCTATACGCGCGTGCGGCTCCCGATACCAGCTGATCAGTTTTTCCTACTATGCCGAGATCGCATTTGATATGTGTTCCGCGGAGACGGCTCTAGTGATCTGCGCTCGAGTGAAATTTGCAGTTGGCATGTGCTTCCAGATTGCTTGTTCAGTGGGGATGAAGGATGACGAGCATAATGCAGCTCCGTGAGGCATTTTATTACGAAAGCGCTACTTAACAAGGTCAAAAGCAACCAATAATCTTCTGGCATGCATGACCTTGAGGTTGACCTTGGCCAACCTGCAGAAATAAAATAAATATTTCCGCGGCTTGGTTTCAAACCCGCGGAGGCACGTACACATCAGCTTGACTGGCCACAGCACAAGAGCACTATTGCATTGCAGCAGCCCATCAAGCTTCGTATTGAACTGCAGAACACTCTCGCCCTGTGCTCTGCACGTCGTCGTCTCCATCAACTCCCATATGTGCCCAAAACTTTTGCACGCCTTACTCGGTTTAACTGCGTTAAAACCACCGTGGTTAAAACCCTACCACTTTTTTTTTAAAGTGAAGTGTCGCCTGGCTTGTGGAACCTCCAGTCAGTGCAGTAAAACCAACGCACCTGTCGAACTTACACACATGAGAAAAACAGTCGCGATTTCGACGAGGTGGTTGAAGTCTAATGCTTGTACTGCCATGAAAAAAAAAAAAAAGTTATGGAATACGGGTTTGTAGAAAAGAAAAATATTTCTGTGTTGACAGACAAAGCAGGTGAATGTAAAGCACTGAAGTGTGATGGGACATGCCTGCTTTATCATCTGAAAGTATACAGGTTAACTAAATGACAAGCGAAGCAATGTGGAAGTAAAATTTTTTTCAGCGAATCTGTGCCCCTCTAACTTTTGTCTACGACTGTACGCATGCCACCTTTATGTACTAGTAGCACGCGATAAAATTATCTCACTGCACTGATAATTTTAGATTGCTTCGCATTTTGTTGAAATAAAAATGAATACTGAAAAAAAAAAGTATCGGACTAAGAAATCCAGCCAAAAAGAGCTAATGACAGGGACAGCCATCAGGCGTTACCACACTAACTCGGGAAAGTGCTTAAGATTCCCATAAGTGATGTTCAGAGTCACCCGTTTGCACACACTGTACAAACGCTGTTAATTTATTAATGCAAAAAAAGTGACAAAGTGTTAAGATGAAAGGCCAATCACAATGCTACGATCTTTTGTCAATGTTCAAGCAAATTCAAGATTGTATGTAAGCTCTTTCCAGAGTCTGAAGGCGCTGATATTAAATAACACCAACTTGCAGTGTGGTGTGGCTGATCTGACACAAGTTGTTCCGTGGTTGTAAATCAAGCCCGTTTATGACGACTTTGTTGCATTGAGCATAACAAAAAAATACGCCCACTTTGGAATGAGTAGTAAATACATAAAATTAAAACTGGTTACAGGAAATGAAGCACAATCGGTTCAGTTTGCGCGCGAATTGAGCTGTGACCATTGTGATGCTTGCTGCAATCTACTACGGGGGAGACGGCACTAGATGATTTTCGTCGCTGTCGTCGATGTTTGCTTGACGAATCGCCATTCACTGTATTCGTCAAAAAAAGTTGGTTTTCGTCTGTTTATTTGCTTACTTTCGGCCTGAATTTACAAATAAGTAAACCGCTGGATCGAGTAGAATCCGACAACGCTGCTAATGTCGAGAATACGGTTTCAATACATGCCTCTGCTCTTGAGATTCGATGTCATAGTACGGCACAAACAACACCTTTCAACACGATCGCCATCAGGAAAGCAGCAGATATTTTTGGCTCGAATTCTGCGTGGCCCTCGGCTTTTTGCTGGATAAGTTCGGGCATCTAGTGTGTGGCCTATCATTTAAAGCTTGCGATCTCAATCTGAACGAGCGAAAAAGTAAAACAAAAATAAAAACACAAAAACGGAGGTTTGTCATGCATTTCTATCTACTTCACTGATAGAACCTGTTCTCTAACCGTGCCTGATCTCGTCAAATTCAAATTTTTATCTTTCTTCCTGCCAAAAAAAAAGCTCTTTTCCGACAAAGCCGGTAAATACTAAATACTCGGTGGTTATGTTCTCGTTATCGATCTTGTAAAACTAATCACATGTTACTTTCAAGCTTCAGGCCGTTGTAGCCTTCGGAGCAAATTGGTGGTCTTGAGAAATATACCGCGACTTTCAGTACGGCGTTCAGCTTGTATAGCAATTCTTTGGCAGGCAGGTCGGTAGAGGGCCAAGTAAATTATGGAAAACCAGTAGGGTATCGAAAACCGCCTGACTAAAACGTACTGAGATGTATTTTATTATGCACTTACGTATTACGCAATTTACATTTAATAGTAGATCGGGTTGGAAAGTGTGTAAGTTTAAGACTATCCTTAAGCCTTATTTCTTCCTCTGTCATCAACACATGAAAACAAATATGAAATAAAGGGGTCAGTACAGGACACCGAAGTGCACGTTGAGCGTCCCAGCTTAGATTTTTCCCTGTCTGAAAACGTTGCGAACAACCCGTCAGTATTTTTTTTAATTAGTATTCTGGACTCATACGATGATATTGAAAAAGGTGATTTTGCAACTGGCCATTTTTCATGCTAGGAAAAGCCACACGACTGACGCACCCTACCAAGACCCTCAGCCTTATGCTTAGTCATCTTCGCGTAAAATATGAAGGCTTTGATGGCTCTTGGAGAGACGCACGCAAGTAAGGTAAATATGAAGTCCGGAAGTGCTTCGTAGCCTAGAACCCTGTAATCCTGTTTCAATTACTAAGCATCAAACGCTGTGCAAATCTCATTTCTTTTGTTTCTTTTTTTCATTCGCGAACAATTTCGAGGAAATGCCAGGCTAAACAGTTTCATGCAGCATAAGGTGATTTCTCAAGAGGCAAACATATGCTGCGCAGTGATGTTTGCATTCCGGAATGAATGGAAGTTTGTGCAGATAATGGCGGCATAGCCAGACAAAGTATATAATTCACTCCAAGCCGAAGAAATATAGACGAAAGAGACAACGTACAACTCTAACAACTTTGACAACAAACGGAGCTAAGCTTATGAAGCGCTGAGCAGAGATGGGGGGGGGGGGGGGGGGGGTGTCAGTAGAGTCCAGAGAACGTGCCGCGCCTGTTTTATTCGATCTAATGCTCACTTTAGAGCGTTTCCTTCCACGAATCTAGCATGCGTTTCCTGCACGCAATGGCATAGTATCAGTCATATTTGATGCAGTTTTTAAGAAGTAAATTTCTTCGTACTATGCATGAGGTGGCGCGTCGGCGAGTTCAAATTATAAGGAGTGAGACAGAAAAGAACTTTCATTCGCATAATAAAACTCCTTCACAAAGTACTACAAATGCGCGCGGCGTCATAGCGAAGTCTTAGCAAACTAAAATGAAATGCAGAGAGATGAGGAACACGTACTAGAGCAGCTAAGCTTTGTGCGTCGTTCAAGGAGAAAGTTCATTCGTATTCAAGTAGAGATTCTGTTTAAATTAAAGTGAAAACCGTTATACTACCCCGTATGTGAATGACGTCAATCTGTGGCGTCAAACTGGTCACTTAAAAAAAATGCGATATGAAGGTTACTCTCATCCAAATACTAATTAGACAGTCAGTTTAGACTTAGTCGCAAGTGTAATCCGCAGAGCGAGTCACTGGGGTCCGTCATCAGTATCTAAGACTTTCGAGCCTAGCATCAGTCGTACCTTACGAAAGCCAGCCGGTTTTGAATATAGGAAATTATGCAGGCGTAGTTTCAGAGTACCGTCCATTTCAATAGTAAAAATCCTGATCGAGCTAGGAAGTTCGGCATTCCACTACGGTACAGAAGACTCTTCGTTCATCTTATTATAAGAATACATTCTCAACAGTCAGTTAGTTATCCCACGCTCTAAACAGGTGATGTGATGGAACTCACTATGCCTTATTTTGTTCATACTTCGAAGAAAGTGCAGGCTGCGATTGTAATTTTTTTTTGCACCAGAAAGACAGTTTTTTGTCACATAGTAGGTTCAGGACTCTATGTCGAAACTCTGAAAAGGATCGGCATTTACTATCTGAGAACACAAAATGAAATGGAGCCTACTGGCCGTCCATCAATGTCCGTTACCAAGTTGTGACTGCTATTTAGATGGAGGCGAAACGCAAGAACATTTGAGTTGTGCGGCGCCAGTGCACGTTGCGTTTCTCATAGCTAATGTGTGGCTTTGGGACGTTAGAGCCCAGGTACCACACCATTCCCAAGCTCTGACGTCATCCCTTCTTCTCCCTTGTACTTCCATTACTAAGTTATCACGTGACTACAAAGGGTTCGCTCCCCTGCTCACAAGCCCTCTGTGGCTCAGGTCCACTTGGGGAGCATTTTGTCTTTAAAAATTTTATTTATACATACATTGAAGGGATACAACATGGAAGAAAGGAACGGGTTACATAATATTAGGTACATTTTATTTCCAACTGACAGGGAGTAATAAACACTTGCGGATACACAAACACAACAACAGCGGAAAGAAAAGTTTGGTCTAAATATTACGATATTACAACGAGCTATTATATTCGCTGTGTGCAGCGATATGAAAGTAAAAAGTCAGCATTCATGGCGACTGTCTGAGAGTACGCGATGTACTTGGTTACGCCATACTAACACTTTCCCGGAGTAAAAAAAAAAAGTCCTTCATACAAGATGTCGCTGTCAAAGAAGGCTTTCAGCCTTACTTGTAAACCACAATTCGGCCCTTAGATATGCAATAAAAAACACACTATAGCTCTTTTAGTATTGAGTTAATGTCGCCTCTGTATAGTCAATGTTTTTGCCAGCACACCAGTTTTAAATGTTTTATTTACCATTAAATACCTCCTTATTTTCTAAGACGAGAGCTCATGCTGATGTCCCAGAGGCTGTGTTTTATTAGCTGCATACTAGAGATGGCATATCTGACATGGAGCCGTGAAAAGGCAGTTGAGTTTATCAGGACCGGGTTGTCCGCGCCGGGAAGATTTGACGTAGACAGAGAGCTGCTTTAGAGAACCTAATAAAAGTAAACTTGCTTGAAGTGGAAGAAGGATAACCAGTGCGATTGAGAGATGCCAATGAACACGGCATTTTAATGGCAACGCCTGTTTCGGCAATAGAAAAGGCTATAGACGTTCAGTATTGGCAGCATGATTCGATAAGTGGAAGGTCTGAAGGGAGATCTAAGGAACCAGAAAAACAAATTTCAGGAGCAAACGTTCTTAATGAAGCCACCTCTGAAGTTCGTCTGCTGGACTTAGTTCTTTGTACTCACATGGGGTATAGGACTTCAGATCATTCCTTTTAAAGTTAATGAACCTCCTTGTGAGTACTGGCCTGGTCACTTGATTGTCTTAAAAACGTGCCGCCGCGGTGGCTCAGTGGTCATGGCGGTCGGCTGCTGTCCTGAAAGACGCGGGTTTGTTCCGGGCCGCGGCAGTCGAATTTCGATAGAGGCGAAGTTCTAGAGGCCTATGTACTGTGCGGTGTAAGTGCACGTTAAAGAACCCCAGGTGGTCGAAATTTCCGGAGGTCTTCTTCGTTGTAAAGCATAGAATGGTTCCTTTCTTGCTCAAAAGCTGCTATGCAGAGCTTTTGAACTATAGGTTATTTGCATACACAGTGACAGAACTCAGGAAAAGTTAAGAAATATCATTAGTTCTACGAAAGGCGCCTTATGAGTTTTGGCTGTATTGTGTACTGAAACGATATGACAGTGGCTGATGACATACGGGAAAATTAGACTAATAAGTCTAATCTAATTCTATTACTGATATTTTAGTCAAATTATTTTAATTTAATGGTCTCTTAGGTGTCATGTCTTTCAGGTTTTAGGGTGAGTAGTTCGTTTTTCGTCAAGCAGGCCACACTTTGTGAAAGAAGTTCAAGGAACCAAGGGGCGGTTTACGCGGATGTGTCTTCCTGGACCTCATCGCAGAAATAAGAATCTGCAATGGAGCACTTAAATGTAGGAAACTGAGCCTCAAGTGATCACTTCAGTAGCAAATTTCAGGCGGCCATACATCAAAACTTTGAACACAGTGAGCCTTCCGAAGGATCCTCAAGCAACGTGCCAGTTCTAAGTATATTGGAACTGCTAGCGACACTACGTAGCGACCAGTGCTGCTTCACCAAGAACTCCGCCTGGTGATAGTGAGGAGAGCTGTCGCAGCGAGAAATGGCCTACAGGCCGTTTGCATAACCTTTAACAAGGCGCGGGGAGTTGCGAAGGCGGCTGTAAACGCCGCTCCAAGGCCAAGGCTGAATGGAAATAAGAATCAATGTCCACGCAAAAACGCGCCACACACACGCACGCAGCAGGACGAAAGTACGGAATATTTAGCACTTCGCGTATAAGAGAGCTCCCTGCCTCTCACGGCGCTGCCATATAGCGAGCTACTGCAGTGACGCAGGTTCGTTAAACGCAGACGCCCAATTTCCATTTTCTGCCGATTCCGCTTAACTGTTCTCCCCGCCGCAGGTCTTCTGGGAGTCAAGCGGAGAGTTTCTCTTGACGCGTGCCAAGAAAAAGGAAGGTGAAATATACAAAAGAACACCGTCCATCTTCAATACGCTCACGCTTGTTTCGCCCGAAGAAAAGATCCCGTTATGCGGGCCGGCAGGAATGTTTATCCGTTGGACGATGATTGGCAGCACATGTATGGTAGTAAACAACGTATACGAAGAATTACCGCCAGCGTTTTCCCGCTTCATTTTCTTTTTTTCAGCTGTTTGTCAACTTTTTACTGTTGACTTGCCATTGGACGCCAGACTTAGCATGCTGCGTGCCAGACTAGCATGCTTCACGACACTCCGCATTGGAGACGGGGCTTCCAGAAGTTAACGTACGCAAGAGTGTGGCGATGAAAAAATTGCGAGAATACGCTAGCTGTCTTAAACGAAAGTCCGTGTATACACATTGCTTTCAAATTTATCGCTCAGTTTGCTTTTAGCGAGAGAAAGACTAGCTGAAATTGTGTAAATACGCTGGAGAAATTTTCTTTTGTATCCATTCCTATACATAAATGGATCAGCAATTTACTACCTCAAGCAAACCTGAACTGTCCATTTTTGTTGAATGTATACGAAGTAGAAAGGTTTGTCGTTGAACATAATTAAAAGGTTCCTCGAAGCCCTTCTTGAAGATTGTGATTTATTTCTTCTTATTTATTTCTTTTTATTCTTATTTTAAGATTCTTACTTAGGGTATTAAGACCACTTTTTTGTATTCTGAAGTTATTGTATAATAGAGAATATTGCTGGTTGGACCTAACAGTGGCTAAAAAATAAAAGAAATGACGTCTAGGGTCATAATTTTTTCTAGAAGCTGCTGGTTTCTACGAGATTTGTTAGCAATAAAAGTATTCTGCCTGAAGATCGAAGACACTTCGAGATGCGTCTTTCCTTACAAACGAGGGTGGGACGAAACAACAGCACATTAATTGCGTAGTAATGTCCCTCTCCGTACACCAGAACAGTGTACCTTCGACTACAACTTGCTAATGTCCGCATCCGTGCAATTAGCATGTCAATGAACTGTAGCACCTGACTGGCTAGAAAACCTAGAATGCTCCGGAAATGGCCGCGATGTACCCCTTGCTGGCTTCACGCAAAAAAAGGCAATGGAATATTTTTTTTTTTGTTTTTTGCTAATACTGAGTTCCATAAGCGCCTAAGTGCGCGTGTACGTGTAATACCGAAACGTTAAAGAAAAGATCAGCGAAACAACTTTTTGCTCTTTTACCAATTTTTTCGCCCCCTTTTTTTTTCTTTGCCACAGCATCGCACTCGAGTCTCCTGTCATGCCAGAGAAGCACTTCCCGACTGACCTGCACAGTCGGCCCTCAAACGCGACGTTCCACAAAAGCGCTGAACGGCTCACACGTGTCGTCACACAGCCATCGTAAGACAGCGGCGATTGCGGAAATCCACGCCTGAGCACAACTCAAACACCGATTTCCGCCGCGCAATCCTGCGGAGCTCACTTAACCCCGGACAGCGAGCAAAGAGGGCCAGATGTCTCTCTTGCCGCGGGGGTCGAGAATAAACAATAGGAAGAGGAACCTCGTTGACGCAATAGGGCCACGATGCGAGCTCGCCTGCAGTCAGCCGCGTCTGCTGTCGGGGCGGCGGCGCACATTCAGGGAGGGGGCGCAACAGATCGGCCACGCATTCATTCATTTACTCACCTCGTCACGGCAGAGTTCGTCTACGATCTACCCAGGGCAAGCCGAGGGGGTGACCGCAGAGACGAGGTGAAAGGTGAACCGTCTCGGTGTAATTAACGGCTCGATAATGAGTTTTGTGTCAACGCGAAGCCCTTACTCCAGGCTAGAAGGTCTGAAGCGCACAGCAAACGCGGCCGACCTATGCTTCGCCTCGATGCAGAACCGTGCAGCGCTGGAGAAGGTAGGCCACAGAAGGTATCGGCCGACCGGGAGCCGTATCCATTAAGTTCTTCGTACCTAAGAAATCCTTGTGATTGGCCGAAGCGCTCGTTATCTGACTAATCACAGTAGGCAACAATAAGATAGCTACCACGTCAGCCAATCACGGACTATATTAACGTGAGAAACTAAATCTGTCAAGTTCCACAGTGCTGCCAATAGGGCTTCGTGGTTTATTTGGTTGGTATTATAATTTGACCAACTGCAGTGGGAAGCTATAAGATAGCCACAATGACGTTCAATCGTCGAACGTGTTAACACAAGAAGCCGCTGAATTCGGCTCCCGTAACGCTGCATGGTTTTAAATGAGGCGGACTCGGACTGTTGAGTGAAGGCACAGGATTGCATGAATCGCGGGGAGTCAGAAGCCAGAGACATTAGCGGCGGCGCTTTATTTTTTACCTCTCCGTTTCCACCTGCGGGGCTGTCGCCTTGACACAGTGGCCATAATTTGAGGGGCGAAGAGAACTCATTTGCAAGCGCCGCGGGCAATTAACAGATCGACGGCGTTCGCAGTCATCGCAGCAAGAAACGAAGAGCTTTGCCGTGACACAGATGCGCCGAGGCTCGGATAGTGGCACAGCCTGCGAGCGCGGAGGCCGCGCATGCGTAATCGCAGTTTTTCCTCTTCCGCCCCGCAGTTGTTCGCGCAGCTGTCGCGTAGTACGGCGTAGCGAATTAGCAGGGCGGCAACGACGCGTCTGATTGCACCAGGGTGTTTTTCTTTCCCACCGCAGTCTTGACAGCGGAATCTCCGATACCCGGAATGCGTGCTGAAACTGGTGGTTTTTAGCTTGGGAACACCGATAGTCGGGCTAGTTTCTATCGTAGCGTCTTAGAAGACAGCGCGAAAGACAAATACACAGATAAGAAGAGACACGACAAGCACTGGTATTGTTGACCTTTCTCTAGTCTCTTCCCACAGCGTTTTTGTATTTAGCGTGGCGTTTATGAGACATTAGCTTGGGGTCAAAGATGAGGAGAGGATTAGATGAACGGGATCCTTTATTGTTACACAATACGGCGATGGGTAGCCCCTCTCCAAACAAACCATGCCCAATAGTGTGCATGTCAGACACGCAATCGGCACCGTCTAACATTCCACCGTCCTGAACGGTGCAGTCCAAGCCGGTCTCGGGTGAGGAACCTCGGCGTTCATCCGGGCCTTTCTAGGCAACTGCACTTTTGAGGTTCGAGTCGCCAGCAGTTCCAGCCCTGTTAAGCCACACCGGCCGGGGATCCTAAGGGACGATGATTTCCCCAACGCAATTCGATTGAAGGCCATCAGCTGGCTTCACTGCGCGTTATACGTTCCCAACATAGCACTTTTGTCCCCGATTGAATTTGATGGCGAGCGAGAGAACATCTTTCAATTAAGAGGACATTTTTGAAGCGCGTGTGTAAATGTCATAGCGCGTGACCTAATAAAACATAAAATGTGTTTATACTGGACGGTCCTCGGAAAGCGGCGGACGCAATGCGCCGCATGTTTCATCTCCAGAGTATGTATATGTGCGAACCGCTGGCTTCTTGCAATTAAGCTCGTGCAAGCGAATTCTTCACTTGCCCCATCGGTTTGTTGGCCGCACTTGAGGATTGAAGGAGGATGATCTACCACTGGCAATCTACGTTTGCTCCCGCCCCTATTACTCGATAAGCCCCATCCAGTGGTCTCGGCTTGTAGATTGAAGGAGGATGATTTACTGCCGCTGGCCTATGCTTGCATCTCGAGAAAGCTATTCATGCCCTAAGTGTTCGATAAGTCGCCTTCAGTGGTCTCGCCTTGGAATCCTGAAGAGGCAATCCAGTTGGTCACCTTAATTACCTCCAGGTATACGTGCGAATGCCTACCAATTAGGTGCTTCAATGCCTTCGACCAATGGGCCGAAGCTCATTTCGAGCCAGAGTAACAAGGATTACGGCACGAAAAATCCTGCGCAACAAAAATCGATAGCAGAAACTTAGTCGCCTGATTTAGCTCAACAAGAGTGCATTTGTAGATAATTTAGGCTAACCGGCCGATGTTTGTTCTTTTATATGCCCTGTTACAATAAACGAAATGCCCTCAGCGTATACCTCGACAGTTAATTCCCCTATTATCCCACGAGGTCAAAAGTGGGCCGGTGTATGTTATCATCATAATATATTTATATATGCACGAGAAAGCCTGGCGATTTCTTTTTTATGCGCTACACACTAAGGCAGGAATGCATGGACGAGATCGTCCAGTATTCTGCGCATCTAAACCCGGGACTGCATAAAAGAGAAGAGCATTCTGAAGATGTGTCTTCGAAAACAGCGGCATTTTATATGCTTCGCTTTCAGTTAAATGGGCTTTCTAAGGATAATTCGATTACTATGAGCGCAAAGTTTAGCCAACCTTATACACGAAGTGCCGCACAAAGTCACACTTCTTGAGACGGGCGAGACTTTTTTTCTTTCTACACGCCTAGATTTCTTTGTCTTCTATCCCCGATCTGTTCTTGAGCTCCAGAGTATTCTGCAATGACTATTGGGCCTATTGTTGCTGCATTCTTTTTGGGCACTAGAAAGAACAGACAGACAAGCACAAACCTGAACCTAAAGGATAACCTGCGCAGCTCTTGTGTAGTAGCTTGTGTAGTAAACTAGTGGTCTCTTTTCTATCTCTGTCGCTGTCTGTGTGCACTCGGTCGTGCTCGAAAAGCATTCCATATATCAGTTTTATTCCCAGTAGTGGACGAGGAAGTGAAACGAACATTACATAATCGAACAAGCACTTATACGTTGACATCATGAAATGCTCCCGCGTCATAGCACGAGAGATTTGCCCCGCAGCCGGTGTTTTTGTCAGCAAATGTTGGAGCGAGTCATGTAGTGGGCGCGTCTACGTACCACCTTCTGTCTCTTGAGTGGGCGGCCGCAGAGAGCCAGCTGCAGTCGCTGCGTGATGAAGACGATGCGTTGCGCAAACCCGCCTTCGATTTCTATCTCTGGTCCATTCGCGTTATTCAAGCTTTGCGCGCGGAAGAAGTCAAGGTCACCCCAATGCAGGAAAAAAAAAAAAACGCAGCGAGCCTTTCTGAACGAGGAAGTTCACTGCTGTCCATATAGCATGTCGTGCCCATTCCTGGAAGAAGAGGTTCTTTTCTTTCGTTCTTTATTTCTTGTGCCCCGTTGACAAAGCATGATCGAACAGCCTGTGTAGGCTTTGCTACACGGAAAGAACGAGGCTCGCAGGGCGAGAAAGACACGAACACGGCTGTGCGAGTGCCACTCGACCGTAACCTCAGGGTTACTCAGAGCCCGAGGCGGAGATCAGCATTGCAGTTTCTATGCAGCGCAGCCGTCCTCCTCATCCATCCTGCCACGGGGTTTATTAATGGCGACTGACGTTGCATTTCGAATAACTTATACCCTGATACTCAAGGAATAGCCGTCGTCCGTTCTTGATCTTTACTGCACTCTTAGCATTCTGCCGTTGTCAACACAGCTTCATCTCAGGTTGGCATTACTAATCTTTCGTGCACGTAGTAATAATACTGATCTTGGCAGTTCTGAGTCATCGAAGCTGTTTAAGGACGCTGGCATTAGGTTTGCCGGACCACTTTGCCTACTACTACCGAAGGCCAGTAACTAATCGCGGAAAGCAAAAGGAATACTTTTAAGCCATTTTTACTGCGTGAAATTCGTTGCCATCCGAAATCAAGTCACACGATAATTTAAATTCACTTAATCACTCATCAAAAACTTGTTTCCGTGATTGGTTTGATCCGCTTACTGGTGCCTTTTGTTTTAAGCGTTGTACATTATGTTTAGGAGTTTTCGTATTGGCTCTCCAGTAAATTGTATGCATTACCTGTGCTATGTTCATTTTCTACATTTCTTTGTTGCTGTATATTGAGCTTTTGTGCAGTTTTCCTTCTTTGTTTCTTACTCTTGCTACACCTGGCTTTCGCAGCAAAGCCGCAGGAGCACCTGGCAGTCACAACGTGCCCTGGCAGCTGGCGCGATCTACACAACTTAGCATTAATTTGGTGTGCAATAAAACGTTGTCACTCTCTCTATCTCTCTCTTGCGCACTTTGAACACGCTATTAGTTGATCCCCAAGCAGAGTCGCCTTCACTAGCATCGTCATCACCATCACTGCCACCGCTACTTCCCCTCTCCTATCCTTTCATCTAAGCGATCAAGCAGTGAACGCATTCAGGGAAGGCTTGAAGGTGTAAAAGCGGTACAGTTAAGGGCAAAGAAGTGAAGGAGTTTAAAGGGACACTGAAGAGAAATTGAAGTTGGTCGGTATCAATAGATTACCGCATTCTAACGACAAATACGCTTTTTTTTTAACTGAAACTGAAGCTTTTACAAGCTAGAGAAGGCAAACAAATAAAATACAGGTGTCTTCATCCCCGACCGACTTCGCAAGTAAACTTTGTGCGTCGATATAATTTAGGTGCGGATCCCGGAGGCTAGGCTACATCTCCATTCACTTCAAAATGGTGATCACGAAGTCTTTTTTCGATCTAGACGTCACGAATTTGAATCTAGTAGCGGGAAAATGTTTGATCCATTTTTTTTCAGCAGTAAATATGTAATCGATTTTTATTAAAACCAAAATTTTGATGGACTTGTCCTCAGTTTCTTTTAACGAAGCGAAGAGTAAATAAGTGCCAACCACATCTTCCCCTCCCCCAACATCCATCTTTTTGTTTAATTATTTGGCTTCTAACGCGCTAGACTGATTGGCCAAAAATAATCAGAACTGCCCACTTCTCGTGCAACGAAGGGCGTTGTTTTTCGTCTGTACAGTCTGCAGATGCGGAGCCGACCACGACGCGTAGCGAATTGCGTTGTGACTTCTGCATACCGATGCCAGCACCACAGGTTGACGGTAAGGTGGATGAAAGGTAGGATCCAAACAGGCTTGTGCGTTGACAACAAGACGGGGCGGAGGGGGGGGGGGGGGGGGGGGGTGCGCATGAAACCCCCAGAAGGTCGTGCCAGTGCTGGCTGTTGGTCCTGGGGAGAAACAAACACTTCGCGTCCCAACGAAAGACGTGCCGAGATTCGCGCGTCCGTAATGCGAGGTGAGACCCGTTTACATACAAAGCAGGTCGCCATTGTACGAACGACGCCCATCCATCACCCAGCCACGGGAGTGGCTTCCTGTCCCTGCTCCGGCTGTCTCTAGAGATGACTCAGCAGAGCACAACGAGGACTTCGGATAGAGAGTTGGTTGCTACTTATTTTTCTCACCTATCGTTGTTTTCGTGCGCGTGAAAAGTAAACAAAAACTGCAACGCGTAAAAAAAAAAAAACAGGTGCGACGGTTTTTTCAGCTCCTTTCGCCCAGCCGAACGCTTTCAGTTTGGCATAACTATACGGACATCACCATACTTCAGAGTGCACTTAGTCAATTTCAGATGAAAGGTAGTCTGGTAAAGGGCCACGTGTGAGGTAGCACTTCCTTCGTTTCGTTAGCTTCCCATCTTTTCGCTATATTAATCTATAGCACGCCGCTCGCTGTAAGAACATTGACTTGAGACGTGACCAAAAGCTCAGTATGTTAGCGTAAATCAAAATATATTTCTCAAGTCAAGATTTTCGAATAAACGCAGGCAAAGAGTTCTGCAGCCGTATCTTAACAGCTCTTCCTTTATCACCTTTCATCGTACTCTTTACTACGGGTACTAAGCCTTCAGAAATATGCAACAACGTCTTAGGACGCATTTTGAGTTCAATAAAGAATGCGCATATAAACTGTATAATCGATATTGGAATAAAAAGTTTATTACAGCTTTATTATTATTTTGTCACATCTTTTGTTAGCAAAAAAAAAGGGGGGGATTATTCGGTGTGTGAGGGGATTGGAGGAGGGGGGGTGGAGAGCAGTGATTTAAGAAGGCCCATTCACATTTACGAATCGCAGAAAAGCGGCATTCGCGAATGGTCGCATTGGTCGGAAGGCTACGTTCAGACGCTGCTAGATTTTCGAGCCATGCGACTGCGAGTCGCAAACAACTGCAGCAATCAGTGGCGCTTCGGAAATGAACGGAAGTTTGTTCTAGACCCTGGTTGTCTTTGCCGGCAACAGTCAAGGCCGACAACTGCCGTTCAGAACGACACTACTCGGGAAAGTGAGCCACAGATCGAGCATGCTACTGTGTCCATCGTCGTTGTTGACCCGTTCGTCGATCGAAAATGGCAGACGGCTGCTAGCCCTTCGCGACTTGCAAGTCTGACCGAGCCCTTAAACAAATTAACCGACTTGGAAGGCCCGTTTAGAGAGCCCGTCTTGCACTACTGTTTTCAGAAAGGTGGCCACGTAGAAGCAAGGGTTGTACTGATTTCCTGCCGCATTAAGGTGACGAACTGGCGCCTTTTGTTCATCATCATTTATTTTATCTTTTAAGGCCTCTATTGAGGCATTACATAAGGGTGGGGGGTGGGGGGAAAGGTAAACACAATTGAAATAGGTAGAATGCAACGTTAATACAGTAAAAAAATGTAATACAATAAAGTGGAAAGCGATACAATCACAATAAGACGTAGGTCAATGCTGATGGGCAAAAAGGCTGTATTAGGCAGTAAGAGCAACAAGAAAAAGAATAAGTGTAACTGGTTGAAGAAGTTAGAGACAAATGTGCAATATCTTTTATTCAGTGCAATGATTGATTAATGCCTGTCGAAATTTAGTAGGGTCGCGCTCGTTTACAATGTAGTGTAAGGATGTAAAATATCGCTGTGAATTTCACATTAGATTTATACTGAATCTTTTTGGCGTATATCACGCATTTCATTGCTGGCAGTCAAGCGCTGTCATTAAATCCGTAACTAGCAAGCCTGAATATCTGCGCTGTTTTCTTCTATCCTTGTTCGTTATCATTCTATAAGCATTTCTATCATTTTTATCGACGTACGCATGGTCTGAGGTGAATATGCAGGCTCGATTGTTTTCGATCCATGCACAGAGGGGGCGTACATACAAGGAAGTCAGCACCGCTATCCGTCCATCCTCCCGACACAAGCGACATGACACAAGTACTGATTCACTCTCGTCGGACACCTGTTGTCCAAGTGAAATAAGATTCTGGTCGGGTGCGGTGTGCCTGCTTCTACGCTTCGGATGCTATACTCTCAGAAATTCTCCAAAACTGGGTCCGAGCCAAGGCCGGGTGATTGCTCCTCAAAAGGAGGAGAAGAACCTGAGGCGGCAACGAAAGAGACCAGTCCTATCTACAGCCGTCGCGGTTGTTGTCTTCGACGCGACCTGCATCGTTAATTAATCAACTCTCACCAAACCGCCCGCGTGGAGTACGGGGCGTTTATCAGGCTTACGCCAAGGACGGGAATCTTCGCTTGTTGTCGAATTTTAGGTTCAAATTGTGCTCTTCGAGGGACCGATGTACCAGAAGTAGGGAGTGGAGTAGGAAGTAAGCTTGATAGTAATACGACACTGTGGTGAGTTCATTTCATATACAAAGAAAAAAATTGGCTGTGGTTTAGCTCTGGTTAACCCTAGTTGAATTGCGAAACCTTCCTTTCCTCGGCACATCGTCTACGTAGCGTCTCATTCCGACGCTCTCGAGAACTCAAACAGGTCTCTTCGGCAGTTGAAGAGTCACTCCGGGACGTGGCACGACTTCTTCTAGCCGCATCTTCGTTACGACGCTTCTCGAGTCATGCGGCGCGTTCTTCTGGCGTCTCTCTTCCTCGCTTCGTTATTTCGCTGTTGCGTCTCTTTCGCGCTCTCCATAACGACTACAATACACTGAGGCGAAGCGCAAATATACCCCCCCCCCCCGAGGCGACACCTCCTCTCCCTCTACCCCAACGGAGTACATCTGGTGGAGCGAGTGGCGTTGACGGCGGCATCATCTGTTGGAGCGCGGCTGCGGTGTTGCTAGGCAACGGCGGCTCAAGGTCGTTCGTCGGCACACGGCATACGGCATACGGCTGCCTACATACGGCATACGGCGCGACGAGTCGAAATAGCTCGCTGGCTGGCGTAGTAAAGCTTTCGCTTTAAAAGCTATCCACCGAAGTGAACCACCGAGTATCGCGAACAGATGTCATAGTGTTCGTGTGGGCGTTTTACGTATTACACAACTTAATCTTTTCTGACCGAGCGTAACTGTGGTATAGAGAGGCATTTCGACGACAGTCCGTGGAGTCGTTTAAATATACATACGTCAGGACAGAAACTGTTCCTCAAGCCTTGCAGACAAAACCGCTTCCATATTATCGCCTCGTCATTTCCTTTTATTTTTTATACAGCGTCTCATACAATTTTCGCACACTTTTTCACGCATGAACACACACCCGCACACACGGACAGACGCATCAGTCAAGTAGTAGTAGTAGTAGTAGTAAGTGGTTTTATTAAAATAACAATAAAAAGGAAGAAAAATATTTTTGCTTGCCCCGGCATCTGCCATCGATACTGAAGCAGCTGAGCTGGGACAGCGGAAATAAAGGATAGCAGGCAGAATAAAGACATGAAATGAAAGAGGTGAGGAGACAGGCAGAGGATGGGGGATAGGTAATATACACAAAAAACTATTTACACAATATATGCAAATTGGAGTTTATACGGTTTGCTTCTGCTTGCGCAAGCTTTCCTTAACTTCAGCTTGCCTCTAAATTACACGCTTCAAAATGAACAAACAACTTTGAAGGTGGTTTTATCCCAAGAAATATTGCGTTTCAAGCAAACACTGCGATTACATTACAGAACGTTTAATGGGAAACATACGCTGGATTCATGCGGAATGTTCTCTTTGCTCATAGATTTTCTCGTGTCCGAGGCTTTTCGAGGAAACAGAATCGATTTTAAGCATCAGAGTTTCCCTTGTGTGCACGGATCATATCGCAGCTGTTGGATTATTCATAAATAAATAAACGGATGCTGGTGGTGTCCATCAACCTCTTTTTGAGACATGTATTTGCTACATGCCAAAGCACTTTCAGAAGGGGATCAAGTTATAACCGCCAGTGCGTATGCGCAGCGGGATTCAAGAGTAGCAATCACATTCCACCCGTGATTTGTTTTTCAAAACGGTTGCCTATAGGCAACTGTTTCTGTTCTGAGGCCCGCTCCGTCAAAACAAATTTATCGAGAGTGCAGGGATTCCAGCCAAACCTAAACTAATCAAATATCTGAATTGCTTCGAAAAGTCGGCCATCGAAAAGATTTAATATTACAAAAGGACGCACCAACATCACCGTGGCCAGATACAACTCAAGAAAGATGCGGAAAATGCCGTAAGTATGCGCATGCCAGCAGGCACAAGGTGGTTGACCACGACATTATGACAGCCGGTTGATGCCATTGGAGGGAGGGCTTCCTTTGAGAAGCATTTGCCGTTGCATTTTGGAGTTGCATCCGGCTATAATATATCTGATGCTATACAAATAAGGATGTAACTGGTTTTCTACTCAGGAGACAACTTTTGTCTCCCAGTCTGGGCAGCGCCACATTTCGCAACATATGACTAATATAATAGAAGAAAGTTTAATAGAAGAAAGTTTATTTATTTCTGCACGTATCATTTACACACGGGGTATAAGACACACCAGGCAGTGGAATACTCCAGATTATTTTTTTTTGCTTCAGTTTTTGCAATTCAAAACATACTTTATTCCTCTTAAAGATACATAGGCCCCTGGGAAAAAAAGCTACTTACAAAGAAGCTTTACGTGGTAAGGAGCCTTCTGTAAGGCAACAGTCTGCACGAAGTACTCAAATAGTACAGCAGGCTCGAAATGCACAAGCAACTACCTTTTTTTAGACCATCATTCAGACCACCTAGACCACTCGAGCACCAAGGTATCTGTGCACGGGCGTTTCGCATTTCGCTGACATCGAAGTGCGGCCTTCGCAGCCTGGAATCGAACCTGCGACCTCTTGCTCAGAAGCAAAACGTCCTTGTCGCCGAGCGACCGAGGCCGGCACAGCCACGAAGGGGGTGCACCGAAGGCTTCAAGGCTAAGCAACAAGCAGCAATCGTTTGCGACATTTTGTAGCCGCTATACAATAAACACTGACTATATATTTATTCCCTGGAGCAGTCTGAGTGAAAGCAGAATGAATAACAGGCATATGACCTTTGTCGTTGCGCTTGATTCACAGCTTTGAGGAACGAAACGACACTGTGCCAAAAAGACGAATTACTCTTGGATCCTTGCAGCAACCTTTACTTGGAGGACTCATAACTTCGAGAAAAAAAAGGGTTCGTATTTTGAATAAGTTCCTTATGCTACGTTTAAGTGTGTGAGCAGGCAAATGTACTAGACCAGCGAGCGGGAAAGCGACTTGCCCCTGACAACGAAGAAAACAGATTTGAGAAGGAAAGTTTTGCGGTGTTACGAGTCGGGAACATTTCCACGAAAGAGTTAGAGAGCTAATGCTGGGGCTAAAATATCGAGAAGGACAGTTTGAAATTCAGCGCACTAGCGTGACATTCGGGCTACAGCAGCTGAATCTATCTGATGGCGGGCAAATTACTAACCGGAGACAGGTTATTTTCCACTTCCTTGATGAAAGTCGGCGTTATCAGTGGAATAGCACGAGGTTTCCTTTTTTTTTAATTTTTGCTAGTGAGTTATAACGTAGTGAGAGGATGCCGCGGTGGGCTATTAAATTGCAGGATTAGCTGAAAGCTAGTCTCTTACTCTTGTAGATGGACGCCCGAGAGAATGTAGGCTTCAGAGAAGCATCCAGATTTAGCTGAATTGACCATATAGTTGTGCATGCTGGAAAGTATCAACCACGTTGGTTTACATCGATCCTAATCATATTAGGTTAACTCCATTTGTGAAAAAAAAAAGCTGGAAAGGGGGAAGGGGGGCTTACAGGATTAATAGTTTTCCTACGTTGTAGGCCATGACACTCAACTTGAAAGTCGCAGCGAGCGACATGATGCAGCTGCTTGAAATAGTATGTGAAGTATCGCCAGACAAAATGGTGAGGCAGCGGAAAAGAATCATTGTCGGCAGTGTATGTAACTTTCTGGGGCACACGTAAAACATTCCAGTTAAGTTCAGTTTATTGCCTTAAAAACCATCGCAGGGTTATTGTATATGAGGGTGGAATTTGCGTCAAAAAATAAGTACAATGGATGCATGTCATAACGTCAGTGATGACCTGTTACTACTCAGAAAAATTCTGATGGGCAGATCCTAGCGGTGATACTGTTGGAAAGGCCGTTCCATTCTGTTGATTCGCAGAGGAAGAAGGGGGCAATGAACGTGTTTATATGGACACGAAGTAAGGCAACTTGCAATAATATGGTCAGTGCGGTGATATGCGACCTGGTGGTGTGATCTAGCCTGCGTAGTCATGGGTGGCGTAAAAAAGCTAATGAAACAGGGTGAGACAGCCAATGCGGCGACGAAGCGGATTTTACATTTAGGAATGGCACAGTAACAGTATGAGTGGTTAAGCAAGCAAGGTTACTGAAATGAGGGGCTCGTTATGAGATACCACTTATGAAGGAAGCCAACAGTCACCGAAAGCCAGGAAAACAAATTGGAATATTTCTTTCTCTTTTTTTTTACGTTGATCAACGGGAAATGAATAGGGTAATTATTTTGTGGCTGAAAGATAATTGGTTAGAAAGTAGAAGAAAAATAAAAGACGTTCTACGTCCTCCGCTATGGACGAGGATGGCGCTGTGGATTACTCTCAAGGCTGGGTTACACCTAACGTAAATACCCCCGCAAGTAGAAGATTCGACAGCCGCCGCTGTTTGTGCAGTACCGTATGCAAATACGGAGTTCATGTGTTTTTATCCTCTTCTGATTTATAATCAATTATTTTTCTAAAGTAAAATAATTACCCTGTTAAACTGCCATCAATCAACGAAAAAAGAAAAAGGAACACTCCCCTATATTTTTCATGGTTTCGGTGACGGTTGGTTTCCTTCATTGACATGATTAGGAATTGTGAGTGAATCTAACGACATTGTTCTGGACGAATTCAAGGGAATTTGCGTAAGACATATAGTAGGTAAGAATTTAAAATGGCAGATGCACATTCAAGTTCAGGTAAGCCAGGAGTTTACCGTGTTGAGTAGCATGACGTAATGGCGTTTCGGGAAGCTTTGGTCCATATTCGCGGATGTTATTACATTTGAAATATGCGCCCACAAAGATCATGGGACATCGTGACTCCTACTCCTAAGTATTTAAATGGACCAATAGCTTCCATTCAGGTGTGAGATATAAGAAAAATAGAGATTAGTGCGACGAGTGAAAATTTCAGTTTTGAATCTGTGGCTTGTCATCATTCAAAGTTCGTACCCCTACCGAGTGGTAGTGTGTGCATTCTAGAGTTTCATGGTGGGAAATGTTAATAATAGTCCGGTTGTACTGTAGCATAACAAACACACCCTCTTGAATTTTAAGATAACGGCGACGACACCCCAAGCACGCTGCTCTGTTTCAGAACGAACGCTAGGCATGTTGCGTGGACGCTTCCCGAATCCCGATTCCAGAAAGTACCCAGATTAAGCTCCTTTTTACATTTGGTGGAGGTGCGGGCTGTTCCACCCTCTCACGCTGTTGTCGCTACGCTGATCGTTAACACTCAAATTTATCTGTCTTCTCCAGGCAGTGTTATAGATGCATGTGTCGATGGTGTCGCTGTTTCGCGCCTGCTGACACGGCCGCTGCTGACAGCCAGAAAACCGCTTGTCGCCCCATTTGCTTGTGCAATGTGCCGGCAACATTTGAGCGCATGGTAGAGATGATTCTCAGCAGGCTAAAGTGGTAAATGTTCCTGTGTTCTTCTTCTTCTTCTTCTTCTCCTCAAGTAATATGGCACATACCCACGTGGGGGGGATTGGCCAAGGTATATCTGGTTCACGCCGTCGTCGCCTTTTTCAAAACCAAGCGAGTGTGTTGGCTATGCTACAGTACGCCGTAAATGACGTTACCATGTGCGAACATATCAATGTGGTAAGATAC
The DNA here is from genome assembly GCF_052857255.1 of Amblyomma americanum. Lineage (NCBI taxonomy): Eukaryota > Metazoa > Arthropoda > Arachnida > Ixodida > Ixodidae > Amblyomma > Amblyomma americanum. The sequence goes on from NC_135502.1 coordinate 40,859,049, forward strand.
GCGGACAGTCAAGTCATTAATAATAATAAAGGTTCGAAAACTGATCCTTGGGGTACGCCTGAAGTTGCTGGAAGAGAATCAGAATTAAGATTAACATGGCACCTCGCGTAAGGTTAGACAGAATTTTTTTTAATCCGGTTTCAATTATTAGGAGGAATGTTTAAATAAGAAAGATTAAGCAGTAATCACTGTTGTACCTTGTTAAAGACATTTTTGAAGTCTAAAAAGATGGCGTCGGTCGGTTGGTTCCTCTCAAGGTTAGCGTGCAAGTTATGGATAAAGGCAGCAGTTGTGCCTCACAGAAAAATAAATTGCTGACACTTTTGGCAAAGCTGTCACTGCGGTCACCGATCGGTAAGGTATTTCTAGTTGTATGCTTACAGCTGCATATTACCTTCAGATCAGCTTCCAATCATAGTACGAGAAATAAAATTCTCATCTTGTATTAAGTGCGTACCGAAATCCATTACGATTGCGTTTTGGCTCTCCAGACGCCTCATTATTTACTCATAGAACAGTTCCTTCCTCGATCGAGTTTTGAAGCGCTTCTGGAGCATGACGCACATGTTTTGTCCTCCATGACGTCATTTCTGATGAGAAGATCAGCAGGTTTACCGGAAACCGAGCGCGGCTTCGTTCTCATCTTCGCTGGCATGCCTTTTCTTAGAATGGTAGCCATGTCGGGCTTTCTGTGGAGCGGGGGTCCCGCTATAAAGGAAAGATCCGCTGCAGAGGAGAGCCCTTTTGTAATCAAGTGATCTCCGTGGAGTTAGATGCGGCTGATCTCGAGATTGGGTTCGATACCGACATCACTGGAGCTTAATTACACAGGGAAACAACTAAAAGTCTGGGAATATCATTTCTTGTACGTGTGGGCCCTTTCATAGCCACTTGTAGAACAGGAACGCAGCTAGAACATTAGCTAGATTAATCACTGGGTCCTCTACGTGAACTACGGACTCAGTTTAGCTGAGAAAACTTCAAGAGTTATTTAAAATTACTCTAATTCAGCGTTTTAAAAACGTGCAGCTTCATGCTGATGTTCCTGTATTACTACCGCGATATTAGCAACAAGGCAGCGTTGGAGAAAACGAGGTTTTGCCGAAGAGTAAGGTCTTCATACTCCAGATGTAGACTTTTAAAGTATAACATTAGGTTTCGCTCCGTTGCAGACAACTTCAGAGAGCAAGCGTGCAGTGCTTGAGGGGTTTAGGTTAGGCCACTGATCCAAAGTTCCTGGACTTGGCTGGCGACGCCGGTGGTGGCATACCAAAGTGGAGAAAAGAGACCAACGCCCACCAGGCGACACCGCCACCGCGGTGGCTATGAAGAGTAGTGGGTGGTATAAATTAGTACACAGGGCTCCTTCCGCTTCTCCACCGTTACGCCTCTGGATTAGAAGTTTACGCACACGAGCGAAAAACGCCGCGAAGCCGCGCGGCTGCGCTTCGCAGAAGCTAGGCTGCGATATGGTAATTTAACGTGCGGAGTGTGCAGGCACCATAGTGAAATACATGTTAAGAAAAAAGCGGCTTTTAGCCGTCAAAGGACACCCTTGCAGCCAATGGCGTCGGCTGTTCTCGTCATCATGCTAGCGTGTCAATGCAGGGAGTGGCAGATGAAAGGGGATAGTCCCCTCTGTGCATTGTCGGGGACAGTCCTCTCTCTGCATTGTCTCGTCACTCCATACATTGTCCCGCTTCTCACGCTAGCAGGTTCATGAAAACTGGCCGACACCATTGGCTGGAATTGAATTCTTTGACGGGATAGAGCAGCTTTTTTCTTTACTTGTATATGACTATAGTAATGTGATAGGAAACATTCAATCAACAATTAAGCACCAGGTTTGCACGACAGCGCTGCTCTGTGATGATATTTACTTCCACACTGAACTTGCAAAAGGACTGAAGGGATCATGCGTCTACAAAAAAATGCTGTACAAAAAAAAACGGTCCTAATTATTTGTTTGGGAGGAATCGTCGTATGCGCGCTAATAAACGGTTCCCTTTCATACTGCCTCGACCTGTAAGTACTTTTCACGTCAAGTCAGCAAATGTCGGTTCTTACTCCCTCAAGCTAAAAAACGGTGAGGCAGTAACCAAGCAAAACGTAGCGTCAACTAAATATCGCGCAGAATCATCGCAGTGGTCGGCACGCATTGATCCGGGATTGGCCGGAGCATCAGTGGTGGTAGGCATCCCTGACTATTGCGATTGGTCAGTACACGGCTGTCAGCCGATCACAGCCCGTTATTGCGTGAAATGCGATTTCCATGCAAGCAGGGGCCGAATGGGACAAGACTTCAACGAGATCCTCTGTCGGGATAAAATAACGATTCCTATTCTAATTCCATTCCTGTTTTATTCGTGATTGGGTGCAGGGTTTCACCGGCCATGCCTCCCGTTACATTATCACCGGAATTGGCCAGACGGCGTGTGGGGGATGACACCAAAGTAATAGAAATGTAGCGAAAGGAATCATCATATTAAATGGAATAATCCTATTACACTATCCACCTGCTCCCGCGCCCATATGTGAACACTGCGACGCACTGAGCTGAGAGCGTTCCACAGCGTTCCACAGCGTTCCACAGCGTTCCCAAAGGAACGGGTAGACAGCAAATGGGTCGATTAGGGGCGCTAAAGCAGCTCAATTCGAGTCGCGTAACGCCGGGTATTTCCACGACGCCGCGAACGAGAACAGATGATCAGCTACGGGCGTCATTCGCTCTACGGCTGCAAAGCTGCCCTCGGGGGGAAACTGGAATAAAAGTGTCGCTCTGCGATAATCGCTCGCTGCAGGGTGGATTCGTGTGTGTCGCCAGCAGTCGCCGAAAAGTCTTTTCCTCGTTACAAGGCTTAGCATGAGTCAGTCCCGCTTCCCTCGTGCGTACGCGCATGGTTGTACGGCGTGCGTATATATCGTGCCCGTGAGTCATATAGACTTCGGCTGCAGATGAGCCAGGAAAAAAGGCGCGGGAGGCACGCTTCCTCAATGCGTGTTTTTTTTTTTTTTTGTGCTGGAGTCAGAGGGATAGAGACAGAGAATGCATAGGTAGTGCGAGAGGCAAAAAAGAAGTCGGCAGCGAAGACGACGACGCGACGTCATGGCTCGCATTTATTTCGTTTTGTCTCTGTTTCAGCGCGGCTTTTTACTTTCTGTTTCTTTCCTTTCAACCTGACGACGGTTAAACTCGCGCGCTTCCTCGTCCGATGAGTTCGAGACGCCGCCGAAGCATGCGTGTCCTTCGCGATTCTCTGACAATAGCTCCGTCTTTCAAGCGCGCAGCTGCGAATTATTGTTTTTGTTTTTTGTTGCGCAATAGCCAAACTCTTTCTTCTTCGCTGTCTTTTATAAATGGCTTCAAGCAGTGGAGGCGAAAGACCTTTCTGTCTTCGATTGATATGCGAGAGCTTGCCCAAGGCTCGGAGATGTGAGGCCGGGGAAAGCACCGCTCTTCACGCTAAATATGAATACGCATAAACGGGGGTAAAAACGAAGTAATTCGTCCTCTAGCGCAGAAGAAAGTGCGCTAAAGGGGAGACTAAGACACACTCAGTGGACGGTAGATACACTGAAGCGTGCGTAGAACAGACACTTGCACAGCATGGGTGAAACACAGGCGGTCCATAACACAGGGGCAATTTGGCACTACATAGCGGAACACTGGCACAACATGGCTGACATCGAGCAATATGTCCAACATTCCCGGATAAACATTTTGAAAATTGAAAAAAATTGTAAGATGCTGTTATGGAAATATTGAAGGTAATGGCCCATTTTTCTGATATGTAGCAAACTCATTATTTTAAAGTGCTTCCGTCGATAGCATCGAACAATTAAGACTGCCATAGAAAGCCAATGGGGAACGATTTTGACGGTTGCAAAAGATTAATAGAAAAAAATTCAAGACTGTTATAGTGAAATCATAGATTACATAAAAAAAAATGCGTTCGTCAAAGTTTTCCCACTCAAAAATGCTTTTGTCCAGAATTGCTGGGTACACAGCATAAAGGATGCGTCGACAGCCCAGAGGAGGGAGTAGCACTGTCGCGACATAGGGGATGCACAGGCAGTGAGTGCATCAGTGCAGAGGAAGCACTGATACTGGCGGGACACAGGAGAGGCTCATGCAGTGCGCTGCACGCGACAAAGGGGAGCAGGGAGGCACACACTTCTCTTGTGTCCCTTAATGCTCATGTTACAGTTATCCTATTCATCGTCATCATCATCATCATCAGCCTGACTGCGCCCACTGCAGGACGAAAGCTTCAGCCATACGCCAGCCACGGCCACCTAACTAACCCCAATCTAACATTCTGCCGCCCCTGCTACGCGTGCCTTCTCTTGTCATTCTCCCATTCGGATCAAACACGTGCTTGAAAATGTAGTTTGCAGTGTTCTAAAAGCGCACTACACAAAACACTGCTGGCGGTTTAGCATTGCTAAGCACGGAATATTGAGCGAAAGCAGATTTTTCGATCCAGACACCGTGGCCACGTACCTGAAAGAGCGATTTAGATGTCGACTGACCCGGGGAGCCAGTTATGCGGCTTTCCTTCCCTCAAAATGGACAGCATCGACAATGTTGTTAACGCCAACGCCAACGAACCAAATGAGTGCCGGCGGCCTGTTGCTACAGTGCCGCGTATCTGCCAAAACATCGTCAACGCAAATGCAAGCAGCGCAGATCTCTGTGATTACCGCCAGGAAGCTCAAAGCGCGATTGAGGTGTCCACTGACCCAGGAAGCCAGTTCTGCTTGTCTGCTTCCGTTTCATGACTTTTGAGCACAGATGGGAAGTTGATGAAGACGACGACAACGTGCAATGCGCAGCGCGAGTTTGTGTTGCAGTTTAACACGGGGCATGATCGGATGCGGCGATAGCATACTGGCCTAGTGCAGTGGCCAGCGAAGCTGATCTGTTCGCGCCACCGCTGGTTCTTTGCCAAAGCGCGGTAAATATTTATTTTATTTCTGCAGGTTTCTTCGAGGCTTCAGACAAATATCACCTTTTTCAGGATTCCTTGTGAAATAGTGCTTTTGCACTAAAAAAGGGTGGTTTGCAGCGTTAGGCCATGATATGCATTGCCAGGGCCAATAAACTATGACGTATGTCGCATCAAACAGGGTTCGAACCCGACCGCGGCGGCTGCGTTTTTAAGGAGGAAAAACGCTAAGGCGCGCGTGTGCTGTGCAATGTCAGTGCACGTTAAAGATCCCCAGGGGGTCGAAATTATTCCGGAGCCCTCCACTACGGCACCTCTCTCTTCCTTTCTTCTTTCACTCCCTCCTTTATCCCTTCCCTTACGGCGCGGTTCAGGTGTCCAACGATATATGAGACAGATACTGCGCCATTTCCTTTCCCCCAAAAAACAAATAATATATGTCGCATCAATGAAAGCCACGTTGGTGATCCATAATACGCAGAAAGGATGACTTGCATGCTGCAAGGCCTTTACTTCGTTAACTGGCAGTCATTTGTTTTAGGAGATAAAGGAAAACAAAAAGATTGCTAAACTGTTTGCACTGAAGACCATTCTAACATCACTTTTGCGTCGAGGCGGAAGTCGTTTGCATATGAAAGCTCTAACTAAGCTCCTGACGCCGCTCTCATACCTGCGTTTAGCTGCTCGACTGAATTAAGTCAAGAGCCGTCACGCGTATCCTAGTCTAATGCCAGCCACGCTGCCTTTCCATGCATGCACAATGCCCCGTGTACATTGCGCCCCAAGGACAGCGCCAAGGTCACCGCCTGTGAGCTCCTGGAACCAGAGTTCTCACATTAGATTGCACGTCCTCATGTGCACGTCCTTACAAACCTGTGGGCCTGTACTTAGCTCGAACTTGCCCATTTCCAGAACGCACAGAACACAGAAGTTGCAGCCGCGGACGCACGCAAGGTCGTTGTTTGATATTCAAGCGTATCGTTTACTTGCCCGAGTAGTGGCCCTGAAGAGTTCGGCGAGAAATTAACGTCTTTGGCTACAACCCTTACAGAAATTTCTTTACAGCCTATAGCCTGTCCATCGACTTTTGTCTACGAATTCTGTAGACTTCCTTCGGACAAATCCTATAGTCTAGTCTATAGGCAATACGCATTCTATAGACAGTCTATAGACAATCCATAGATTTATGGCCATAAACTTTTAGTAGACTTTTGTTCATAGACAGTAAAGTCTATAGATGAAGGGAATAAGGCAATAGAGTCTATAAGAAGTCTAGAGAGAGTCCATAGATTATTTTTATAAGGGATAACACGGACTGTAAAATTTGGCTGTAAGCCTTCTACTAAGCTCTATAACCGCGGTGCTGAAAAGCGTTATGAATCAGATGACAGTTTCTATGGCTTTTTTTTTTAAGCAGTTCTTTCTATGCGCTTGCTTAGACATCTCTTACTCAATCCTGGAACGTGTCATTTAGAATGCAGCACATGCCAGTGCTGAAAGCACTGCGTTCAGGACTGATTGCAGGTTTCTGCGTTTTCTGAATGAAGCTTTCATCTTTTTTTCTTCAACGTTCATCGCTCAATTGGATACAGATCATTCACTATTTACGAGCAACTAGAAATGGCGCTGGCTTAAAACAGAGCAGGATGGTGGGTGTGATGGAATATCATCGGTTACTGTGGGGACGATTGATAACATTCTAGAGACAAGAAAGAATATTTTCGGGTCAGAACTTCATGTCGGCAGCAGTGTAACAAATATGCAAATAAATAAAAGGAAGATCAGTTTCGGTTTCATAGGGTTTAACGTCCCAAAGCGACACGGGTTACGAGGGACGTCGTAGAGGAGGGCTCCAGAAATTTCGACCACCTGGGGTTCTTTAACGTGCACTGACATCGCACAGTACACAGGCCTTTAGCATTTCGCCTCCATCGAAATGCGACCTCCGCGGCTGGGATCGAACCCGCGTCTTTCGGGTCAGAAGCCGAGCACCGCAACCACCAAGCCACTGCGGCGGCAAATAAAAGGAACAAAAAGTGATGTGAAACAATATGAGGAGAATGAAAATGATGACAACTATGGTGGCAACTAAACAAAGTTACGTTTCCGAGACCTTGGACGGTCCTCAAACACTGATCCAAATGCACTTCCAAATGAATAAAACAAAAACATACTTGTCCACGGGAGGAGGAAAAATTTTATTCGTCATCAGGTTGTGGTGAGTTCTTGGTCGTGCTAGGTGCGAAGGTGGCGGGTCCTACGGACAGGCCCGCGTTTTGTGATCTAGGGTCGCTCTTGGGTCACACTTGGCACATGCTGGGGAGTATTGCATGGGAGCACACTATTGGGCAAGGGAATGAAAGGGTATTCAGCCGGCTTCATGAAATCTTCGCGCATGTCTATGTATCGTATTTGCCAAAAATAAACCAGGCGACGCGATTTGCTTCTCATCCGTAAAGTGGAGCCATCATGACACCCTTAATGACCAGAAGGTTCGAAAGGAGAGTATAAGCGTTCTCCGCAGTTTATAAACACTTAGAACTCACGGTGCGTCATAAGTGGTCCGCTACATGTCTTAAAAGAACAAACCCTGTTGGCTGTTTAGTTTTAGCAAAGATGGTACAGTGTAACCTCTAAACATAAAGCAATAAAAATGGAGTAATTAAGCTGTGCTCTAGCGCATGCCGTTTGAGCTGGAGTACAGCTTACTCCCTTTACACTGCCATATAAGCGTATTATTGTTTATTATGTATATGTTATATGCCCACAGAGACTAGCTGCATTCTTCATGAGAAAGAGCAATGCCAAAACGCAAAGTGTGGAACAGGGCGCTCTTTGTATACGTGTACGGCTTGACCGAAACTATAACAGGGGATCCTGACGGTAACCTTAGCCATGGTTGTTGCATCTTATGCAAGGAAGATGTGCCGTGTAACGCTTGGCTAATTTTACATTGAAGGGCCATTTGGAGGCTTCGACCGTTGGCATACAAACTAAAGAAAGAGCCCCAAAAATAGTGTGTCCGGCGAAACGTAGGATAAAATAGATTTAGAAAACGGATTCGATCACGTTAGTTCTGTTTTGGTAATATCGTTAGAATAACATCTTCGCGGAAGCGCCTGTGTGCGCGGAAAAGTGACTGGGCGTTAATGGACTGAACGAGATCTGTCAGCAACGCTAGATTCAGTTGCTGAAAAGCCTTGGTCGCCCATATCCCTTTTAAAAAACAAGCAATGAACACAACGCAAGAAAAGTTAAGGCCCATTCAAGGTCCTGAGCCGCTGCCAGACAGGAGCCGTAAATTTGTTCCCTCGATTTGTTAACAATGCAAATAGCTATTTCGAAAGCCGACACTGCCAGCGTTGTTTTCTGCTTTCACTATAGGCACTCATACATGTATTATTCAATGCTTCTACATACTGCGCCAACTCCTTTTATGAAAAAAGGAACAAACATGAGAAGCAATTAAGCCGCATCAAGCCTACTTGTAACAAGACTTTCCATTCCACTTTTTTTTTTTGTGGCAGCGAGTTTACTGACTGCACTAATCAAATGCGTCAGAACACTGCTATTAACTGGCTAAGGTAATCGTTGTCGCAGAACGGCTGTATCTCTAGCCGATTCATTAACCTCCCTCAGTCTCGGCCCTGTCTGGCAGAAAGAAGCGTCCGTCACTGGGCCTTCTCTTCACAGCACTGCGGCTTGTCGTCTGGGCTCTTCTGCAACATCTCTGACCTGCGGCTAGGTGGCAAAGAAAAGTACAAGGTCCTCATTTGCATATCCGCCGTCGTCGCTCTTGTCAGCAGCCCCTCGCGGAGCGCGCGCCAATACTATCAAATGCCTGTGCTGAGGGGACGCCAGAAAAAAAAAAAAACTTTTTCTTCTTTAATCCCGAGAGAGAAATTGAGCGCGAGAGGAAGAAGACAGCGACATGACCAAGTTACAGCCGCATTGCGCAACGCTGCTTGACGTTCACCGCCTGGCAGCTTTCCTCCGCGCAGCTGACGCGAAAACCTTGAGTTTTTGCTTAGCGGAGCGACAAACAGCAGCAGCAGAAACGGCACCGGTGGTAGCGAGAGGAGCGGCACCGAGAGAAGCAGCAGCAACAGCAGATGCAGCGGATGAGTGGCCGTCCGCCACCGGCCGCGTTAAAAACAAACAAGATGAAGCCCGGCGGCAAGCGACGGCTCGGACGAAAGCGGTAGAGGAACGGCTGTCTCGGCGGCTGCAACTGGAGGAAGGCTCGTGTGCTGGAGCTGTATGTTCTACGCGAAGGAGAGCTGAGTCGCCAAGCGCCGCGCGACACATGTCGTGCCCGGCTGGAAGAAGGGGACGAAGGAAGGGTTTGACGATTTTCCTCGTCATTTCGGGGCGGTTTTACCGCGAAGACAGTCTGATCCCCCCTTCTTTTTTTTCTTCTTCTTTTCCTCTTTTACTAACCATTGGGCATGCATTTTTTTTTCTGCTTTGGCACACGGCTGATTCGCGTGCAGGCTGCCACCAGAGGAATACGGACATACACACACGCACACCACTCCGGTTCCTTTCCTTCTTCTTTCCTTTTTCCTTTTTCTCTCTCTTTCTGCCGGGGCTGTATTTTTTTGTTTCCTGCGCCTTGTCCGTGCCTTGCCCTCAGTCTTTTGACGCGTTTCGCACTTTTGTACATTACCGTGATGTTCCCTTGTTCTTCTCAGAGCGCGGCCGTGCGGGATGCGACCGCTATGCGGTGCACTCGGGGTGAAATTCAATTAGGCGTCGAATAGCAAGACAGTGCGCGGCGTTCGGGACACTCGCAGCTCCGACGAACGCCCTTGACTTCTGCCGGCTCACGGTGGAGATAGAAGTCCTTTCCTCCATCCTCATCAGCATATCTGAAGCTTTTTTCTATTTTTTTCAGCACGCTTCAGGAGCCAACGGCACTATTGACGTGTCTGTACTCCGCGGACGGTGTGCGGACCAAGGCCAATGACGTCGGGATTCTCCCGTGTTTCCAAATCGAGTTCGAACTCTAGAGAACGCCTGTCCTTCTGGGGGCGAATTCGTTGATAAAGGGACCTGAGAATCAACCCTCGTTGTGTTCAGAGGCGTTCAAGGGAGCTTCTCGGCTGGGCCGCAGCAGTTAGTAGGAGGGTCGTAATGAGCACTTTTGAGGGGAGGAATCAGTGATATTCACATAGATCGGCACAAGCCGGACTCGAAGCTGCCCGTGTTTCGTACAAGCGCAACGGCCCTAACGCTTGCTGAATTTGTGAAAAGTGATGCTGTAATGCAGGAAATAAAATAAAAAGGAAGACAAACGAATAATTGTTTTTTTTTGCAAAGGAAATGGCGCAGTATCTGTCTCATGTATTGGCGGACACCTGAAACGCGCCATAAGGGAAGAGATAAAGGAGGGAGTGAAAGAAGAAAGGAAGAAAGAGGTGCCGTAGTGGAGGGCTCCGGAATAATTTCTACCACCTGGGAATCTTTAACGTGCACTGACATCGCACAGCACACGGGCGGCTTCGCGTTTTGCCCCCATAAAACGCTAAGGCGCCCGTGTGCTGGGCGATGTCAGTGCACGTTAAAGATCCCCAGGTGGTCGAAATTATTCCGGAGCCCTCCACTACGGCACCTCTTTCTTCCTTTCTTCTTTCACTCCCTCTTTTATCCCTTCCCTTATGGAAGACAAACGAATAAAATTGAAAACCTTCAAAAAAGCTGGAAACGGTTTCCGCCCTTCAGAACACGTGACAAGGTTGTGACCGCTGATCACGGCGACAATGGTCTGTGTGAAATTAGGGGCACCTCCAGACGACACAAGCAAGATTGCCAGTTTAAAGCTGTTCTTTTCAACCAAAATGTAAAGAATGTCGCGCGCCTTGCGACGATTTTCCGGAAAATTCACGCTTATACTAGGACGCTCTAAACGTTCCGAGGCTGCGGGGCTCATTCACAGGTAAAAAACTAATAGCGTTTTTTTTCATGTGTGAACACACAGTATCCGAGCAGCGTGTCTGGAACTGCATTATTACGTTCGCACTGATATTCATTGTTATTTTGCAGGGCACCGACTAAACACACGTTATTGATACGCGAAAAGAATTTTACACAATACTAAACGTGAGTATTGAAATTTTGTGCACCTGTGAAGAACACCTGCACTGCAAAAAAAAAATCGCAGTATAAATGAAGCCCCCGAGATGAGGATGAGAGGCGCAAAAAATGTTTTGGCATCGAAGAGGATAGCGCGGGAAATGCATTTCGCTCCGTTGTTCCTCTATTCTTTCAAAGGAAGAAGGGATGAAACCACTTGAGGAAATGAGAAGACAGGACCGATGGACAACCGACTTACTTCATTTCCCTCGTGCCAAAAACAAGGCCGGGCTGGAACCACCTTCCGACCGCGGTTGTCTTAATTATTGATTCTTATTTGTCTTAACGGCTCTCATTAATATTTTTCCCACTTTCGCTACCCTTTCAGCTCTCCAGCTACTGAATAGCTCTGAGAGTACAGCTAGTTGTAGGATGAGGCTAAAGAGGCAAAGACCCCCCCCCCCCCCCCCCATCCTCCCCGCACACACACACACACACACACACACACATACACACAAACAAATTGTCCTGTACAGCGGATAAAGGAGAATATAAAATAAAGATTTGGAGGGGACACTGCATGAAGCTTCGCCTTGAGGATATGACGCGATAACTTTAATGCGTTAATGCGCCCATATAAGCGGAATTGGTCATTCTCAACTTTACAGTAATATGCCCCCAGGAGTGCTCATACCCCTACTGACGCAGTGGTGCAGCGTTTAAGGGATGCACCACTGCCCTGCGATGGCAGGTGCTGCCACCGGTGAATCTTGTGAGACCCAAGTTGCTATTCCTGAGCAACCTCTAGCGATCAACATTTAATTTAACTGCCAGCTGCCAGTGTGGTTAGTTTGCTCACAATACGGTGGGTAGGTTGTGAAGATAGCTTTATCCTAGCTTGCCCACCTGGGTTGCTTCTCTGGGGGTGGCTGCCTAAGCCACCCTACGCCACCCTATTTATCGCTCAGAACGCCGACAACGGATTTTCTGCTTAACGGGACGTTTAACGCTGTCGCGTCAAAAACTAAACTATAGCGGTGCAGTGCAATCAAGGAACCGCACAGTAGATAAGAGGTGCTGCGCAATGTTTTGTTGACAGGATTTTTTTTTTTGGGGGGGGGGGGGGGCACTGCTTCGAATGTGCGAATGTTACAAAAAGTGACAACAACGAAACAGATCGAGAGATGATGGGTGGCCATTGCAGAAACCACACAGGGCTAAATAAGGCTTTCTTTACAGAGTCGCAAATTTGATGAAAGTTCAAGGACATGGGCAGGGCATGTAATTCGGACAGCAGTTAAGCAATGGCTCCTTATAGAGTAACAAAGTGGATTCCAAGGGGAGCCATCTAGACGTGACAAGGGGGGCAGAAAGTCAGGCGGGTGGATGAGATTAGCAAGTTAGCGATGACAAGGTGGCCGCATCTGGCGCATCACAGTGTCAATCCGAGGTCAGTGGGCAATGCCCTGCAGTGCACACAGCTATGCTGCTTCTGATGATGATGATGATGATGATGATGTGGATCATTATGGACCTTCGGCAAGCAGGAAAGAAGCCAGTTCAAGTGAGCGGCCGGTCCGCCTTCCAAGAAGGAGAAGGATAAACAAAGTTCAAGGGAGGGCATGCGCTCGGCATGTTATTGAAAACCATTGTTTTGTAATCATGTTGCCACCATGCGTTCAGCTATAATGGGAAGCTACTGTGCGCAACCTCCAAGAAGCTAACTTAGGAGGAAAATATCATGGAGGCATAGACCTTTTTTCTCACAATGGCTGGATTTTACACTTGGCCAACGCCCCAGCGCTGCCTGCCTTCTGAACTGTTGAGGCTATTGAAGGACTCAATCGTTCTTGCTTGCACTCTTCGGCACCTATGCACCGTCAACCTTGGACGCGACTTTGCTGGTTTGGACTCCCGCCTATTTCATAAATCAGAGAAAAGAAAAGTTACCTCGATGACGGTGTTTCAGAACACCGCAGAACTGGGCAGCGTTGTCACGGGCCATACCGAGCAATTGCGGACTAAAGCATTTTTCAACGGGAAATAGTTCACGATCGCAGCTTTTTCATATATTGTAAGAGTTCACTATAACAGTCAATATATCTGCAGATCTCTCGTCGGCAGGCTTGTATTTTTTTGCTATTAACATTTATGATATCGTAAAAAACGTTCCACATTGGTTTTCTATGGTAGTCTTAACTACTCGATGCGAGCGATGAAAAACCATTAAAAAGAAAGATTTTGCTACGCATCTATAGAATGGACCACTACCTTCAATATGTCCTTAACAGTACCTTAACAGTACCTTACAGTGTTCCAATGTCACAAATTTTTTATCAAAGAATGCTGGACATAATATCGTAGAAGGTGTCCAGGATTAAATACGATCCTGCATTTCAATACTGCATAGAAAAATGAGACATGTGCATTCGGATGCAGTAAAATAAATCGTCAATTACCTTTCATATAATTTTTTTTGGTTTGTACAAGAAAGTCTAAAAAGTTCTCGAAAGCTCATTCTCCAGTGATGAACATTTTATTTTCATGGGCGCTAAATTTGTTATCCACGCGGATGGCAAATGACCATCACTGCCAACGTGTGACAGCGCTGAGAAGAAGTAGTTGCCGTTTTCCCTCGTTTTTTTCTCACCGATCAAGTGTAAAAGGGTGAGCAGTTAATTCCCAAGATAATTGAAATTCTACAGGCAGAGATGACGCGTTACACTCGTCTCGCTTCTTACCCGTCTCGCTTCTTTGCGTTGATTTCACAAGCAGCAGCACAGCCTGCGCATAATTAAGCAAGCCGGTAAGGCGAATGAACTGACCATTGAGCCAAAAAATCAATCGTCTCCCTTCTCCCGACGTATGTTGATAGGCTTTTTTGCGGAAATATAATGCAACTGTGATAAATGCCATCCCACAAAACAGAATAGCCCTGGAAAAGTAGACGCTGCTATGCCGAGACAGACCCTTCCAGTCTAATGACAAAACAAAACAATAAACAAAAACGACGATGACCTTGCCGCACGCACTGTTCACGTTGTTTATGATGAAGTCAGTCAGCATTTATTCCACTCGGCAATTCATATACGGTATGTTAGCCCTGTCAAGCAGCCAAGCATGCAACGACCACGCAAAGGTTTAATGATTTGTAGCGCGCCAGCCCTCACCGGCACAATGTACGCGTGTTTCTATCCCGCACCTCCGGCGAGGTGAGTTGAACTCTGTTGCGGTTGGAGCCTGCGGTGTCACTTGAGCCCATCCAGACCAACGAGACAGAACTGCGCGCGCTCACGCGCCTGGCGCGCTCTTTTCTTCTCCTCCGTTTTCCCCTCTTGCAGCTCCGTTTTCACACAGATTAATATCCCTGCCTTTCCCTCCTCCTCTTTATCTATCTATCTCTAAACGGTCGAACTACAAAGACGTCTTGTCTTGTCTGAGGCTCTTAGAACAGCTTAGGCCCTACACCTGCCTTCCTCCGGCAGCAAGCAATGGCTACTCCAGCCGAGCCGTGACCCCACCGTCCGTTCCTGGATATGTATCGCTGTCCTATCGATGAACCTAGAATCACAGTCATCAAAAAATTCGCCTGGGATCAGCTTAGAGCGACGTCACCCCACGTGACCACATCTAGCAGTATAGATCACCCCCCGAAGACATCCCGCGCCAATGGGGTGGGCAGCAGCAAAGTCGGAAGCATGCTTAACAACCCATTCTGCTTCATGAACCAGGTCACGGCTCTCCTTCATGGAATCGAGCGTTCAGCGTGTATACCTGCCTTCCCGCGGCAGCAAGCACCGTCTACTCCAGCCGAGCCGTGGCCCCACCGTCCGTTCCTGCATATATGTCGCTGGCCTATCGATGAGCCAAGAATCGCAATCATAAAAAAAATCGCCTGGGATCAGCTTAGAGCGACGTCACCCCACGTGACCACATCGAGCGGTATAGATCAGCCCCCGAAGATATCTCGCGCCAGTGGGCTGGGCAACAGCAAAGCTGGAAGCATGCTTAACCCCCCCCGCTTTATGATCCAGGTCACGGCTCCCCTTCTTGGAATCAAACGTTCAGCGTGTATGCCTGCCTTCCCGCGGCAGCAAGCACCGTCTGCTCCAGCCGAGCCGTGACCGCATCGTCTGTTCCTGGTTATCGCTGTCTTATCGATGAACCAAGCATCGCAATCATAAAAAAAAAAAAATCCCCTGGGACAGAGAGTGTCCGGACAAATGGCAACTTACACGCCGTTTATTTGTTCTTGGTTGCTATGAGCAGCGTATCAAGTAGCAGCGCCAGCTAAATCTTCAGCAAATCATATGCACAAAAGTTTTTTTTCCCAGGCCGCTGTGCTGGATGTTGATCTACTGAGGATTTCTTAGTTCGAGTACCTCCGCTTGCAGCAGCTTCTGAGTCAAAAGACACTAGCATGTGCTAGAATTACTACACGAACTTCTGCTGACGGGCAGACAAATAGAAACGGTCTATCGAGGGACCATTGGGACGACTTGACAAGAGTACTCACATATTGTAAATGACAACACATCATGAATGAAAAGTAGTAGGTATTGAAGTTTTGCCGCATAGTTTGGATGCCGGAAGCCAAATAAGCGCCGCAAACTGGCAGTGGCATAATGAATAGGACAAATTGCCGGGCTAGTTGGTAATGATCCATTCTATGCTTTTCTTTTTTCGCCACGTTTGATTTTTGTTTTACGCGTATATTTTGGTTCAATGTTTTCGGGAACCGTCTTCAAAATTCTGTCTGTCATCTGCGCCACTATTTTCACGTGTCGGAGTGTTTATTTCAAATGACTTGGTAAAGTTTTTTGCATCTTCTTGCTCTGCTTTTTCCTGCTCTGTTCAAAATTTTTCGGTTTTTTTAGCCTTTGTCATTTTGCCCCACCTGCCTTATCATCTCTGTTTCCACGAGCGCATAAAACTTTCGCCGCTTGGTGGCGTCTCTGTCATGGGTATATATGCAGTGTTTCGATGATTCTTGAATAAAGTTGAAGTTCAGCGCCTGTGACGTCGTCCTCTGTGTTTCTTCTGTCCCTGTGCTTTAACGCGCTGTAAACAAGAGTGGCATAATGCACGGAAGAGTAATTGTCAGTAATGGCTCCACTGAAAACCATTTTTAAGCGTTTAGCAGACCTTCTGGTATCTTTGAAAAACGCGTTCGTGCGTGACATTATTCAACTTACGTTGGAAGTAAACTGTGAGGTTGTAAACACTCCCATTTCATCAACAAGCTAGGGCAATCGTGGTGAGTAGTCAGTAAAGCAGAGTCTACTTGTTAAATTCAAGAATGAATCGTACAACCCTTAAGTATTTAGTACTGACGCTAGAAAACGGTAGTTCAGTGTTTCAGTGAGAGCCCCTGAAGTGAGTAAGGTTATAATAAAGGCCCCTGAAGTCAGTCAATTTATAATAACCGATTAATTACTCAATAGCATGTATAGCTAAGCATTGCGGAAAAGATATGCAGATTTCTCAGAAACTTCGTAGATGAAGAAAAATTTGTCCCGATCCGGGTATCGAACCGGGGCTCATCGCATATCTGCGGCAGCACCAACTAAGCTGACTAAACATTAAGCAAATGTTCCACCCCCTCTTTGTCACTACGTGATTTAGGCTGATGACCGAATATTTCCTGCACCTTCTTCACGCTTCAGCCGCTGCCTTCCAGAAACTGCGACGTAAGCGTTTCTTCTCAGTCCACGTCACAGTTTCTGCACGCTCCGGTAGGTTCAAGGTAACGTTCGTTGCTACCGTAAAAAGCCTGGTTTTGCTCTAAGCTCAAGGACTCTAGACAATTTCTCAATCTCAATTTGACCGTTTGATTCCTTCTATAGGCAGTAGCTTCGCGCTTAAAAGAAAAATAAATTAAAGAGAGAAAACTAAGTGACAGTCGAGGCGTACGAGGATAGAGGAAGGCCGCTGTCAAGTCAGAAAGAGGAGGGCTTACTATAGCGGACCGTCACGTAAAAAGAGAAAGAGCTCAAGAGGAAGAGTAACAGACACGCTGTCGATGTCCCTTCGTGGTGTTTCTTTCCCGCTTTTGAGTTATGCTTTCGCGGCAGGGATGAGTCACCTGTGAGTCACCTTGCGCCCCCAGGTTGCTTGTGTATTTGTCTTACCGCCTCCAGCATTCGCTATCAGATGAAGAAGTCCCCCTGCTTCTGATACACACCACTCGTCCCGTGTCGCACCGGTCAACACTCATGACTTATTAATGGAAGATGTCTGCGGCATGGTCAACGCCTTCGATACCTGGTAGCGGCCCAGTCACACTGATATGCAACGTATGCGAGCGTCCCCTAGCTGTGTCACTCTTGTTTGCGTTTGATATTTTGTTTATCGCTTGTTTTGTTGAAATGCCCGCTTCGGTTAATAATAATAATAATTGTTTTTTTGGGGGGAAAGGAAATGGCGCAGTATCTGTCTCATATATCTTTGGACACCTGAACCGCGCCGTAAGGGAAGGGATAAAGGAGGGAGTGAAAGAAGAAAGGAAGAAAGAGGTGCCTTCGTTCCGAAAGCTTGTTTTGGGGACAAGCACACCTCATCTGTGCGTAAATGAGCACGCTTGCTTGCTTACTTACCCCCCCCCCCCCCCCCCCCGCCCCGCGAGATGTTACTTCAAGACTGGAAAAATAGATTTAATTACTATAAATGAGCTCACTGCTTGAATCAGTGCGCAATAAAGAGCGCGTCAAGTTACAGCTCCCTACTCCAGCGGTTAGTCGCCCTATAGGCGTGCATGAGCGGTGAGACACGATAATTTTTTTTTGTGGCTCAAATTACAGCGTGGTTCTAAAGACATATGTTCGAGAAAAGGCATTCATCATTCATGAGCTATATTTGGGAAATAAAGTGGCGATGCTTTACAGCAACTTTTCTTGCGATTCATATTTTGGGCCCCTTTTTATTGTAAGCTGCCGGCAGTGACCACTGGGCTCTCCAGCAACGGGGATCTCCTATAGCCTCACATCTAGAGAAAAATTTTTTGCCCACTGCATGCTTTCTCGTTTTATAACAGGAAAGAACCATGAACAAGGTGGTTTATATATCTTTTTGAAAGAACTGAGTGAGCTATACTGTCCGGGATGGATCATCAAACGTATACACTCAACACTGTCTGTTGACAGAGTGGGGTACGAATATATATATATATATATATATATATATATATATATATATATATATATATATATATATATATATATATATATATATATATATATATATATATACAAAGAAGTGAGCGTTCTATTCTTTTTTTTGGGGGGGGTAGGGGGGCGAAATAAAATGAGGAAAACAGATCAGCCCATTCTTAAGCTTACAGTAGCACCTGGTGATCTGGTCCTAAAACAGTTCTTGTGGTCGAAATTATTCCTGAGCCCCCCACTACGGCACCTCTTTCTTCCTTTCTTCTTCTTCTTCGACCTCCTAAGGCATGGCACCTCTTTATTCCTTTCTTCTTTCACTCCCTCCTTTATTCCTTCCCTTACGGCGCGGTTCAGGTGTGCAACGATATATGAGACAGATACTGAGCCATTTCCTTTCCCCCAAAACCAATGATTATTATTATTATTGTTATTAAACGCATATCGCGCATTTCGTCAATGGAATGAGTGAGACAGCATCCTTCTTTCCTTTTTTATAGGGCCTTCGGAACGGCTTAGGCCCAATCGTACATTTGTTTAGCCCTTAAATAGGCGCGATAATCGTATTTTTTTATACTGCACAGAAATAAACAAAAATAGTGAGCGAAGCAAAAGAGCAGCACTTTTACAAACTGACTTAAAAACGACACCAAACCAGCACTTGACGCTTGCACTTGTTGAAAACGCAGACAACGCGATTTTCACTTGTCGCTGAATTACAACAATGTACACCAGAACTTGCCGCCTTCTAATGGCAGCGAGAAACTGTTCAGAGCAAAACATCTCTGAGGCTCCTTCTCACGGCTCGGGAAATTTACCAGCCCCACATGCGACAAACCAGGAGGCCGTGAAATCGCTCTCCGTGCAATGCCTCCTCTTGGAATCCAGTCCGTTACTTTTAACGACCATCGGTTATCTTGTCTTCGCATTACATGTCCTGCCCGTGCTCATTTCTTCTAAATGATTTTGATTACGATGTAATTAACTAGCGTCCACTGGCTGCAGATCCAGTGAGGCTAGTATGCAGCACTAAACAGGCTAATTAACTAAATAAGCAGAATTATTCCATTTCAGGGTGGACTCGAAATAGCGGCAGTGTCCTAGGTTATAGTCGTGAAGCTGTCAGCCCCAAATGGTTTTTTCCTATTCAATCACAAGTAAAGATTCTTGACGAACAGTGGCTCTTTCAAAAAGTCGACTGAAGAAGTGCCGATGATTTCAATTCTCGGCTTCAGGAGCTCCTTGAATCGCCGTACATTACTTTTCGTTCCACGAGTAGTTTTACCACGATTCGCGCAAGTTAAACCTCTACAGCTGATTTGAAAAACTGAAGGTGCAATGTACTTGATCAATGCAATCGATTACTGCAATTTTCTAACACTAATGTTGTACCGCCAGCAGGCACGTAGGCGGATATTTTTTTCGGGAGGTGCTCAAGGCAATTTTTTTTTAATCGGGAGCGGGTACTTGGTGGTACGTGATCAACCGAACAATGGGCCAGTTTGGAAAGCAGAGTGGGCGAACATTGTAATGCGGCCAAGGAAAACAGCTTCATTTACCGAGTATGCATCAGCACATGATGTTGAGAAAGCACAGCAGAATGGCGCAAACTCGTTACACGCAGAAGACCCCGATGAGAGCGTAAAAACACCAGACTCATTTGTACTGCTCAGAAAGACACACGATTGAAGAGTGACTACAATAGATCCAGGGGATAATGAATTAATCTTCGAGGCAGTAGCCGCGACGAAGACGACGCTGCCAATGACGGTGGTGGATGATGGTCGATGACAAGTGAGGCGGTCAGTGAAGTCTTGTTTTCGTTGTACAATAGATGTGCAATAATTGTGCAATCTTGCTTCTGCTACTGAGTCAGACATCTTTTGTTTTTTTAGCAGAAGCACGAACACACTTAATCGCTGCTGCAACACGTCTTTCCCGTCTCATGATTACTCTAAAAAAAAAAGGAATAATGTACTGCAAGAAATGCAGCAGAATATTGTTTTACCGAGGTCAGCTTAGCCCTGTATTCGTTGGTTGGGCTCCCATTGAAATCCACGTACCATAGCGCTAGCTGCTTGGTGGACAATGGCCTGTGTCACGACGTCTGGCGTCCGCGTAGGTGCAAAGGTGCACCTGTGCACAGCATGAGCACAGATGCAAGAGGAGCGCTATATGGTTCTTTGCACAGGGGCCCTGCAGTGCAGTTGGACGGACAAAAAATGAGCCGACAGTTGGAGATCGAACAGTGAGAGACCAGACGCGGAAAATCCAAAATGTAACAGGAGAATACACTTCTTGCATTAATACTATTTTTTTTCTGTTCTTGAACGTCTTTCGCCGAAAAGCTAGGAGGCACTGTGACGCTCTACAACCGAGAAAAAACCTTGATATTCGTCTTCGCTGTCCGAGAACTTGTTCTGCATTAACCGGGCTTTCCTGCAACTGACTAGACTTGATATCTGCAGGCGATCATCATGCAAACAAAGTCGCCTTAACGCAAATGAAAGCCGGCTCGGTTTCTCGGAATATGACGACCCGAAATCCATCTGGAAAGCTTCCACGACGACCTCCTCCTGGAACAGTCGTTACATACGTAAATCGAGCACCAACCTCACACTATAGTGTCGCCTGCCTTTGCGCGCTGTACGTGAACGTCACATATCGTCAATAATGTCGCAACGCCCCTGTACACAACGGCGCGCCCCGCGACGCCTCGCAGCTGTAATCAGCCGTGGTGCGAGCCAAACCAGCGGCGGTGACTCATCGGCCGTCATTAAAAATAAGCAATTCGAACCGGAGGGGGCTGTTCCGAAGAAATTCACACCGAAGCGCGTACAAGACGGGCCCGACGCGAAAAAGTTGAATGCAAAAGAAATCAGCGTAATCGCGCCGCGTACCCACGTAACGACGTCTTCGCTTGACGTAAGCCGTCCACCCGGCCAATGGCGATGCGACGTCTCTCGCGACAGACGTGTGCCGAACGGCGCAGCGTTGAATGGGGAGAGGAGGAAGCGCTGGAGGCGAGGCGGAAAGACGCGATCCGTGAAATGGTCGCGAAGACCTTGGGCACCGGTGGAAGTCTTGCCCTTTTCCCGCGCACCTCCTCTCCGCTTGCGACTAGCCTTATTGCCTACCCTCACTCGCCGCTCACCTCCGGTGACTTTTATTTCGCCCATAGCAAGCTCCTTTTTTTTTTCTTGCCCCCCTCTCTCTCTCTTGCTTAATATTCTTATTGCTATTGGGCCAGTTTGTTTTATGCTTTATGGATGCGGATAACTCCGCTTTCTTTCCTTTTAGTTGTTCTTTCGCTTGTTTCCCCTTCACTCTCTTTTTACTAGCCAGCTCTGTGCCTTCCCAGGCCGTACGGCAGCATCCGAAACTTGTGGGAAATATTCCGGCAGAGTGGAGTGGACGTGCGCGCGTTTCAGCCTTTGCAAATTCGGACCGGTGGCTCTGATACGTGAAAAATGACTGAATTAAGAGCGTTTCAGAATCGAGTGGAATATTTTTAACAAGTAATGAAGCTTCTGCAATGAAGATAGAAGAGCACATACAGAACCGCAGTGGACATGCCGTCCAATCTCCAGTGTGTCTTTTCCACTCGGCTGAATGTTTTTGCAAAAAACGAATAAAGACCACAGTAAAAGAGGGATTTGTGCGTGAACGGAAGAAAAATTAGTAATTGTATTTTATAACAATTTTGTTTTGAAGCCTATGATTTGTTCAGCAACGAACAAAGGGAGGAAACAAAATTCTGTGCAAACGGAATTCTCGGTGTCAATCACAGGTACAGTCGCGAGTAAAAAAGATTAGCCCAATGACGTCATCGGTGCGGTGAAAATCGCACTGCATGGCTGTCGCGACGCCGTGCTTTGCGAACACACCTGGCACTCTTGTTATCGGCTTGTTCGAAACAGCAGCGCCGAGCGTTGCTATCTGTGGCTGCTGCGGCACGTCACTGGTGTTAATCTTTTTTACTCACGACTGTACTATAACTTGAGCAAACGAGTAAAGGGAATGTGAAGAGCGCATTAGTGTGCTGTGTGAATTATGTAGATGGGAATGAGCAGAGTCTTCACTAGTGAGGAAAAGTACCTAGCAGTTATCACGTTGTCGTTTTGCTAAGTATTCATTACATTACGCGATGAAGCCGCCTCCAATAAAGGGTGCCAAAATCTCTTTAATTAACGAGTAAATAAAACATAAATTAGATGCCTTTTCTCTGTGGAAACAAATATTCTGACCTCTACAATGACGTGGTGAATCTGAGATGGCCTAACAACAGCAGGCCTCTATTTATTCTACTATACTAACTCAAAAGGTTTGTGCAAACCGAAATAAAAGTGTAGGGTGACACGTTTGCACTTTGCAGGTGTGGCCTAACAGAGCGCATAAAGTGTGCGAGGTGGCAGAATTTTAAGGACCAAAGTGGCCGCACCGGTAATCCAGAACTGAAGTGGTCTATAGTTATCCTACAACCACTTGGCCAGTACATAGGAGCCCCTCTATGGCCATGTACCACTGAAGATCTGCAGATTGTCATGGACCACAGAACTTACAGTTTATTCTTGGTTGCAGCAAACTTACACACAGAATGGCTAGGCCAATTTTTCTAACGTGCTCGAGCGCGGAACCTTACGAGCCGAGAAAAAAAATGAAAAATAAAACCGGCTTCGCAGAGGACAACCGGCGCGAGGAGAGTACGTCCACTCCACGTCATCCGCGGGTGGCCTCGTCCGGGCGCCGGTAGCCGACCACCTCGCTTGGCGCCCCTTGCCTGCCGAAAGTGCAAGTGGGGGGTGGGGAGGAGGGAAGGAGTCAGAGACGCAGCGAGTGAGAGTGGCAGCGGCGGTGGAGAGGGCGGGGGTCTGCTGGGGGAGCCCCTTTCTTCTCTCAGAGAGAGGCGCTGTTTACCAATTCTCCGCCTGGAGACCGGTATATAAGAGCGTGGCTGCTCCCCGAGAAGGCATCCAGATCGTGCTCAGCCTCTGAGGAACTCACACACAACCAAATCCCCCATACTTACCAGTGCGCGCCACTCATCTAAGTCAATATGAGGACCTTCGCCCTGTTCGCCGCGGTTTTCGCCTTCGGTGAGTACTTGCTTCCTTCCGACGATCCCTGACAGCCTGCGCCCTAATTAGCGGTTGGGTGGAGTAGCCATAATTAGGTTACGAAGGTTAATGAGCGGTCACGTGGTTCGGTTTATCACATCTCATCTAGTGACCAAGACATTGTGTGCATCTAAGCCTGTTACTGGCCAGGAACTTGGTCCTAACTAAACAGGGCTGACTTCGGGATACCAGTGGGCGAGGAACGGTTCCAGTGTTTGCTGTAGCTAACAGACGCCCACTACGGATCGTTCGACACCTATGCGCTAACTTGGGCATCCCATCCCTGAACTTCAGTTTCGGCACCCTAGGATGCAGATCGCTGGACCGCGTCCGGACGTCGATACTATGCGCTTATCTTGTCGAAGATGGAACCTTTATCGCATGCCACAGTCGCAGTGGAATCGGGTAGGAGACCGCACTGCAAAAAGTCGCGCACCGCTTTGCAATTTCTCTTAGCGACTGCATCTTCACTGCGCAGATCCCCGAGACAGGCGGATTTACTCTTCTCATGCTCGTTTCCTAGTGGAGCGCTAGACTTAGCGTGCTTCTATCTCTATCTTATATCTTCTTTATATCTTATATTATAGCTGCTATCTTGTTATCTTATATTAATGGCGCGATCAATTGGACCGAAGAAGTTTAAAGATCATCGCGATACAAGACATAAATGGGAACGAGCTGTATATTAAGCCGGGATGTCGCTGGGACATGGCATGCCGCGGCATTGGTGCCTTATTCCCACAGTGCCGCTGCTTCTGCATCTGATGGCTTGTCTTCACCCCTTCTGAGCTCAGCGGAGTTTCCTCACCGTCCTAATCGTCGTCTCTCTCAAAAGCCAGAAAAGCCCCTCACGAAATCAGCCTGGAATGTAATGACAGACAAAATGAGTTGAGGCCAGAACCAAAAAGTAGACGGTAGGAAGGGAACGCAGAGAAAGGAACTCTCAGGAGAACGACGGCGTTGACTTTTTTTTCATTTTCTTTGGATATATCTACATCTCTCGACTGCCGTCTCGCCGGTCAGGAGTGCTGCGGGCGTCTCGAGAGCGCGGCGGCAGCAACCAGTGTCCCAGTAACCCCAAAGCGGTCCTCTCGCGGCGAGGGATCGGCCCCTCGGCGGGGCGCTTCTAAAAAACCCCACCTCCTTTAGCTCTTTTACTTTCTTTCGTCAGTAGCGCTCCACTGAAGGGAGAAATAGATGCTGGCAAAAGTAAGAGGAACCCCGACACGGCATCTGCTCCCCGCTAGAAAGCTCACGGCGCTACGCCGCCCAACTTCTCCTCCTCCACATCCCAGAAGGGGGACCGTAGAGGGAAAGAAGAAAAAAAGATAAAAGTGCACGAGCGTTTTCACTTCTTTCCCGGGTTACCCCGTTAATGCCGCCGTAAGAGGGTTCTCAGCACGTGCGGGACGCGTTCCGAGTGCCCTGACTCGTGTATCCCGTCTCGAAAGGGCTGGACAGATCTGTGACGAAGCAGCGGCTCCCAAATACCTTCTGCTACATCCAGTCTGCAGCATGTGTGTAGAAGCGAACAAATTTAGAAGGCCACCAATGGAGATTTTAGCAAAGGCGGTTCGCACTTTTGGTCGCGCCTTCAGGGAAGGACCTCTGTCGCAAAGCGAATGAGACGGGGCACAGATACTTTTGCGTTTGCGCATATTCGTTTGATGCCATGTCCACAGGGCCACTCTGCTTGAAAATTCTTCTTTTATTCTATATAGCCGCGACGCTTCGTGCCGATAAAGCGCTTAATTTGAACGTAGGTCCGCAGTAGCAGGCGCTCGGGACCTGCACCGTCACAGTTACACTGCGATTTTCTGTCCCATACCTCCAGGCCTAGCCATAAAGATTAGATAGGTGAAAAGACCATAGTATATTTAAATACACACACACACACACACAGAGCAGGAACCTTCTCTGCCCCGCTTCGCAGAGGATAACCCTACTATTTCGCGGACTCCGGTCGAAGTGAATTTTCGCTCATGAGAACTGTACTTCATTAAAACAGTACTTCCAGAAGACAGAACTGTTAGGTTATAAAAACAAGACACACGTCACTCCCGCTTCAAGCGCCTGAATTCAATTGACGCGTCGTCGCCAGCCAGCCCGCAGGGGCGCCGTTGACTGTGCCCATTCTATCAAGGCTTCTCGTAGACCTGCCGAGGTAAACGTCCAGACAACGAGACAAGGAGGCAATCTCTTTTGCACCCCGCGCCGTGACCTGACAATGCGCCACCTCGCACGCGCCCAGAGGCAGATGCAAATCGCGCGCGCAGCATGCAGGCGAGAAAGCTCCCGTCGATCGCGAGCGAAGCAGCAGCAGCAGCAGCAGCAGCGAGCCCGTCTCGATCGGCCGCGGTAACCGCAACACGCGTCTTTTTCGAAACACCTTGAACTCAAACCAGCGGCACTGGACGGACGTGCCCGCACTCCCGATGATAAGCGCAGTGTTGCAAGCGTGCCGCTTCGAATCTCGTTGCTGGCGGATACTTTCGCAATGGAAAGGTTTCGGTCTTCCATGTGGAGCGAGGCACAGGCCCCGCCGTGCACGACGACGACATCGGCGATGGAGGAGGCAGTGGTCGGTTCCCCGTGGCGCGAGAAAGATGAGGTGATAAAGGCGAAAGACTGGCCCCAGCCAGCAACGTCTGAGGCCTACCTACCTGCCTACCTACCAAGCAAGCGCAGTGTGTGTATGCAGTGTGCGTCACGCATGTCTGAAATGCATTTCCTTCCGTCCTTCCTTATTCAGAAAGCGCCACTGGGCGCGTATGCGCTGACAACTTTGTCTTCTTCTGGCTTCATTAGCTAGCCGATGCAGAGATTTCGTGATGCCAAGGGTCGGTAACCCGCGGGTTTTCATGCAAATTGCCTGGGTAGACTATTTCGTAACTTGACGCCATGCCACGCATCGCACGTGTGTATACTCGTCAATACATAAATTGCAAACGCGCTAAAGCCTGAGATTCTCGTAGCGCTCCGGCGACCTTTTGTGCCTTTCAGATGTCGAATGCATTTCGCAACGAGACGAGTGATGCATGCAAACAGAAAGGGGAAGGCTATGTCTTTCTTTATTATACACCTACGAGGAAGACCGTGCAGTTAACCTTGAGGAGGCGCTCGCGACGCTGTCCGACTATCGTTGAGGCAGAACGCCGGCAACCCCGATAGTCCACAGTTTCTCGCGAGTGCGTGTACTGCCACCACTTCACCAGAGCTATATATACTACTGGCGCGCAGCGCAAGCAAAATACTGCTGCAGCTACTCACGTAAGGCTTTATCGTCGAGACCGCGAAAAAGCTCGAAACGCGATCTGTCCCGTCTAATGTGTACACGCCCTGTTAGCGTATCGGACACCCGGGCTGATCTGGCGAGGGATACGGGCGCTATATAAGATAGACATGTCGCACTCCAAGCAGGGATCGTGACGCCGCAGAGGGCCAGCTGCAATAGTGTTCACTGCCCACACGAGCCCCTTTCTTTTGCTCAATGTAGGCCGCCGCTGTGCTGCAGCGTATTTTTAGATAAAGGTCACACTTCGGCAGAGAGGAAAAAAGTACAGCAACCCAACTGGCCAGCCAGCATTCAACGGAGCGTACGCGGCCGTTGGTGCTTGCGATTGTGCGGGACGCGTGCGGCCCGATCGCACCCGAAAAACGAAGACGGCTGCGGCGGCAGTCGTACAAACTCTACCCGAAGGCAGGTGGACGGATAATCTCGAGAATGCGACGACGACTTCGCTCGTGAAGGTCGCGCAGACAGAAAGACGAAAGAGGTTCCGTGTGCTCCCCGCGAGCCTGCTGAGCATCCCCCCGAACGAAAGAGAAATTACAAAGACCATTAGACGACGCTGCCCAGAAAGGGAAAAGACCACTCGCTTTCGAACGACACAATCGTGCCGCTGACGGGGAGAACAATCTTCGAAGGGTACGGGAGAGCGTTGATCGCGTCCACTGTCCTGCTCGGAGCTTGCTTTCGGATACGAGGAAGCCAACGCTCCGCCACTGAAGAATTCGGACCCCCGCCCCCTCCGAACACGTGAGGTGCCTACAAACGCGGGGAGACCGGAGGGGTGGGGTGGGGTGCCGAAAGGAAACGCGCCGCGGGACGTGCTTAAGCTGTACAACGGAAGCCCACAGCAGAACCGGGCGCACGACTGTGACCCGGCACCTGCGACTAGTTTCTTTCGACTCTGGAATGCTTGCCTAACGCGATTGGTGCTCAAGGATGGATGTACGTGTGTCAATGCCCCTAGCTGTACACGTTCTTCTGATGGGTGCCCCTCTCCCCTTCATTTTCTTTTTTTTTTTGCTACGGTCGCCTTCTTGCGGGACAAAAAAGAAAGAAACACTCCTCGACCGCGTGACCTCGCCACGACGGGGAGGTACACGCGAAAGCTTGTCAAAACAGACAGATTAGTATAGTTAAGAAGGGTGGAAGGGGGGGGGGGATTAAGAAGCTTTCTGCAGCAGTTTAAAATGCAAAAAAAAGGTATACGAAACAACGAAATTCTATTCACCCTTTCGCCCGCAAAAGGGGGAAAGAGTCGTTGAACCTTTTCTGCTCAACGCTTGCTCACGTTCTTGCGGCAATACATTCAAATGTGCCGTGTCACGCACAAGCAGTTGGGAAGCACAACAGCAGTATTCAAGCGGCGCACTCAAACTCATTTCTTTACAACGCACGGCGTCGAACAGACCAAAGCGGCGCCAATCATACGTTATCAGCGCATGAACCCTTAGTTGTTGAGCTTATTACTCTGATCGCAAGTTCTTTTCACGCTTGTCTTTAGATCTTGGCACTGCAGCTCTATGCAATATGCAACGAGATCTCTCGCGCAAGCTATCACTTAGGTACGTTCTCACACGGCAAGCCAAACTAACCAATCGTTGTCTGTTTTTTTTCTTTATTCGTTTTCCGCAGCCGCCTACCAGGTCAACGGAGAGGCATGCAACTGCCACCTGCGCGAGCTGGATCTCTGCGCAGCCACATTGCTGCTCTTCAACCAGAACCCATCCGGAGTGGCCACCACCGACGCTGAGGTCGACAAGCAGTGCGGCTTCCTCAAGGAGTCCCAGGAGTGCTTCAGGAACTTCACCAGCCGCTGCGCCACCCCCCTGCAGAGGGAACTGATCGGCTTCGTCGCTGAGGGATCCCAGGAGCTCTTCAAGCAGTTCTGTACCAAGGGAACTGACGTCAGGACCAGTGAGTACCCCTTTCTGGAACTCCCCTTCCTGGCCACACGAGGCCAAAGCGGTCCCGCGTATAAATCCGACTTCAGCATAAAGCAAGGAATCGGGATTGTTTCCAACATTGTCCATCTTCTCGAACAGCAAAGCACGCTCAAAGCATTACGCTTAGAACGCGAGTCGCCAACGCATGTGTGCTCGCGCGCATACGGAATTTCTTGTAGCCATCATCATTTTGCCTTGCACGCCAAAGACTGCACATTAATACGTCGCGTGGTGTTCTGAAACATCAGCGTGGCGCTGTTGAGCCAGCTAAACTCTATGGTATCGCGAAAGAATATCGACAAAGAGAACCCTGACATACAAATGTATCATTAGCTTTTCAAAGCATGCTCTTTACTTGTTAGTAACCCGGACGCCATGCCATAACGCAGCACTTGGTAGCGATTACTTTGAAACGTAATCTATTCTTCACTTGGCAAAATTCCAGCATACTCTTAGCTGCCTGGCCTCCTGAAAAAAAAATTCTTCCTTATATTCATGGCCGCAACTTTTCCTTAGTCGTCGTAAAAGGAAGAAACAAAGCGATCGGGTGACTCTCGCGCAAAGAAGCAAATACTTTTTTTATTTCTTCTGCTGTGGCCGTCGAACCTACAAGACCCGCTTTGTTTTCCTTATTGTTGGCTGAGGTCTTTGTTGACGCACTTTCGCGAACGAGCTGTTTGCACCCGGTAAAGACTCACCAGTGCATGACGTAACCGGTGGCGCAGCCAAGCGAATTGAGCTACCGCCTCGGAGTTTAGCTTTTGGTGACGGAAAGCCTTTGTACCAAGCGGAGGCAGCCTTACTTTAAAATGGGAATTTTAACACTTTTTTTTTCTTCCTTCCCGCAGACTACCTGAAGCACGCTCCTTGCCTTGGCCAGACTCTGCCCGACCAGAAGAAGTGTCTCACCGACATCCAGGCTGGTCTCGAGAAGGTCTCCACTGTTGCCTTCAACGACCGTGTCCCAGCTGCCTGCTGGTACGTCTTTCTGTCCTTCTATTGGCTCCGGTCGTTGTCAACACGAAAGCGCCGGTTCATTTGTCGTTATCTGCCACTAGTATATACTTATACTACCCCACGGACGATGGCTTTTGCCCTCGGAGATAAGAGAGAGAGGCATATGAAACAAACTCCGTAATTTTTTCTCCAGTAATATAACGCATAACGTAGTCAGCGATTTTTTTGTAATTTACTGCTAACCTCAAAACGAGGAGTCAACCATAGCAATTATCGCTCGCTGGCAGGCTGTAAATTCTCCGCAAGAGAGCATAACATCTGAGTTAGAACATCTTTGAGAAACAGTTGAGTACGCATAAAAAAGTTTTTTCATATTCTGGAGCATACAGCATTCAGCGTTGCTTACTCGAAGCCGCTGCAACTCTCGTCCTTTATCCGCGCTGCCTTTTTTGCGTAGGGAGGAATGCGACTAACTTCCCTTTTCTTTCCCTCGCGCAGCATGTACAACCGCTACCAGGGCTGCACCCGCAAGGCCATCTCCAGCAAGTGCGGTGAGGAGGCCATCGAGTTCGGCGAGATCCTGGTCAAGATGGCCGCCTCCGACCTGCCCAACGTGGTGTGCACTTCCTACGGCGAGGCCAACGCCAGGTGCAACACCCTCCTGCCACCCCCCGGCACCAAGCCCTCCGGCAAGCCCACCTCTGTGCTCTCCCGTCTCTTCTCCGCCTACCTGGGCAACTAGAGGACGACGACGCACTGCTGGCAGCAGCGCTGCTCGGCCCTTCTGAAGCTTCCCCTAAGATCGGATGCCATCCCCCGCCCTCTTCCTCGAAACGACCACCGAAGCCTAACGGACTCTCGCGGCGGTTGTGCTTTTGTTTTTATAGTTTCTTCCCTCCTCCGCCACTTCTCCTCGCTACTCTCCCGGAAGGCCCGGGGCGGAACCTGCAGGACTGCCGCCCGCCCGGGCCGACTCCTCCGTCTTGTCTCGGCCGGCACAAACTTTCCCGTTGTTTCGCTCGCTCCGTCCCCCTCCTCCTCTTTTCCACCCGCCTTCGTACGAGGAAAAGCAGGACAGCAGAAGCACACACAGAACTCACACGGCACGCTTGTCAGCGAAATTAGGGCGCTTCAGAAGAGGTGTTCCTGTACAATGGCATTTAGTTTATTATCGGCGTCTGGGAGTAGATAACCCCAACGCAAAGTGAGCGATAGTGAATGCACAAAAAAGGACTGCAAAAAAATACATATAGAACGTGGTTGAATAGCAAGCCTTTGCATTTGTTTTTGGGACTTGTCTTGCCGACTGCGTGATCTCAAAAAGGAAAAAAAAAAAGCAGATAGGTGTTGACGTCACGCAATCCCTAGAGTACGAAAACAAAAAAAAAAGTGAGGTAGTATCTGCAAGGATCAGCGACGCGGTCTCCGAATGCATGTGGCCCTGTGGCCATATTGACCAGTGTGTGTGTGCCTTGATCAAGGGCTGGACTCAACGGCCTACCTACTCTGTAGGGTTTTGCGTGAATAAAATTCCTAATGTTATTACTGTTTTCCAAGTCTGGCTGTCATTTACCTCGTTGCTTGACCCTGTTGTTGGAGCTGTGACTCCGCACAGGCGTCGCGTCTAGCATACTGCCCCGAACAGGACTGGGATATCAAAGCTGAAAAAAAAATGCTTACATGTTCTGAAAAATTGGATAACTGTCACGACTGCTTACAACACTGGACAGCTAACAACTCCGGCCGCACTACCTTCACTTGAATTTCATTACCTCGCTTCCTTGAGACAATTGCGCCTTAAAAATGCATTTCCACCATTTCGTCTGGCAGGTCACCGGTAAACAGAGAGAGGCATCTGTGCCAAGAGCACGCTGACTTGTTGCTTCTGCGTATGGTTTAGTGTCTGGCAAACTTGCTGCACTCTCATGCTTTGAGCGCAATCGGTGCTATCGGCCATGGAGAACAGGACAGCAGAATATTTTTTTTTTTCTGGCAACTGTTGCCAAGGCTAGCTTGTACTACGCTGCCAGTGCAAATCAGTTGTTCCCCTCAAGATCAAACGGAAGCTGGGGAGGTCCTCCGCCGAGGCCGGTCGGTTTTCTTTGCAATCGCCTGGATGCCCGGCTTGTCCGAAGGCTACGCTCCTTACGGGAATGAATGGGACTGGATGCAGCCCCGTTCCGCTGCCCTTTGCAGATGACAGGGGCCATATAACACTGCGCTTCGGTTGGCTTGAGCTGCTGGCAACGCGTCATGCATCTGAAATCGCTTCCAGGCATTCAGCCACTCGAGCTGCACCGCCGCACAGCCAGTCTTTTATTATTCCACAAGATTTTTACAGCCATCTACGAACTGCGCCCTACATGGTCCCTCCGGCCACGCATATCTCACCGCACTCTCCCTCAACTACAGACCAGCCGTCCACGTGCACGCACCGTCACCTTCGCAGCTTCATTTTTTTTCTCGCACCGCCGCGGACTGGAATGGCCTTCCCGCTGACATTGCAGCGATAACCTGTCCCGCGTAGAGCCTACAGCTATTTGTCATCATCATAACGCATGATTACTTGCTATCACATAAAAAGGGGTCTTTAAGGAAATAAAATTGATTGATTGATTGATTGACTCGCAAATATCGAACACCATGTTTGCATCCACTACAACTAATAGACGCATGCATAGATTGATTCCGCTTGCTTTGGTTTTTAGGTTCCTACTCACTTGCTTGTCTAGTTTATCGGTTGTGCAATACATATAGTCTGTACTAACGCCTGAAGTTAGGCTAGTTGGTATATTAAAAACAGCGTGGCTACAAAGACAAAAGGAAGACAGAACGCAAGGGTTGCTATCGATCAACATGGTCTTTGTAGTCGCTATGTTTTAATATGCCAACCTATCATCTGTTTATGGAGTAGCATGCTAAGCCGACAACCAGGCAGACCTCTCCTGTTTCACTGAAGTCCCTCCTCCTCCTCCTCCTCCTCCTCCTCCTCCTCCTCCTCCTCCTCCTCCTCCTCCTCCTCCTCCTCCTATCATCTGTTTCACCAGCTCTGTCTCGTGCGAAAAAATCAGAAGCCGAATTCGCAAAGCTGCTTCATGACTGCAACATGCTTTGGCAGTTGAGCGCAAATCAAGTGGCCATGACTTTAATGGAAGCTACAGTTGAAAAAAGTGGATCAGTCGCAGATGTATCGAAGCCCATCGCACGCAACTCAGTTTGGTGCTAGCTAGTGCATCATACTTTCAAAAGGAGATTAGCGGCAACAAAAACTATGTAACACATGAGATAAGTCGATCAGAAGGTCTTGTGGTCGCTGCCTCTTGCTTGTTGCTTCTAACCCCATTTTTAACTTAATCTCGCGCTTAATTAAGGACCGTCTCCGGCTGGCTCGGGCAAGCGGCCTTCGGCAGTCGGCCAATTACTTGCCGTTCTAACGCGAGAACAGCTGTGACAGTTCGGCTCGTGATTTGCTGACGCCACTTTTAGGATTCGCTTCAGTGCCGGTAAATTGCGTGAGAGAGTACCCGTAGCCTTGTCCCGCCGTTCTCCTGTGCGCAGCTGGCATCGCCTGGCGTATGCTTACCGATCTGCTCGGTCGGAGTGCCGCGCTCACGGCCGCGCTAATAACTGGTGCGTCAGCAGCGCCACGTTTACCCCTTATTGTTTCAAAACGCTTACTAATTGGCCTGTTGCGAGACGCGTACTCGCTTCGAAGAACCGCTTTGGACAGAGCGGAAGGGGAACGGTGTGCGGGCGGAAGTCAGGCGCTGGCCGATGAAAGACACCGCCGGAGCCGCAAACATAGTGGATAAGCAGCTTAGGGCGAACAAAAAAAAAGGAAGCCAGAAAAAGATCCTATCGTGGAACGTTCATTGTTACATAACCAGCGGTCCTAGCCGCTACTAGGGGGACCCCTAGAGCAGTGTGAGCATTGACCAATTAAATGTTGCACGTGTCTGGCGTATTTTTAGCTTTACTTACTTTACTTTTACTTTAGCTTTAATTTAGCTTTGCTGACCTCGCGATGTCCGCAGATATGCATATATGGTCCAAAGCTGTAAATTGAATGCCCGCCACGAAGTGTAACTTGTAGAGTCAAATATTACCTCGTACTTTAAACAAGCGCCGAAATTTCGTCATCAATACCAATACGAACAACATTATCATCACCTTCACCAGCACCATTACCCCGACCACCACATCACCTCCACCGGTTGGGAGTTTTAGCATACGGCGGAGACGCATTAACGTAGCCTAGGTGGAGGCTAGGTGGAGTGTGCACCTGCCACTAAACCTCATCGCTTGGTTACTTTTGGCAAAATACGGTACGCCTCTGATACGCTAAATCTCAGTGCTACATGCCAGGTATAGCGTCAAATGGAGAGCGCAGTCTTCTTTCAAATGTATACAATTATCCTCTACATACACCAGCCGCGGTTACCCACTCCAAAAACCGAATTGCATCCCTGCTAACTTTACCTCCCTTAATGACTCTATGCCGCCCCCGGCTGCGTTTTCTCTCTCTCTCGTTATCCACTCTGCCACTGGTAGGCCATTGGTTATTCTCAACATCGAACATCCCGACAAAGTAATTTTGATCCTCGTGAATTTCCGAAGGATGCCATTACCTCGATCATTACCTCAAGCACGCGGCTTTTATATTTTTCTGTCCCTTAACGTTTCCCCTATAATTTCCCTTTATACAGCATTTCCTGCAGTCGTTCGAATTTCATTATTTTTTTTAACGTTCAACTTCCCTTTGGCAGCAATTTAAAGGGATATTTGTAAGCAAGCGCACTTATATTGTGATTCAGCAAAGCCGTACACCAATGACCCAGCTTTGACAGTATTGAATGGATCGGGGGTCTAATTTCACCAGAAATTGCAGTCGAATGCAACTCAAGAAAGAAGCGGCAAATGACCCTCAAAGGTGGCCTTCCAGCTAATGGCGTCGACTGGTTCTCAAGCCATCGTGGCTAATCCCCTTGAACCCGGTATAGTGTACAACCACGGGTTAATTGCAATACCACGATAATATATATAGGTCGACGCCGTTGGATAGACAGCCTCCATTGTGGGGAAACTGCCACTTCGTTCTTGGGCTTTTGGAAAAATGAGCCATTTAGTTATTGGTGGGCGGTTTGGTTCCTGTAAAGATGGCAATACTTATTAGGCGGAGCATAAAGGAAAGGTTGACAGTCTGTGCTTCCAAGTGCCGTGTGTTTTCCTTTATGCTGTCCTAAGTCTTTCGCGTGGTTACACCCTTCATCATAAATACCGCCTGATCGAGGACTATTCTAAAGCTGTGACCGGCTTTGTGAACTTGGCTCTGATGCTCACACTGCTCTAGGACCCCTGGTAGCGGCTATGACCGCTGGTTATGTAACAATGAACGTTCCACGATATGTATAGCATGCAAAACACTGGACAGTTTTAATGCCAAGCAGAGTATAGTGCGTGCTCCCACGTCGATATACGATACGTAAGCGGGGTTACAAGGGTCGAAGGAATGCGCAGCACGTCAGCAGGAATTGCGGAAACCGCGCGGGCTGGTTCCGCTCCGTTTCGGTTTGCGCAACGAACAGCAGTGCCATATGGCGTCAGAGTGACTTTTGCGGAACCGGCCGAAGGTATGCATGATTTTAGAATGAAAAGCAGGAACGTCACTCCCACGTCTTCACATACGAAGCCACCTTGGCGGAAGTATGCGGAAAGTGGCGCCGTTTGTGAATTCCGAGCTCAAATATAACTTCGGTTGTAGAAGAGGGGGTTAAAGAGGAGATATAAGGAAAGGAAGCTGCTACGGTAGATGTCTGCGGTTTGGTGCTCCTGTGCAGTGCCTAGGTTATACATATAAACATCAACGCGTTCATAGAGCTTCTTGTACAAGCCATCGTGTGAACCCTCTTTCGTTCGCCACGGAATTCACTCCCAGAGTTTGCTATGAGTTTGTATTGACGAATGGAGCAAGAAAAATTTGTAACAGCAGGAACAAGTAAGAGAAGCGGCTACTCCTGAAGACGCGGAGTTCTTTTTCGGGGTCTAATGCGGTGTTCACGCTCAGATTTACTGCGGCAACGCTTTTGAAACAAATGAGGTCAACATGCTTACT
This sequence comes from Amblyomma americanum, assembly GCF_052857255.1. Classification (NCBI taxonomy): domain Eukaryota; kingdom Metazoa; phylum Arthropoda; class Arachnida; order Ixodida; family Ixodidae; genus Amblyomma; species Amblyomma americanum. The sequence continues at coordinate 40,894,654 of NC_135502.1, forward strand.
GGCGAATAGGAACTTATAAATATGTGTTCGTGGTGCACGATATTTGCGCACAGTCCGCATGTGTTAAAACTAATACCCCTGTCACACGGGCACTTTAAAGGCACTTTGAACTAATGCTCCTTTACGCTCCCAAAGGAGCACTACTTCAAGGGAGTTCGTCCGTGCTACACGGTCGCGGAACGACCTTCGCAAGAAGTTTTTAGCGCCCTCATCGGCGAAAAGCGTTATTTAAATTGCAAACCTCACTGCACATGTAAATACATAAATGTCACATTTTTTAGTTAATTAGTTTTATAACCGTATTATGTTAAAGCAACGCAATTTTAACTGCAATAATGACATGATTTTCCAAATACAGAGCATAACATCACAGTGCTGGCCACACTGAGCCCAACTCGCTCGTATATCTGGAACGAGAGTATGGCGGGGTGAGACTGCCACGAAACAAATGATCTTATATTTTAAAACACCACTAATCTTATGAAGTGAATTTATAAAACGAAACTTGAACGTTTCTTTCTTCAATTTATTTATGCTGTAACTCGCTGGGAGAGAGAGTACTCCCTTGAAGCCTCAAAGGACGAACTCGAGCTGCCTTGTTTCGAAGCTTCTTTGAGCTAGGTGTCCTTTGGCGCGTCCGTGTGGCAGCGCGCGTTCGTCCTTAGAGTAATGGAGCATTAGTTCAAAGTACCTTTACAGTGTCCGTGTGACAGGGGTATTAGTTAACTTAGCGTAACGGACGTGAAAAGATCACGAAAATCGTCACAACCAGCAGCGCTCGCTGCTGTGGCCTGGCGCTTCACAGCCCCACTCCCCTGACCCCTATGTGTCATGTCTTCATACCCTGCTTAAATGCGAAGCTTAATCTGTACACTATGACTGATGATGCCGTAAAACATGACATAAAAAACCTGCTCAGCGGATATATATGCTCCTTTATTTCTGCAAGAAAAATTTGAAAAACAAGCACGTGAAATTTGTGAAAAAAGGGAGAAGAAATAAAAATATTAGCTCATACGAATATCTGAACGGACGCTGCACAAATTAAAAATTTCTAATAAATTGGCAAGTAATCTAAACATTGAACAAGTAAAAAACAGTTGTATCGACGTGCGCAGGGAAGTTCTGCTTGCAAAATCAGGCGAAAGCAAGGGGCAAGCGCGTTTTCAACATTTCAAACACGAAGGCTCGAGTGACAAGCGAAGCGTCATCACCGAGGTCATTCACCCCCACCCCTTCTCTTCTCCTTCCCCACCTGCTGCAGCTGTGCGGTCTGCATACCGCTAGTGACGCCTCTGGGCGAGGAGGGGGAAAACAGTGGCATCCCACGTGCCTCCTGCTCCTTTGTTGTGCTCTGGGGGAACACCACCTAACTGGATTAGAGAAAGGGCGGAGGAAACGTGGATTAGAGGATGTTGCACTACCATTGTTATGCCCGCGGGAGCTTTTCACGGCAACGCGGAAGGAACGGCTGCGAACGAGGGAAGTACTAGTACTTTTTTGAAACCGAATCGAGTACTAACAGGCGAGCTTTGCAACTTAAACCAATGCAAATAGCGCATTTGAAAGCCGTACCAAATGTTAAGAGTAATTTATTTCAGCACAGTACAAATTTATGCGGAATTTACTGTTTATGGTTTGAATCTGCCGAGATACGTAAGACAAAAAGTGTCTATGTGACACTTCACAGGTCCTCGTGCCCTACAAGCAACACAGCATGGCGAAGAACAGCAACACTTCTTTATTGAATGGATTTTTTTTTTCACCTCAATCGCCAAAAATAGAGCCCAAAACCTAAATCCAATAGCGGTCGAAACCGAGATCGAGATGACAGCAAAAATATTTTTAAACGGGAATCTTAACCGTGGATGAAAAAAGTAACAGTGTCACGATGCAAACAGTGCACGAAAACATATAAACACATCAAGACAGCGATTAAGTGGAACTCCGACACCAAACTGCTGAGAGCCAGAACACGGCACTTCCGATCAACAAAAAATAAAGACGCATGCATAAGGGTAACGCAAATGAAGCGGAGCACCTACTAGAAACCGCCAGCAGCCAAACTATACACTCTGTTATATCTTCCACAATGCTCGGAGTGCACATTGAAACAGTCCAGGGTATGCCACTGCACAAGAAAAACACCGAAAAAAAAACGATTAAAAGCATGAAACTGCCCAGCACTGCATTTTCAAGTAACCCCCGGCGTCATAATAGGCAATCTGCGATGAATTTGCCATGTCGATCGCAGCGCCGTAACGAAGAGCCTAGCGAGATGAAGATGCATTTTTTAGGCGCACCCTGCTCTTGCCTCCTCTGCGCATTGTAGAAGCTACAGGTGTCGTGCGTCAGCCAACTGGACTACGTCGAGAGCACCGATAGGCAAAGGACGCAGCGAAATGCGTGTTTCTAAACGTCCAAGATGTGGCCTTGCGTTTGTAGCGGCCGCAGCGGCTGACACCAGCATCTGTGCCTGCAAAACTGTAAAAAAAAAACTACAAAAAAACTTAACAGCTAGGAACACTAGCGACTCCATTAGGCAAAGAGAAAAAGGAGAAGTTGTGCCATATCTCCGTCAGGTTTCGCACAACCTCAGAATAATTGGCAATTGATGTCTTTTCAGCGCCTAAAAAAAATGTCCAGCATGCGCAAAAAGGTGAACGGCAGGATTTGTGAACCGCGCAGGTGTTCAGTCAGGCACCGTGATCGTTTTGTTCCTTGTCAAGAAAGTATCATCTATTCCCTGCCCTTGTCTTGTGCAATGAAGTGCGATGGCCAGAGTGGCCGCTGTCACAATCAAAGATTAAAAGAGCGCTGAGACAATGCAGCACGTGTGGCCGCTTCAGGCCACGTAGCCAAACATTGCAGGGACTGCAAAGAAGGAGGTAACAGCGCACTTTGTGAACCCCTGTACACAGAATGCAACACAGTAAGAAAAAAACTGTGACGCACTAAGAAGAGAGATGAGGCACATATGATTTAAGATTGCAGGATGATTGCATAAGCCTACCCTCAGTAGCATTGTACGCAAAAGAAATCAAGCATCTCTATCGTGAGATTTGACGCACATCAGTTATCCGCTGTTCATTCGTTGCATATTTTTGTGCGAATTTTTCTTTCCTGTCACCAGTGGGTATAAAAAGCCTGCTGGCCATCCAATAAATTCAGTAGTCAGTCAGCGCTCTGTGTGTTGTGTGTCTTCATCTTCTCTGCGCCTTCTTCTGTACCGTCAAATGCGCTGTAGTTATAACAAGAAAAGCAGATGGTGGGAGCCGCAGTTGGCGCTACGCAGACCCTGAGCTAAGAGGAGCAGGTGGTTGAACCGCGCGCGGCAGCTTTAGTTTTGCCAGCGCATTGGCCGACAAAGAAGCTCTCCTCAGCCGCCGCGCTCACCAGCATGACAGTCGTCGTTGCCGCAAAGGTGACCCTGTGGGGCGTGAAAGCAATTTAAAAAAAAAAAAAATAAAGTCCAAAATTTCGCCTTTCTTTATCGTGCGCTCTTAGCACAGCAAAGTGGACTTGTGTTTGCTGTAGCTAAAATGCGCTGCGAAAGCAAAAAAAAAAAATCAGCAAAGTAGCACAGCACGGCACGCAGTAAACAGCCTCTTGCCGGAAATCTATGCGTTAAGCAGGGAAGCTCAAAGCTCTTTTCTTTTGTCGCGATTTTATATTTCGCCTTTTTATTTTCCTGCGCACGGTCTGAGAATCTATGCTATATGATATACCGTGACCTTTTCGAAAGTCTATGACATCAATATTATGATCATCTAATGTCTGCAAGTAAGTGTGGTGATCGAGGCTGGGGTTTTGACTATTAAATTTACTCGCATAACGAACGCACTTGCATTGTGAACGCATTCGCTTATTAGCGGTTGGAATAAAAAAAAGTAATTTGAAAAGTGCAAAATCTATCCTTCTCCCGTAATACCCCCGCTCTCTCTAAAGAACAAAAACAAATTGCGTGAGTGCGCGCGTAGATGCTATGGTATGAGAGAGGTCGAGGTAAGACCAGGGGTAGGAAAGCGCGAGCCAATTTTGTACCGGCTAATTGAAAAACCGCCAATGAAGCTGTAACTCTGTACACCATCCATTGTGAACGTAACTGAAGGAGGAGTTAGCGCTAGCGTCTGTAGAAAAGAACAAGATCTAACCGCAAGAAGGCTCTGAAAGGAGAAAAGGTCTCTCGCTGTCTCTCTATTCCTTTTATATTTCTGACCCGTGCGGCCTGCAACCGCCAGGCATCCTTTGCGTGTGTTTCGCGAACTCCGTCAGTCGCGCGTTAATTATCTCGGGCGTTGTCGCCTGCTTTGCGGCGCCGGACGCAGATACTTTGCGGTCGTGCTCCTTCATGTGCTGCGACAACTACGGTGATGTTTCGTTTTGTGCTCGCGACCTTCGAAAAAAGTTCAGTGAGACCCGCACGGATACAGCGGGAACCGCTACATGCGCTCGCTTTCTCGGGAGCCACCGCTCATTTCGGCGCCGTGGACCATGAACAATGATTAATTCGCTGCTGTTGACGAAGCAGTCATTGGGTTTGGTCCGCAAGAGCCGGCGTATCGTAGGAACCGATTAGGCAGCTGTATGTAAACTGAATTTTATTGTTGTCGCATATATAAGCATGGACAGTGAAGGTCATTGCGTGACAGTGGTTTGCTCTCACGAGTTTACGTAAATACTATAAAACTTTTTGCAAATGTCTATGATTGTAAGATACATCATGCATTAAATTGCGTGCACTCACTGTGCACAGACTGATCCTTCGGTTGTGTGAAAATTATCCAGTAATGATAGCATATGTATTGCGTGAATGGTCCACTAAATGATGTACTGAAATTGTCAGTTGCGCCGTTTGAGGTAAACTTAATACCTCTGGCGCGTCGACATATATCTGTTTTGTGCGGAATGCTGTAACGTAGACATGCAGTGTATTCTGAGAAATATCTTTTTTTGTTTTAAAGTAACGGGAAGGATATATATGTCAATAAAGCCAAGAAAAATTTTCTCTGTTCTCCATACATTGCCCCAGCGATGCGGTTGCCATTGTTGATTAGTAGCGCTACCAATTTTAACATGCCACAACAGCAAAGAAAGGGTGTACTAAAAAACCCACGTAAAGCGCAGCCGCGCGCAGCAGGCGGACGACGATACATCCACCCACCTCCCCTAGCGGGCCCGATTTTGGACCTGTCCGCGCGAGCAGCATATGCCATGCGAACTCCCCCAGCACCGCGTGCGTCGGTCGTCCGTTGTCATGGAGATAACTCGTGCCCAGGCGCTGTGAACGTAACTGAAGGAGGAATTGGCGCTACCGCCTGTAATTCGTGACCGCTGGGATGTGTACTAAGTTTCAGCCCTCTGGTAAGACAGAAGAAAGAAATATGCGAAGTGGACGCTAGGGCGGTAGAATACTTGTAACTGTTTTGAAGTCAAAGTCGTTATTGAGGACGATGTTGACGGTTGATGACAATAGCCAAAAGTGAGGACGTTAGGTCATCTCTGCAGCGTTGCACATGGTGCACCTGTACAATGCATTTCAGTTGTTTTTAACTTCCCGCCATTTAGGCCAAGAAATTTCTGGTTACGCTACAGCACAGCTGCCCTTGATACCTGCAGCTGATACGAGCCTTCCACTCAGCAGACAGTCAGGCAACGTGAGCAACGTAAGCGTACACTCAATCCACTCGCACCATAACCTTGCAATGTAGTAGACGTAGTGCTATTGATGGTGTAGGCGGCACGACGCGACACTTCGTCAGCTAGCGTCATCCTGTGGTGCTCTCAAACAACGTTAGAGGAGCACTTTTTTACCGATAGGTGGCGGGAGTATTCGTAAGCCTACGTGGATGTTCGTTCTCATTTTTTTCCCGTCCTCCTTGCTTACGTTCATGTGGTTAAGGCTGCTGAGCAGGGTGGCCTTGTTTTCGTACAAAAAATCTTGGGAAACGCGTTTTCTTTTTTTTACAGCCACGTGGCCAGCCAGCCAGCGCGCGTGATTTGAACGGCACTGGTGCGGTGCGCTGTATGCCAAAATAAGCCAGATGGAGGTCATTTTGGTGCTTCGCTCTACGTCAAATTGCGCCGCCGCAACTGTTTCCAATCATCAGCGTCTGTGGTTACATTCTCATACTTTGCCGCTTTCGCACCTGCTTCTTGCTACAAAACCTGCTGAACAGACACTGCATATTGCTACTTTCGCCTTAAAATCAACTTGATTGCAATGAACTGCACTTTTGAGTCCATGCAGCGCCAGGTCAACTTTTTGTGACGAGGATAACCTATAGGCACACACAATCTGCGTGCGCCTTGTTCTTTGTTTTATTAAGAACGTTCATTTCTAAGGAATTATGAGCAAACTAGCTGATTTAAAACCCCCTCTAATGGATATGCAGTTGTGTATGAATCGTTCCTTGGCATTTTTCTGCCCCGCCGATTTTAGATTTACCAATCACGTCCCCAAACGCGTCAGACGACCACTGATCTATGCTTAAGTGCTCAATACGGTCTTGCTGTGCCTGTGCACAATTTTTATTTGTTCCCGTTGTGCTCGCAGGTCTCTCCCCAAGAAGAGTACACAGTCTGGCTGGCTGCTTCATGATCGCGACAAAAAGATAAAAAGTCAAAGCCTGTTCTCACATTTCACGCTTATCTCTAGCCAAAAGTAAACGATAAAGCAGATGTTTATTGAACACATGCTCCGTTGCGTGGTTTCCCTTCGCCAAGTGCACCTAGGGAAGGTGGACCATGAGTGGCCACAGGAGCCGAGGGGTCGATCCTCGGAATGCGGTTCATTAGTTGACGCGGTGAAGTCCATAAAGCAGGTAGAATATTGGGCAAGATTCGTGACGTCCGTGCTTATGATATCAGTTCCACGTTGGCGCGAACAAGGGTACGTCCAGAAGCGACGTCTATTATCGTGGTCCCCTGGTTCAGCCGTTTGCTGCGCAACAAGCTTCGTCTCGTTAAAAATGCGAGAGGTCAAACCAGACACACTGCAACCGGAAGTCTCCGGAAGCACGCACCGTTTGTTGGGCACGGTCAGTTCGGTCCATGAGATCAAACCTGGCAGCTTGTCCCGCTAAGGTCTTAAAGCATCGAGCCGCACCCGTCGCGAGGGGGTTGAGAATTACACAGGCGTATGATACGAGTCACGACATGATCACATGAATAGTCCACCGCTGACCTCCATAACGGCACCCGTGACGAAGGAACTGGCGGCGGGCAAGCAGAGGAACTTGACGGCTTCGGCGATCTCTCGCGGCTGGGCGGACCTCTTGAGCGGCGTCTTAGAAACCACCATGGCCCTGTACTCATCTCTCGTAACCTGAGTCATCGGCGTCTCTGTCCAGCCTGGCAGCACGGCGTTGCAGCGGATGCCGCAGTGTGCCAGTTCCTGCGCCACCGTCTTGGTGAGGGCTATGACTCCGGCCTTGGAAGCTGCGTATGCACCGGCGTTCGACCAACCGCTTTTGCCCACGATGCTGGAGATGTTCACGATGGCTGCGCCACCTTCGGGTAAGGCCCTGTCCGAACGTAGCATTTCTCGCCCGGCGGCCCGGGTCACCAGGAACGTTCCCTAAAGAAACAAGCCAACGGATGGTACTTTTTTTTAATTGCTCAAAATGTGTCCTTCGGCATACTACAGTCATATGTACATTGTATGGATGGCATATGACACTTGTATGGGTGGCATATTAAACTTATATGCGGCATACTGTCATAGATTGTTGTGCGATGTTCACCCGAGTTATCATTGCCGGAGTTCTCTGTTATTACGGTGAACCTAAATAGGCAGCCGTCGACCATGACACCGATATCTGCCCTAGTACCGCATAGGCCTGTTGCGCCAAACGGTGGTTGAGCCTCGCCTCATTTATTCTGAATAACGTACGGTGATTTCATGGCATGTTTCAAGCAAGGACGTGTTTGAACAAAAAAAAAAAGCGGTTTCGCGACACATTTTATGAACACCAAGAAAATAATGTAATAACGTAAGAAAAGTATGCTCTTTGGTATAGCGTTGTCAATATCAGCGACCATCGCATGGAGATTTATACATGATTTTCCCAGCAGTCGCTGTTCATTTATGGCCCAGAAATCTTCACATGGTCATATTGCAAAACAGTGACTGTGTAGTTGTAGTTGTGCATCAGTTACCGCTCGAGGCAAGAAATATATCTAGTGCATCGTCAGCAAAGATACCGGACAACCAAGGATATTCGGCGATTGCTTTAATAATGCGATAGAATATAGGTTGCCGTCTCACAAAAGAATCAGTCTCCTCTGTCACGAAATTTCCTAATTGGTCGAGGGTGGTCACGCGACCTTGTGACGTCATCACAACCTGGCTACCATGGCGGTCTGCCCACCGAGTTGGGAGCTACCTGCCCACTGTGGCGCCCTGCACGAACCTTATCGAGTTTGGGAAGAGCAGCAACCTGAGTCTCGCAATCCCCACCGGTGGCTGTGTTTCAAACAGCCGCCTGTCGGGGCAGTGGCGCATCTCCCCCGCTGCACCACTGCGCCAGTAGTGGTATGACCGCTCCCCGCGATATTTAGTTTAGAAGGTGGTGACTACATGAACCCCACGTGACGACCACTGGATCAGTTATAGGGCACCACCAAATTTGGAAAGCTGAGGAGCCGCAAAATTTCAAAGTTGCCCCCCTCCCCCCTCAAAATTCCAAAAGATCGCCGAAATGTTGGAAGTAGGCCCTCCCCAGAAAATGGATTAAGGTGGATTAGGGGGTCATATTAGTAAAATACCATATGATAACACTCTGGAAGGTACTTGAACATTCTAAATGGTGATAACTCATGAATACCATATAAGGGCAATGAAATCGGTTTCAACCGGAGTTCTGTCGGCAGAATTTCAAGAAGAACATTAGACACTCATAGCAGGTAACCTAAATGCCAGGCATGGGAAATATCGAAGATACATGTATCTTCAATACTTTCTTTCGATACGTTTTCTGTATCGGTATTAGGTATCGCTTGACAAAAATGGAAGTATCGGTATATGGGCACCAAAAATACATATTTAGCGTATCGTGCACTTTAACGATACTCGATGCTAAAAAAAAAGACGACGTGTGTCGCAGATATTGATGATACTATGAGTCAGACTTTAGGCCGGCAGAACTCACTCAGGCGGTAGAGCACTGAACAAAAGGGGAGAATTAGGAAGAGACGATGCCAACGCCGCATGACCCGGTCAGTCGTCTTTCTACTTTCGCTGTTTGTCAGAGAGACGACATATATGTTGCTCTTCTGCACACTCGGTGACAGACGGTACGAGGAGAGAGGCGCACCGTTATGGTAAAAACAACACCTCTTCACCTTTATTTCAAGTTGCTTTGGTTGCCAACGTAAATGGAAGACTTTTGTTATTCAGGTCTTGATATGTCTAGTCTTGTTCGCATAAGGTTCAGGCTAGCTTTGCTGCTCAAGTCGGTCTCCTTCGACTGCTGGTTTAACGCATATTCTTCTGCAGGCTGTCGCTGAGGCATTGTTGAGGTCCTTATGTCCAAGCTCGAAACCTTTAAGGGTGGACACATGCGAGAGGTGGAAGGTCGAGGTGGTACATTGTGTTCACGAGGTCCCGCAAGGCATGAAAAGGGTTGCTGAAAATTGCGTGCTGAGGCTCTTTTTTGTGCTCCCTGTAAGCTCTCCCATTTGTGCTCATTAATCTAGATAGATTGACAAAAGAAGGAATTGGGTATGGCACCAACCACGGAAACAAGTTTGTGTCTTGCAGAACGAACGTAACCTATGAGATCCCTGCCACCTGTGGAAAAGATGTGTGTAGGGCAGACGGGCCGTTGCGTCAGCAAACGATTACCATAGAGCCTGCCAGCACCTTAAATGCAGCACACGGACAGCATCTACCCAAACATTGCAAGTTCTGCAGGCGTCACGACGAAGAATATGCAACGCCGCTTTTCGGTCAAACACGGTAGTGCGATGGAACGAAAGGAACGCGAAATTCTTGAAGCTTTGCAGATAGCGAGATTTGGCCCCGAGTAATGTGTAAGTGAGGGGCTTCCCTCCACTTGTGCAATAAGAAACTGGATTTTCTTGACTTGAGAAGGTGGTTGCGCGTTTGATGGCATTGTGTGTTTGGCGAGCATTTTCACCTTGTTGTTAAAGGAGAAAGGAGACGCTGACGCAATAGACCAGTTGTTAGCCGGTGCGCTTCCGTGTTTATCTTTTCTGTGCCGCGTCCGTTGCGCAGTTTTATGTTTAAATAATATCGTATACGGACCTTGATGTCATTGCTCACGTATTGGTTGCCTCCCGACTTTGGACAGCGTAATTTTAAACAATGGCGGACGATTTGGCTTGGTTAGGCCAAATGAGAATTAGTTGCACTAGCACTTCAGCTTTTAAATCAGTTTCGGTTCGAGGCTCGGTGTTTAAGGTAAAGCAGGCTTCAGGAAAAGACCAACGAAATCGGACTTAAGCTCCGCCTTAAGCGTATGACGCAATAGCGTTAATGGGTTAATGCCCATATATGCGGAGTAAAACATTCACAACTTTACATTCATAGATCGCTGAGAATCCTCATACCACTCTTGGCGCATTTGTGCAGCGGTTAAACGATGCACCACTATGGCAGGTGCTGCCACCGGCGGGACTTGTGATAACCACGTTGATCTTTCCGAGCAACCTCGAGGTCTACGATAGGTGCTTCGCACAGACAACCATCGGCGAAATCTGAGACTGCGGGTTTTAGTGCTAGCGATCTAAAAAACAAAACAAAACAGGTCGACCTATGGGCTAACTATACCACCCTATATGCGACCTATACGAGTAAACAAGTAGCAGGTAAAAAATAGCATTAGCCACTATTGGCAAGACGCCAGGCACGCTATGGCTATTATTCATCTTTCAATCTTGCCTTGAGGTTGACCCTTAAGACATCGTCGAACGTTTCATCTGGGCAGTCCACGATAGGCGCCGCCCGATGAATGCCGGCGCTGTTGACGACGATGCTGAGCGGCAGTGTGGATGCGCTCCTTACGGCGGCGAAGAGTTGCTCCACGGAGGAAGAGTCGCCGACGTCCACGTACTCGGCCGAATGCTGAACGTCTCCTGTGCGAGAGCCCGGGGCACCATCAACATGTGTGCGCAAGTGCAACCGTAGCGGATTAGAGAAAAGCTCGAATGGGAAAAACAACTCTTGCATTTGGCACATTGTTCCATTTGAATTTCAGTTCCGCACCTGATCATCTAGGGGAATTAAGGTTTTCACTAGGATTTACATCTTCTGTTTTGCTTAATTCATGAAAGTACAAAAAACACCTCAACGACATTACAACGGGGAGGAGGAGAATGAAAAGCTGGGAGGTTAAACGGCAGAATTAAACAGTTTGGTATACACTGCACTGGGGGAGAGGGATGAGGGGATATAGAGTTGAAGGAGAAAAAGCAGTAGGAGGAAAATGTAGTCAGCATGCAAAGTCACCAAGCGTACGGTAAAGTCACAGCCTATCGGGGAGAATGACTGACATAGATGTAACATTGCAAAAACAAATGCTGGCCAGTAAAGAGAGCTCATCAGAGAAAGAGAAAGTGGCCAGAGATTAAACATGAGAAAAAGTGTAATAATCCTGAGCTACCACGCACAGGCGTGTACAGCGATGCATTCTCTCCCGAAAATTAGTCAGTGTCTGCCGCGGTGACGTCTTTGAAAGCTGCACGATGATGCAACAGCTGCATCGCCTTCTTGCCTATATAGCTTCACACCTGGCTACTGCCAAGAAATTGTCCTAATTTCAAACCAGCGTCAGCTGAAACGAGTTCAGCTACACGCATTCACGAATCCCCTGAGGTCGCAGCGTCGTTGAAGATCTGCCCGCACGATCAATGTTGCGTTACACCGCTAGCACGAAGTAACCGCTGGCGGCAGGCGTCACGATGTTGCGAAAGAAGCGTAGCCTTTGCAGTGCTATCAAGTTGTATGACCTTTGAATGCATTTGTGAGGCATTTGTGATTCGTTTGCGACGTGCTTGTGACACATTTTTCACGCACGTTGGCAGATCTGTTGAGTGCTGGTTGACGCAATCGCTTCGAAGACAAAGGCCCGCACTTATCGTCGTGTCCGGCTTGTCCATACTTCTTGTTCTTGAAAATACCTCGCTGACGTTGACAAGTGTGTCCCACATTTGCATGGATGGTTCTAGCTTCTCTGAGCAAGGCCTCCAACCTTTCGATGTTCGGCCATAGCTGCTGCCGACCCATTGTGTGGTTTCACATTCTTCATACCCAGCCCTCCGGAGTTGTGGGCCGATCCCTATATGCCTTCAATAATCCCCCTCTCGTAATTGAATTTTCGCAGCACGCAGATGAGCGCTAAGCTCACAACAATGATAATGACTACAAAGTTTTTACTTTTTTAAGCCGTTTCTTGATGCTATTCATTTTTTTTTTCGGAAATGCCCTCGGCTAATTGACAGCACTCAGTTTTTTATGAGTGTACACTGCAGCATTTCACTTCAAGGCCTGTTTCTGTACTACGACCATCGAAGCTTTGTTCCCTTCAAGTATATTCATGAACCAACTTGATTAGTGAATCGAGTCAGTGGCGGATTTATTCTGGCAGTACAACCTCCGGGGTGTGACGTCAGAGGAATAAGAAAGCAGAGTTATGTGAACAGTTGGGTGAGTTGGTATCTTTCCATAGTGAAAAACGCGGAAAGCAACAGGGTCGAAACAGGCAGAAACCGGATAGGCGCCACTCGTAGTGAAAACTTTATTGAAGAGGACTAGGTTTGTATACACAGAAGCAGAATTAAACATACGTAAACTGCGCAGCCGCAAGAGGTACCACATCCCAACAACCAAAAAGCCAAAGCCTGCACATCACCACGAGGTCACAATCAGGACCCACCTAAAGATACAATTTCACCCCATATGAGAATCGCAGAGGGGCAAGTGATGCAGTCGCGAACTTATTTCGCAGTAAGCACGGACTCAATCCCCTCCGTGATGGATGGGCTGCGTTTTATCCAAAGATCAGTGGTGTGATAAGATACGAGAACATGCTCACACTCATTTGGCTTGCGGAAAGAGTAAAAATTCAAAATTTAAATTTTTTTCAGGAAAAGAAGAAATAATAATAATAATAATAATAATAATAATGATAATAATAATAATAATAATAATAATAATAATAATAATAATAATAATAATAATAATAATAATAATAATAATAATAATAATCATTCGTTTTGGGGGAAGGAAATGGCGCAGTATCTGTCTCATATATCGTTGGACACCTGAACCACGCCGTAAAGGAAGGGATAGAGGAGGGAGTGAAAGAGGTGCCTTAGTGGCGGGCTCCAGAATAATTTCGACCACTTGGGGATCTTTAACGAAACGAAATGGCGCAGTAACTGTCTCACGTAGTAACTATCTCACGTACCTCGGTGGACACCCGAACCGCGCCGTAAGGGAAGGGATAAAGGAGGGAGTGAAAGAAGAAAGGAAGAGGTGCCATTGTTGAGGTCTCCGGTATAATTTCGGACACCTGGGAATCTTTAACGTGCACAGACACCGCACAGCACACGGGCGCCTCTTGTGTTTCGCCTCCATCGAAGCGCGGCCGCCGCGGTCGGGTTCGACCCCGGGAACTCCGGATCAGTAGCCGAGCGCCCTAACCACTGAGCCACCGCGGCCGGTCGCGAAACAGCCCTTTTCTGTTTTCGTGACGTTATTGTGTTCTCTGAGCCGATGATCTGAAACAGCGACCAGACTGCCCGATATAAATATGGTCGCCGGAGAGAGGGATTTGAAATACCACACCTGGCAAGCAACAAACTGCCAACATCATAGTGTGCTTTGATGATTGGATATATAGTTTTTAAACTTGAAGTTGAGATTCTTTTTTTGACGGGTCATGTTTGCTGGCATCCATTTCTACATAATAGTACAAAAAACCGCTGCCAGATTTTTGCTCTGCGCAATAACGAACGGTGAAGAATTCTGTCTCCTTTTCTTCCCGAGCCGCCGCGGTGGCTCAGTGGTTATGGCGCTCGGCTGCTGGCCCGAAAGACGCGGGTTCGATCCCGGCCGCGGCGGTCGAATTTCGATGGAGGTGATATTCTAGAGGCCCGTGTACTGTGCGATGTCAAAGTACGTTAAAGAACCCCAGGTGGTCAAAATTTCCGGAGCCCTTCACTACGGCGTATCTCACAGCCTGAGTGGCTTTGGGACGATAAACCGCCATAAACCAAACTTTTTCTTCTCATCAACCTGCGTTGTCACTAAGTTGCGTCTATGCTCAGGAAATAAGCTTTCAAAACCAGGCCGACCATTTACACGCCTTGGGATTTTCAAATACGGTGTTTTCAAGTGCTTGTGGGAAGATTACCAGGTCGATAAAGAGTGGTCAGATGGCTGAGAAAGAAACTCGAGCTACGAAGAAAGTGACCGCAATCCGTTACGTGCACCGGACTTTGCAGAGGTTAAAAAATAACTGGTTGGTGAGATATGGACGTCGCCTTCACTGCCCCAGTATAAGTGGCTTTGTTCGGACGGCTATCGAAAAGAAATGAAAGCGATATAAAAAAGAGTTAGAAGAGTAGGGTGTAAGAAGAAGTGTAAGAGGTGAGCACAATAATGCCATGAAAGCTGACAAGGGCTCCCGCATTTCCGCGAACTGGAATGAGTAGTATAGGAGTGTTCCTGTCTCTGATAACACCTCAAATCTTTTCAAGCACTGGTGACAGGTCATTGCGAAATCAGACAGAGACTGTATTAGTTGCCCTTTGGTCGCTTTTGCAACCAGGGGGGAAATCACCTTTATAGACAAAGACTCATTCTTGCGTTGGGTAACCACCACCCCGTGCCGAGCTGCGGCCTCAATCCACCTATTGACCCAATGACCCTGACCTTGGACCAACAAGAAAGTTTCCTCTCTGTCTGATTCTCGACTCATTATTGCGATGAAGTATGTGTCGCAGCTGCCAGTTTGTGTATGTTGTGTTCTGTCTCTGCATACGTTTATACGGCATATTCAATAAATAAAAAAAAAGAATTAGGCGCGAGTAGAGCATGCGACGCATTCTTCATGTTCTGTTCTTGCGGATTTTGCGCTCTTTTTTACAGCGAAATTAAACCTAAGAGTGTAACCAGCTGTCCACTGGGGATGTCCTAAACACCCTCCTAGAGAAGTTGTTCAAATACCGTGCTGCGTTAAGGTTGAAGATAACAAGCTCTAGATGTGGAGACCATTATGTTAACTAGGAAGGTAGCGGAGGCTCATCGACTACGGAGGATGATCAACTCTTACAGGTGAAAAGTATTAAGCGAGAGCTAGCAGAGAACTGCGCGTCACTCATGGTGACCGTTGGTCATAATGCTCACGCTGGCTGACGCGTCATGTAAGCCACTTGCAGAACTCTCATAAAGTGTTTATTTTACGGGACAATGCCATAAGCACGCACTGCCATACTAGACAACAATAACTGGAAAAAATCGTTTACATCGGTTCGAGTAGCACTTCTATGTGTAGCTTTTCTTAACCACTATTACTCTAGAGCAGCAGAAGGCACTAAATGCATTCGCATCTCGGACATACCCTCTCGCAAATTAGCACCACTGTAGTCCGCACTGATGGTCAGGGCGCCCTCCTTGCTTTTGAAAAAAAAAGAAGAAGAAGAAAAGAAATGGGCATGGACGCTAGATCTAGGAATACCGCATCCATAAAAAAAAAAAAAACGACACACCATGGTTGGCTTGGCCCTGACGCCTTGGCAGAGCACATTCAGATGAGATTGCGATTGCTTATTTCAACCATCGCAAACAATTAATCATTTCGGACCCTGCCAGGGTTACCCGGTCGCGATTGCTAAAACCAGGACAACTAATAAATAATCGACTGACCTGGCAAGGACTGCGCCACTTTTTTGGCAGCCTCAAGCTGCATGTCGGCGACGACCACGGTGGCGCCATCTTCCGCCAGGGCATGGCACACAGCCTCGCCAATGCCGCTTGCACCGCCCGTCACCAGGGCCAGCCTTTCGCTGAGAGCCATGTCAGCTGCAGCTCCAGTCGAATTGTAGCGAGCACAAAAACGCGGTGCCCTATCAGCGAGAATTTAAAGCCAGATCGGCTGACCGAGTTCGGCGACTCCGCGCGCCTTTGAACAATATCCGGATGCGAGATCATGAGTTGCATCGACTGCGGTAAATCTGTGCCGTATTGTAATGCACTGGCTCGCTCTTGGCGAAACAATGCAGGCGGCAATCAGCATCCTGTTTCTGCTTTGTGCTTGAGGATAATCACAGTGACAAAAAAAATTGTGGCTCCAATCCACGCTGTGAAGGTGGTTGCACAGCGAAGATGTAAGACGACACCCAATCACCCATTCCGACGTCACTTGAGAATTCACACACGTGGCTCTACAAAGAGTGAAACTAGAGACAAGTGGAATGCACTTATATGACCCTTTATTACTTCACAACGACATTCACGACTGCTTTATGACCAGCATGATATACACTGTGATTTTCAGCTCTAAGTGTAGAGATATTCTTTGCTAAGGTTAAATCAATGCATGAACCATGGATGGTGGTTGGTTGAGTTGCATTGGTGAAACGGTTCCCTTGTTCACACGCGCCTTATCATCCATCATGTGGTTTTGATGCATGTTTTGTGTTTTTTTCAAGAAAACGAGTACTGAGCTGTATGCTATATGCCTGATTTCAAAGGAGATTTATACC
Organism: Amblyomma americanum; assembly: GCF_052857255.1. Classification (NCBI taxonomy): domain Eukaryota; kingdom Metazoa; phylum Arthropoda; class Arachnida; order Ixodida; family Ixodidae; genus Amblyomma; species Amblyomma americanum. Next base: position 40,911,388 of record NC_135502.1, read on the forward strand.
CCTGTTATTAAAAAACAAAAATAAAAACAAAAATGAAAAATAAATATAGAAGAATAAGTTAAAAAAAAATAAAAATACATCAAAGTAAAAATAAAACATTAAAAATATCTAAAGGGTAAAATTTCATTTTATTTTTTGGTTGAGTTGCATTGGTGAAACGGTTCCCTTGTTCACACGCGCCTTATCATCCATCATGTGGTTGTGATGCATGTTTTGTGTTTTTTTTCTTAATGAAAACGAGTACTGAGCTGTATGCTATATTCCTGATTTCAAAGGAGATTTATACCCTTTTAATTAAAAAACAGAAATAAAAACAAAAATGAAAAATAAATATAAAAGAATAAGTTTAAAAAATAAAAATAAAACATTAAAAAATATATAAAGGGTAAAATTTCATTTCTTTTTTTTTCTTTTTAAATTACGGCTGGTTTATGGTCAGTATATGACATACGATTTCTATGCTGTTGGGTACTTTTTCACTCTGAGTAGCATTCAATTTCTAGCCTGGCGTTTTTTGCTCACGACGCCGACGACACAAAAATTTCCTTGGACTGCAGAGGTATAAAGCTTCGCTGTAAAAGTGTCATCAAAGGTCCTAAGACCAAGTGCATCAAGAGAGAGAGAGGTTTATTTAGAGAGAAAGGCAGACAGTTCGGCATGAGAGAACTCTGCATAGGGGAAGCGGTAGAGGAGAAGAAAGAGGGATATGATGGATGGCGATGTGTACAGAAGAGAGATGCAATTATACCGGGTGTTGCAGAGAAGACAGCTAGTCCGCCCCTCGGTAGCATAATGGATTAGAGATAGAGAGAGAGTAAAGTTTAATAGGAAAAACGGAGAGTAGCAAGGTGGCTTTTTAGGCATAGTAATGCCAATAGTAGCGGATGGTCGAAAAGAAAATCTCATTGACTCGTTACATGTTAGGTTATTTCTATTAGCTATAACGTTTTAATTATTGCATTCAGGTGCACAGTTGCAGTTAGACTTTTTTTGGTGGCCGCTAGTAATAGCCATATCTGTTCTTAGTATTTCGGAAGCGTTATTACCTCGCTGCTGTGGCGCAACGAATTTTGGTCATCCACACGTCGCTCAGCGGCGGAAGTGTCACGTGACTTTTTGTACCCCTTTCGGGCGCGAAACATTGCTTGCCGCTGCTCGCGGCTTAATTTTTGAGTCACTACTACGCCTCCCCAGCCAACACCACCTGGACTAGGTAGGAGGTGTTGTCGGCCCAGTGCGAGAAAGGCCCAAAGGCCGCATAGTACGAATCGCCGGGTGACATTTGCATGCGGGTGCGTCTGCGTACTCTCGGAACCCGCTCTACTTTCATAGAACGCGCAGGATTTAAAATAATTCGTTGCGCTCCAAGACCGAACGCAATCGCGTTTTAAAAATCCCCCAAACTGATATAATTACTATTAACGACCAGCTACAAATCGCTAAAGGCAACCAGACACCTAATTTCAAGAATTTAATGTTTGCTACTAGAAGTTTACTAAGCTTACTACGGTAGTTAAGATGATTCACCTTTTTTTCTGATGTCTGCCGCCAATGGTTTATTATACCATGTCACGGAAGCCGTCTTTTTACATTAAAACAGACATTTTTAAAAGTTGCTGGGGTTTTTTACTCAATCACCCCGTATTACCAGCACGTTGCAAGCGTTTCTTATCACAACTGCGAGCCGAGACCCGAGTTTCGCAAGAAACGAAGAAGAACGAAGAAACATAGAAAAACCTTGTCCTATAAGACACAAAATTATCCAAATACTCCACTCCTTGCCCATGAGTGCGTTTGTATCCGCAGTGCACCCTGGCCAATCCCCGCCGTGGGTATGGGCCATTAAGCCTGAGGACGACATCATCATCATCATCATCATCATCATGATCCCTGTCCTAAATGTGGAGGAAATAGTCTTCTCCATCCTGTTGTCGTATGCAAAGGAATATGCTGAACAGATGCGCAACTTTAATGACATGCTACGCGTTCTTGACCTCTAAAGACAGCGAACGCTCCGTGCTTACTGTCCACCTTAGGCACGCGGTTCAGTATATAAAGGGGGGGGGGGGGGGGGGGTCAGTCGGGAAACTAGCACGGGAAAGGCTCATGCTATATGGACCTCCTGCATGTTTGTAAACAAACGAGGTAGCGCTGCAGTCGCTAGCGAGCTCGTGGTAGGCAAAAGGTCGGGGAGTGGCGTCGCGGAAAGGTGTTGTGCGCGGGTTCTCAAGGCTTGTAGGCGCGTTTCCAGTTTCTGCGAATCACAGCAATGGTCGATGCTTCCAACTTAGTAATTTGTCGAAGTACACGAGCTCGCGTTGTCCACGTGCGGCCTATAAAGAGAAATAGTTTGCCACTGTGTATTGTATATATGGTTAGTAGTAAACATGTAGAAAGCGTTCCTGCCGTTTATTTACGCGCTAGGCATTGAATAAAACAAGTTTTGACACTCTGCACTAGCCGGAATGATTTTACTTCGGGACAGTAGTGAGGGGAAGTGCTGGCGTTGTTTCGCCGGAGCAGACATGCGCTCATCGTCTGCTGACATACGTACGTGTCGCGCTGCGCGAAAAGTGGGGACAGAGTCGTGTCCCCGATGTCCTGTCTCGCTTAGCGCTGTTTTTAGCCGCATGACCACGCACCAGCCAGGCCGACTTGTCCTCTTGTTAAGCTGGTCGATTTGGTGAAAATTTTTGATTTCTAGAATTATTTCCTTTCCTAGCCCTGAAGTCTAGTTTCGTGACGAAGAATTATAGCAAAATATTGAGTACAAATTTATAAATTACGCTTTTTAGAAGTGTGGTCGTCAAAAATTGTGAGGTAATTTCTTTGATTTCAGTGCCGCATTTCTTTGACCAAAGCGAAAGCGAAGATGCCATAAACGAGGGAATAAACTTTAAGGTTCGTTTTGTGACCTCTCACATTTTCTGCGACTGGATCACTCACCTTCGTAATTCGCATGAAAATCAAATGATTCCATTTGTCGCAAACTATTCCTGAGACGTTGAGGAGCGTAATAAATCTCTCGATTTTTTCCCTACACGTGCAGTATTGTGTTAGTTACTTTTTGTAAGAAACGTTTTCATGTAACTATCCATGCATAAGTACTGATCATATAGAAAAACAACTAATCGCGTCATCATACAGAACAGGGCTTTATGCACATGCTGGCATAAAAAAAAACTGCGCACTATCTACTCAATTATTTGAGACCTAGGTTGGGGGGACTTGACGACGGTGTTAATTATAATTACCCAGAACTGCGCCAGGTATAGCTATAAATAAAAGGAATGACTGAAACTAGCGTAGGAATTTCATATTTGCACCAAGTTTAGTTACATATCGCATGCATGAATAACGAAAACACTTTTCATGCCACGTCCCCTCTCAATCTCGCCACGTGTCTGTTAGTAGCGCGCCTGCGGCTGCTTCTTTCCAAACAAGCTTCGCGATCATGTATTACCTCATAAAACATGACACCTGCATGATGCAATGAAAAAGCATATGGCGTTTAGCACACTTAAGGTACGCTATTCTAAGCACACCAACGCGACCGCGCAAGATTGACACAACTTACCAGACTTTTTTCTACTCGAATGAAATAATTACGTCGTCATATCAAGAAACAGTTTCAAGTAACTATTAAATGTCACAAAACGCGCCATTTAAACATGGTGTGCTATTAACAAAAAAACGCATTCCTTGGGGGCGAGTGAACCTGTCGGCGCCCCGTACACTCCGGCTCAAGGTGATAAGTACGTGTGCAGCTACATATGTCTTTTTTTTTCCTTGAGCAATTATCAGCCTACTATCCTGAAGTTCAGGTGAATGAACGCAGTAACTTGCATGCATTAAGTGCATTGAGTGGCAGTGCCTATCGACTCCCAGACTTCGCGCTTTACTACCATGGCCCAATGCCTGTTAGCCAGTTTCCGAACGCGGCATTTATGCGCGAGAAACCTATCGAGGCTAATTTAATATTTTTTATGCTACTACGCGGATCCAGCAGTGACGCAGCTGGTCAATATATGCTGCTTCTGCAGTGCACAGGCTTGAAGCAGCCGCCGGTAACTGCGGCAGCTGCGGTAGGCACGGGCAAGCGGAACCTGTTTTGCCTACCATGCGAAAGTCGCTGCTAACATCAGCGCCACCGCATTTTCGTGACGTCGCGGGGTGAAGGAGGTCCATAGGACACGGGGATTCCTTCCAAGCGAACATCACTTCGAAACATGCGCACCTTTGTGTACCATGTATTCCAAAAACATTAGCAAAGCGCGAAGAAAAAGCAAAATAGGAGCACTGATACGACCCCCTCCCATTTTGCATGTGTGGTTTAACGCTTGTTTCTCTCGGCGAGTGGGTTCATTTCTTATCAACACATATTTGCGCTATAACTTTGCAGAACACGCGAACCAGTAAAGCCTTTTTTTTCTTTTTTTTAGTTCGTTGCTCAGTGGTACACGCGCACATCGAAACCGACATGAAGAAGAAAACCGGAAAAGTTCAGTAAAAACATTGCTCATAAATTCGTTCAGAAGGCTGTGATCATAATCTACGGATACATACGATAATGCTAGAACAGTGCTTTGGCTATCAGGTGAAGACGTGCTCAGGCACGCGCCACTCAGGCTAGCGATATCCCCAACTTCAATTGTTTGCCATCACGAGCACATCCGGCGATAAGGGCGCAGACATTCAGCGAGGCATTGCACTCGAGTTGCGGACTTGGACGCCAGAGGGTCTGACACCGTGACGGTCTGTGCGCGTGTACCGGCGCAAGGCCCCGGTCAGTGACACTTCCTGGAGGCTGTTAACCCCATCACCCTGGAGTCGTACTCCTGCGGAACGCTTCCCAGACTTGAAGCCGCCGACGACTCCTTTCGCGTAGGGCCCAAGCGGTCTCGTCATTAGACAGTTTTAGCTGTGCGTACGCAAGTGCTTGCGTACGCAATGCGCTACGGCGCTGCGTACGTTCGCTGTCCGCTCCGAAGTATTAGACAGTTTTAGCTGTGCGTACGCAAGTGCTTGCGTACCCAAAGAGCTACGGCGCTGCGTGCGTTACGCTGTCCGCTCCGAAGTATAGTTTTAGCTGACCGTGCCGTAGCGTCCCTCAGGCGCACGTGGCGCCATCTAGTGACAAGAAGTCAAACCACATCAACGCTCGGCTAAAGAAAATTTCATCCGTGATTACTGATAACTACTGTGAGTGTATTGGGAGCCTTTTTTGTTCCAAGAAGAAAAACTATGCAAACCGAAGAAAATGCAAGATCTGGCTAAAAGTTAGAAAACTGCTTCGCCAGGTGTCGTTGCTACGAGGAAAACACACTGAATATAGTTAGGCCTAGGAGCTTGTAGATCGCCAATTTATCTGAAAAACAGGGGCTAGTTATCGCTTATACCACTACGTGTGGGCAAGATTAGGCGAAATAAAAGCGAACCGCTACCATTTGAGCGAGCTATTGCGTCGAAGAATCCAGCGGCGACATGTATTTATTCCGAAGCGGGCGAGCAGGGCGCCGCCATCTTGTCAAAGTTAGCGTACGCAAGCCACGCAAGCGCCGCAACGCAAACTCCGCTGGCTACCGTACGCAAGGCTACCGTACGCAAGACGCAAGGCTTGCGCTTGCGTTCTGCGCATGCGCACTACCGTCCCCGCAAACTCTTCGCGTACGCTAACTCTTTGCGTACGCACAGCTAAAACTGTCTATAGTTTTAGCTGGCCGTGCCGTAGCGTCCCTCAGGCGCACGTGGCGCCATCTAGTGACAAGGCGTCAAACCATATCAACGCTCGGTTGAAGAAATTAAATCCGTGATTACTGATAACTAGTGTGAGTGCATTGGGAGCCTTTTTTTGTTCCAAGAAGAAAAACTATGCAAACCGAAGAAAATGTAAGAACTGGCTAAAAGCTAGAAAACTGCTTCGCCAGGTGTCGTTGCTACGAGGAAAACACACTGCATATAGTTAGGCCTAGCAGCTAGAAAATCACCAAATTATCTGAAAAACAGGGGCTAGTTATCGCTTATACCGCTACGTGTGGGCAAGATTAGGCGAAATAAAAGCGAACCGCTACCATTTGAGCGAGCTATTGCGTCGAAGAATCCAGCGGCGACGTGTATTTATTCCGAAGCGGGCGAGCAGGGCGCCGCCATCTTGTCAAAGTTAGCGTACGCAAGCCACGCAAGCGCCGCAACGCAAAGTCCGCTGTCTAGGGTACGCACGCAAGACGCAGGGCTTGCGCCTGCGTTCTGCGCATGCGCACTACCGTCCCCGCAAACTCCTTGCGTACGCTAAGCCGTTGCGTACGCACAGCTAAAACTGAGCCCATCGGTTACAAAAGAGAGGCGACAAAGGCAGCGGACGGCACCTACAGGGACGAATGTGAGGTGGCGGGCATACCGTAGGCGTTGACCGTACGCGAAGAAACCGAGGCTATAAAAGAGAGAGTCGACGGGGGACGGGGGGGGGGGGGGTCGCTGCTAGCGGAGGAGACCGTCGGAGAAAGCAAGGCAGAAGACCGGTACTGCGCCACGGCCTGGGAGCCCGGGGTCCAGCCGTCGCTCGAGATTGGCCTCCGCCAACAGGTCCTCATGCCTGGCAGCTTAGCGAGAACGACGAAGGCAGTGCAGCCGCAGGGAAGCCCCAGGCCTGGCTGCGGAAGGCAGTCAGCTTTTCTTCGAACCCGTGCCACACCACGCCGACGTAGCCCCAGTGACGACGAGCCCGACATCAGCATTCCCGTAAGCGATATCCAGCCATCCGACTACTTCATTAAGTATATCTAAAACCAATTTTCGAGTCTCTTCTTCAATCTCCTCATGCTCAGTGTGGATCCAGGTATACATCTTAAGGAAGCGGTTTTCAGAAAAGGATTTTCAGAATACCTAAACTATAAAAGAGGCAGGAGAATTAGACACTCCCCGCCACATAAGGGCCTAACACAACAAGAAGCAGCTAGTTGGCGGCGGCTGCAAACGGGAACGTTCTTTAACTTACATATACTTAGCAAGATGTATCCTACCCAGTATGGGAACACATGCCCGTGGTGCGGGGCAACCCCCCCCACTTTGCCATGTAAGCTGGGAGTGTAAGCGAAACTACACGTTCCACCAACACAAAACCCCGAGTGCGGAGCAGTGGGAGAGCCGGCTCGTCAGCTGCGAGCTCGCCGCCCAAAGGGCAATGGTGCAGCACGCAAGCGAAGCAGCGCGACTCAGCGGAGCCCTGGACTAGGGGCCCAACCCTGCTTTGAAGGTCAGGAGTCTGTAGCGATGCAGACGAAGACCGAACGCTAAACCCTTAATGGACCAAATAAAGTTTTTTCTCTCTCTCTCTCTCAACCTACACTCTGCTTGCCCGTAATTCATACACGCCAACAAAGCCTTTCGTTGAGACTGCGGACTGCGTGATGACCTTCTGAAGTATCGGCCAAACTACACCTTCAGTGTAATCCAGGCGTATATTTCTGGTATGTATACAAACGGGAAAATGCCGATATGTACAAATGAGACAATCTTCTCTGTGCAGAGAGCACAATTAAGGCGCTCTTCAGCAGTGCGTCGTGCACTGCTGTTTCGCATTATATTTGCGCGACTTTGCCTAATATTTATGCATGACATTTAGTGTCTGTCATTTATATTATGTGCGAAATGTCATGTGTTGTTCCAACCATACTGTGCCCAGGACAGTGGTGTCGGCACACGTCTGCCCTCCGCAGACGCACATGCAGGCTTGCTTATAAGAGGGGAGGGGTGAGTGATCAGATAAAGCTTCTACCGATATCACAAGTTGGACGAGAAGTGACGCTAAAGCAATAATCAGACATACACACTGCATACCTTTCATGAAGGCATGTTCGGCGGATGTTTTTCATCCGTACGTCACAGGTACAAGGTCAAACACGGTTCGTGTGTCTCCTCACTGCCCTGTGACGTTCTTTATTACCTGCTGCCCCCCCCCTCCCCCCCCCCCCCATCAACATCGTTTTTTTTTCGTTCTGATTGTTCAAAATACAAAAGAGCAGGTACGTGCCGGTTGCTGATCGCATTGTTCGCGAAAAGGCTGTGCGATAAGCTAATGTATGAGACATGGAAGAGATCTCATACTAACCTGTGCACTTGAAAGACACGTGCGCAGGTTCTCGGTGTCGCCGAGATCTCGCAGATGATCTGACTGAATACCCCTTGGGTGACACCCGTACTTTTAGCTACGAACATTGCTCTCTGCGATCGGCTGGCTCTGGTGACGGGTGACACGAGTGGCATCCGCGAGGCTTTGCGCCATGTTCTTAATTAGCTGCTCAGGGAGCCACCGTAGTTGTCGCCGAGAGGCAGCTCGAGACTTCCAAGAAAGTCACTGATGCCCTGCCAGGTCAGGAGGTCATTACTCTCATGAAGTCATTAATGCGAAAGCATTATAAGTCCCAGTTGCGTTCCTTTTTACCCTTTCTCTTCCTTGATGTCAGCCCGAAGGGGAAAGGTAGAAGTTGTTGGATGCCGACGTCTTGAGGTTCTAAACTTGCTCAGTCACATTACTCGTGGAACTTTAGGAAGTAAACTGTTTAATCACACATAAAATAGTTAAGACAGAACGGAAGATACAACAAGGAGAACAACTATGTACATAGTGATTGATCCGCAGAGTGACCAGACGAAATCAACCCCCGGTCCCACCAAAACGTCTTCTTTTAATCCCTAAGTCCCCGCCCTCAGTGGGGACACCAACCAATTAGGTCAAAACACAAGCACGCATCCAATCAAGGACCGGGGAAAGGAAAACACATCCAATAAAACACATGGGAGAGGAAAACACATTGAAAAAGAGACAGAGGAGCGTAAAACACGCCCAATCAAAGATTGGGGAGAGGGGACAGGTCATTGTCACGAATACTAACAATTCCCTCTCGGATCACTCCATCCTCCCCCGCGGGGCGGCATGATTACTCGCTTAAAGAGCATGCGAGGGCCGCACAGATTGTCGACAGCCGTGCCACTTAAGGGGCCACCGCTCCCCAATTCTTCCTGATGCCCCACGTGCACAGGAAGTGCCTGGCAGTCATATGGAGCTGATAAGCGCTCACAGTGAACATGAGGAACGCGTCTTCAAAATTGCCTCCTAGCCACACACTGAACGACCGCCGCCCGGGTAATGGCCTTGGGCAGCGTCGCCGCGGTAGGGATGAAAGGCGACGCGCCTTCGTTGCTGCTTCTCGGAGCGGGGCTGCGAACAATGTGGCCCGGCCAAGCTGGATCGCCTGCGCACACCGAACTTCCCTCCGTCGCCGTCCGCTTGACTCGTTAGTTCCATGTGGAGTCAAAAGGAAATGGATCACAGTGTACGCACTCTTGTCCACATACAGGCGGCGTTCCGTACGTGATTACTTGGGCTCCGGATGTGTCCAAACCAGCCGCGCACGACAGTCCCACTAACAGAAAGGCCGGCGGTGCGTGTTGGTGTGTGTACTCGCAGTAGGTACAGAAGATCCCAGCGGTGAGAAGAAAAATGGGGTGACGTCATCAAGCGGGCGTATGACGCACACAGCAAACCGAACGCCGCCACTTCACACAATTAGACTATCATATACATTTCTAGATGGAGGTGAAACGCAAAGGCGCCCGTGTGCTGTGCGATGTCAGTGCACGTTAAAGATCCCCAGGTGGTCGACATTATTCTGAAGCCCTTCACTACGGCACCTCTTTTTTCCTTTCTTTTTTCATTCCCTCCTTTATCCCTTCCCTTACGGCGCGGTTCAGGTGTCAACCGAGATGTGAGACAGATGATTGGAAAAAAATTTATTTACATATGCACACATGCCAAGGTTACCGGATGCACTGACATTCACAAGATGACATGACGCTAGGCATGGAAGGCGAGCCAATTAAAGAGATACCATAAACACCTTTGAGCAACTAACAGGAATCGCTTGTGAGCGATTTAAGACGGGATAGCATACCTATTCATAGACGAGTGAAACAGTAATAATCTGACACAGAGAAAAAGAAAAAGGGACCTTAGCGCCAGTTTGGTCTAAAGACCAGAACGAGACGACCGTGGTTAACAGAAATGAATGGGCACGACCACTGCCGGAGGAACTCTTCCTCTCCAAGAAAAAGAGTTCCTTTGACAAAAACTGATCAGCTCCCTTCGAAGACGGCCAAGTACTGGCCACAGAGCACCGCGTCGAAAGCCACCAGCGACCGCGGTGCATCGATTGCGCCATAAACTAAAAAGTCCCGCAACAATTAGCAGGCGAGCAAAACGGCCGCTGGGGAAGCGGCCGCGGGAGACAAAGCTCGAAATGCCCTGCCCAAAGAATCCCGCATGAACCGCGCGCCAAAAGACGCGCGCTACCACGCAGGTGACTGTAGCGTGGCGATTAGATTCCGGAAGCGGGCAATTCGGACAGGTACTGGAGCGTAAAACACCCCACCGCTCTAGCCGATCACAAGTAGGCAGCACTGCCCAACCAAGTTTCCAAACAAAGCCGCGTAGATGGTCTGGGAGAGATGTCGACGCTATGTTCGCCCATTAACGCGGCGCATCGGTGAGATACTGCGTCATTTCCTTTCCCCAACAACCAATTAAAAATATACATCTGTCTGTCTGTTGTTGCCAGGAAGAAAGAAAAGGAAAATGCACAGGCCTGCTCACTGGCTCAAAGCCGAGCCACAATCGCTACCACGTGCACATAGTAGGAGAGTTGAAAGATGGGATAGAAAGACAGGATAGTAAAGACGCGCGGTATATAGACCAAGGCCGATCCCGGAGGCAGTGCAATACCGGGCCAACCGGTGGCAGAAGTGAAGCAACCGTCAAACTTTCCGCCACATTTTCAAAAAGAAGTCCAATTGGTAACAGAGACTACGGGGAAATATACATTTCGTTCGTGAAGGGTATGCATAGACGAATATACATTTCGTTCGTCTACGCATACCCTCCACTGGCAAACCTCAATGTGGAGTCAGTTTTGCTGACTACATTCGTGCCAAAATTGTGAGCAACCATTTGTCGCATAGCGTTCCGGGCGCTGTCATACGATTTGTCGATGAATATAACCTACATGTGCTAGTCAAGTTCGAGGCTATAGCTTGCGACAGGGATTCGAACCGACGACATATGCACCTTCAGTTGTATGCCTTCACAGGTTTTAAAGGGCGGCGAGGGAGTCGTTGTGAAGATGAACGGTATTGAATGTGGGAACGAGCGGAAGGGAAGTAGGTAATGGCATTGCAAATAGAATGAAGTTCCAATCGCCAAGGGGGTGCACGTATCCGCAGTATATGTCGCGCGAGAGTTTAGATGCGGATCGGAGGGTCTATACACAGCAGTAACTCCCCGCTCTGCAGTATGTGATGCATCGCTAAACAATATGCGCCCTTCAGGCAGATGCGCGACTTATATGGATGGGGAAACAGTGGAGCGATTGTCTGGTGGTGGTGGTAGTATTTATTCAAAAATAAAAATCAAAAGGTGGTAGTGGTTTTCTTATTAAAATAATAGTAAAAAGGAAGGAAAAGATTTTTGCTAGCCCCGGCATCTGCCATCGATGCTGAAGCACCTGAGCTGGGGCAGCGGAAATAAAGGATAGCAGGCAGAATGGAGAAACGAAATAAAAGAGGTGAGGGGACAGGAAGAAAGGATAGGGGGAGAGGTAATATACACAAATACACTCTATTTACACAATAATACATACATACAGGCTGCACGCGTGTTGAGTCCATAAAAGAAGAGAAAGCACACGCGCACACGTACACAGCAGCTGGAGTGGGGAATCTAGTTGTCAATCGTCCAAGGTAGCACACACGGAACGCTCGGTCACTGCGCGGCACTAACTGGCCCGTCTCGGACAATCACGGAGGGAGTGTCTTTAAATGATGAAGTTGTAGAGACTGTTTTCGAGCTGTTTGCCACCCGTTGGTCGACGATTTCGCTGAGTGTATTAAGTTGGGCGCACCTTTGAAGCACGGGTATGGGTGTTAAGCTCTGAGCGAGGTTAAGCTGATCAGATCTGTTCGTACCGCAGATGGAATTTGATGAAGACGACGATGTGCAATGCACAGTGCGAGAGTGCGTTGTAGTTTTAATACGAGGTCACGCCTTGTTTTTGTTGAGGTTGTTTTGTTGTTTTTGCTGTTGTTGAGACAACAACAACGAGGCGTGATAGGCTGCATAGTGTCAGAAATTGTGATCCAGGTGTTCACTCTGTGTGCAGTTATTTTGTTGAGAATGCATGTAAGCAGCTAGACATTCTCAGGAACCAAGGTTTCTGTGAGGAAGTCATTGAAGTGATGGATGTTCTCGTTGAAATGAAAGTAGATAAATTTTGATATCATACGAACTGACACGGTTTGGGTGTTTCTGCACTTGCCGCAACAGTCGATAGAGCATAAAAAATGAAAATGCATATTCTTTGATTCATTTTACATTCATACTGTTTATATTATAGATTCCTAATTTTTTATCAATAAAAATGTGGGACTACATCCAACAACTTCGTAATGTCTACAAACAACCAGACAATAGCGAAATCCTTATCCAAATCTCCTGATAAATCACGTGTAAATTCAACCAACTGTGTTGTACAGGAAAAACTACTACCAGATCCATGCCGCTGGGGAATGGGCAGAGAGTGCGTGTTCATATGGCTCATAATATTGCTTTTGTCTTTCAATATACGGAGCTCCCAGTACTGACAGTCCTCGGTAAATTTAGAAAGCAACTGTTATTTAAATCTTTTTGTTTTCATTATCCGGAATTTTGTACATCGTTGCAACAGAAAAAAAGAACTTTATTGTTTAAAATATCCCGAAATTTCTACGAAAGATCAGCAAACAAAAGAATGGCACTTCTGCTGATTTCCGTAATTTATTACAACAGGTCTCCATCCCTGCCACTGAAGCTGTGCGAATGCTGGAACTGCTCAAATAAACTTATTTAGATTTGTGCTTTTCATCGAGCGGCATTACTCAGTGAGCATAAATTTTTTACGTTTTTCGAAGTGTGTCAATGCTAGAATTCTCCAAACTTAATATTCACGATACTCCTATACTTTATAGGCATAGATTAAATGGTTTTCACGTTTAGATGCTGTCATGTGGGGCTTTTCCTAACTTTTTTGTTTTCGTTGCCAACATTCGCGATCTTAAATTTCCCTCTACAGAGGGAATTTCTCTCTCTTGCAAAAATATACTTCGTGCCAACAACTTGCCTCTGCTGTGTCGGCAGCTTTATCGACAAATGCCCAACAGCCCAAGCATGGCTTATCTCCTAGACAGCTATTCCGCGCTGACCCAGGAGGTGGAGAATGACTTCATATCTTTACACAATCAGCCCGCATGCTTTCGTCTGTCCACTTGGGTGCACAGAAAAAATGACACACACCCACGAACGATTACACATGGGCAAGGCCATTTGCCTTGTTTACGAAGGTGCTGTTTTACGGAGCTCTATCTCGGTGTGCTTGAGGTAGTCTGCGGATTTTCATCCACAATAGCCTGGGTGCAGAAACAGGAAGTCGCTCCTCTCTCCCACATGATTTCCACCCAATCACTCGGCAGGATGAGTTGGGAATGCCGGACAGACAGACATTGAGTGTACGTATAGGCTTTGGAGGACATGGCGCTCAGCGGTCGGCTGGCTCTTGTGACGGGAGGCTCGAGCGGCATCGGTGAAGCCGTCTGCCATGCCTTGGCCGCGGAGGGCGCTACCGTCGTCATCGCAAACAGGAACGTGGATGCTGCTCGAAAAGTGGTCGAATCGCTACCAGGTCAGTGAATCTTCGACATTTTCGGTAACATGACTAACTGGAAGAGCGGCAAACTTCCTTCTTCATGTGGAGCACCGATGGAAACTTAACGCTAGGGGGCGCTATCCTGCCTCTGTAAAAATTGGATAGATTCAATGAAAAAGAAGCACAGTGTAGAACTAGATCTATGCTGGAAAAGGCAGATCAGGAAGGAAACGTTTTATGGCAACTCAAGAGGCAGTGCCCTCCTCTTTGAAGCTAGGTCAGGGTGTCTTCACACGCGCAGCAACAAAAAGAAATTTAACGAAGAAGATGACACATGTGCTGTGTGTGGTAAATCAGTAGAAACAATAGAACACCTCATTGTAAAATGTGATGGTATCCATCCCGATGTCGATGCAGGCACAGTCACTCTTCCTGAGGCCTTAGGGTTTAGAGATAACAATAATCATGTAAATAAATCTGCGGTGGAAATTAGCAAAAAGCGATAGGAGGATTGGTGGCTGAAAAGCAGGGAGGTGACATAAGTTTTAAAGTATGGGAAGACGGATTTTACTGAAAATGGTGAATTTTATTAACAACTTACAGCAGAGTTAAACAAAAATAAAGGGAAAAAAACTGAGCATGGTGGCAACTGCCACTGCCCCGTTTTAAAGGGAATGCTCCTACCTTCCATCCATCCATCCAGAATCAATAGAACGCCTCATACTAAACTGTGATGGTATCCATCCCGATGTCGATGCAGGCACAGTCACTCTTCCTGAGGCCCTAGGGTTTAGAGATAACAATAGCCATGTAAATAAATCTGCTGCGGAAATAGCCCAAAGCGATAGGAAGATTGGTGGCTCTGAAGCAGAAAGGTGACATAAGATTAAAAGCGTAGGAAGACGTATTTAAAGCAAATTGCGAATTTTAGTAACTTACAACAGTGTTACAAAAAATAAAGGGAAAAAAAGCTGAGCATAGTGGCAACTCCCCGTTTCAAAGGGGACGCTCCATCCATCCATCCATCCATCCATCCATCCATCCATCCATCCATCCATCCATCCATCCGTCCGTCCGTCCGTCCGTCCGTCCGTCCGTCCGTCCGTCCGTCCGTCCGTCCGTCCATCCATCCATCCATCCGTCCGTCCGTCCGTCCGTCCGTCCGTCCGTCCGTCCGTCCGTCCGTCCGTCCGTCCGTCCGTCCGTCCGTCCGTCCATCCATCCATGTTGAATCCAGCTCGAATTTGCGTTGCAGCGTGCATGCGTGCTTAGGGCTTTCAATAACATGTTGAGATTGATCTCAATGACAGCAGAGGAAAAGCCGGCCCTCGTCATTTGAACAAAAATTCTCGTGTAGTTTCGACGGCCTGTTTCCTAAACGAAAACAAGAGGATAAGTTGTTGGCCGACTGTATGCCTACTTTCTAAAATTATTATACGCTCTGGATTATAAACAGCTGGCTGCACTAAGCGTACATAAAGCCAATGCTGAGATACTTTACAGTCACAGTGGGCTTGTTGCACACTTACGGCGCTTAATTTTTCCGAAAACTGCAACCTCGATTAGATCTATCTCAATCTAGTGTCGCATCGCCGCCCACGAAAGAGTATCGAGATGCCGAGTTTTTACGTCCCGTTTTCTTTGCTGATAACGATGTGTGAGGCCTGGAACAAGATAAAGCTGGAGAAAATAAGCCTCAGTCTAGTGGTTGCTTCTTTTTGTCTTTAGTTGAAGCTTAGTTTTTCGCTCGCTGTGACGTGAACTTGGTGCACATAAACGCATCGATTCAGTAACTAGTTAGCTGCTGCGTTGTCTACTGCGAGCCGCTGATTTTTGCCGTTTCTTTGATTCGCATCAATGGACCTGCCACTTGAAGACTGATCTGAAAATTTAGGGTAGAACGAATTAGGTGGCCTTTTATATCAAGCAGCCTGGTAAGTCAATGAACAGGGATTGCCATTGTTTTTTTTTTACATGGGCAAAAATACAATATTTGTGCCGCGTTTGTAACGACCCTGGACCAAAGTGACTTCAAGATTGCCCGCGACGAAGGCCCTTTAAGTTTCCTTAGAGACACTGGACTTATATGCACCATGCGAAAATTGAATGTTTGTATGTGTGTACGCAGAACTTTAGTGTGTACGCGGTCTTTTTAAAATACTGCTATTCCTCAGCTGGGGTATCCTGTTAGGTATATTACCGAGTTGAAATCTCCCTTCAGCGTTAAATAAAGCCTCGCATAAGCACAGTATATGTTGGCTTGCATTCTGAAGGAAGCTAGTGCGCGGAGAGAATAGGGTCCTTCGCCCACGCGATATTACAGATTTAGTTTTGCCTTAACTTAGTTAATTTCGAATGGTTAACCCCACTTATTTCAGTTGTTGCCTCGGATTCTGCCCTGCAGGAGATGTGGAACACCTGGCCCAGCACGTAGATATCGGAGACTCCTCTTCCGTGGAGAAGCTCTTCGACAACATCAGGAGCGCGTACACTCTACCGCTCAGCATCGTTGTGAACAGCGCCGCCCTTTTCTGTCAGTCACTTCTCGTCGATACGACGGACGAGCTGTTCGACGACATTATAAGAGTCAACCTCAAAGTAAGACGGGAAGTAATTTCAGAACCATTTATCCGCGATGAAAGGCTATTACTGCGAAGTGCCTAAATTCACTCTCCTGATATAATCCAGCAATCACCGTGCGACACACCGTACTCCTTCTCTGTTCACCCCCCCCCCCCCCTACATCAGTCGCCTCCCACCCTCTCTTCATATTCCCTCTCCCACTTTCATTCTTCCTCCCCTGCCCTGAAATTGAAGAGGGCAATTTTTTTTCCCTCTCAACTTCGCCACCTGACCTGCCAACCAAGGTATGATACGGGCGGACAAATTTCCAAACATGGTGGCTCTGATGCTAACTCAAAAAAAAAAAATGTTTGGAGTTGAACGTGGCTTGAACGTGGTTGTACGACCGAAAGCTCCGTTAAGCGTGGTCTCCACTGCCTCAAATCAAACGTCAAGGTCAAGGTCAAAAATCAAGGTCATCTACTGAATGGTCATAGTCATGTGATCACGTAGTCATACTACCATAGCGTGAGCCATACCACTACGCAGTCAAGTTCAGTTTGACCTTGTCAGGCATTGAAGGTCATTGGCCTATCCACATCGAAAAAGGAGGTTGTACCCAGAACAGTAGAGCTTTCACTAAAATTATTTGCAATGAGTTCAAGTACAATGATGTGGTCAGAGTTAAAACAGTTGTTTACCGCTGACATCCCGCTAGCTGCTTCAGCATTCCGCATGCGATGGCACACGACGGGCAAAGTGCACGGCGGGGTGGGCGTCATCCTCGGATTTTTCATTTATGCAGAGATTTAATCTATATGTACCACGCTGAAAACATTCGAGCTCCCAGAGTGAAAGTTCGGTTTCGCGGGTAATTCGTGGAAACATTCGTAGCGCGAAAAAAAAAAACGCGCAGAAGAACGAAATAAACTAAAGGGCACAGTTCTAACTTTAATAATACATTTTTTGCCGCCCATAAGCTTTTGGAAAAATTGGAAAGAAGGGGCATTGAACTATTTATCACAGTCATCACACAAACATTGAAACCCGGAAGTCGAAAACTCAGGCACAATGGGCACAAACTTCCTTTATGTGTGCGAAAGCCCAGCCACATTCAAGTAAGCCAGTTCTTTTTTTCGCATGAATGCAGACGGAAACCTCACACAATATTCATTTCAAACCTCCGTCACTTCCGTAATTCAAATGCCTTTCTTTTTCAGAGCAAAATTAGACAGTCTTGCGTGTGTCTCTTTCCGACGTCCTGTCTAATTTTGCGCTGAAAAAATAAATCGGATTTATCAAGACCAGCTAGCCCGTCTTTACAGTCTAATAAGTAACTGAAGTAGCTACGATAATAACAGCCCTTCTTTCCGCGTTCCTCTATACAAGATCAATTTTCGAAGCAGGGTTCGCAAATGTAGGAAAGACAGTGATCTGCGAAATAACGGGTGCCTCCTTTGTAGACTGTTTTGTGGCGTTCGCGTACGTGCTCGTTAAAGCATCGACCCCTTCTTACATATTCCCACATGAACGAGGAATCTGACTGACTACATTTCTAGCACAGGCAACAAACGGGCTCTGATGCCGTGTCGAGCAAAAATCCTGCTTCTTCACGACAGTCTACGGGGATTTTTACAGTTCGGGACAGTTTTTATGGCACATGCATCTCAAGTCCCCTCCATCGGTTTATTTTCCTTCCCACAAGGTTGTATGCTGGGGCCATTGCTACAGTGTGTTGGAAAGTGTACACTTGCACATCGCAATTTAAATGAAATGTGCATTCTGTTAGCCCCGAGCTCTCGCATACTGTGTGTGCGTTATGGAATAGATCATGCGTACCATGTGTAGGTTCAGATGTAACTTTAAAAAATAGCCAGACCGTTAAGCATTTCTATAATTGGTAGTGAGTTTTAATCGCTATGGTCTGATTTTTTTTTCAGAGCAAATAATGTCAGCAAACTTGATATTTATCGTAGCTCGAGCGGTTAGCCATATTCGAGGCCGCTGCTCAGTGGCTATCATAGAGCAAAATGTATTAGGCATTGTAGGAAAGACAACCCACTTATATCCCGCAATACCTGAACAACATCGCTGTTGCCAAGACAGCTAAGGCTTACCGGCTGTGCTGGTTAGGCACTGGCGGAAACCCTGAAATTTCACAGCCACCGCAGAAGCATTTTTCTGTCCCGAATCTTAAAGGCCTGAAAAAAGTCCTGCTACTGCATTCATCTAATGTTGAATTCACCCGCGGCAGGAAAGAGATTAAGTGAGAGAGATTAATTGAACAAGAAACCACGGCGAAATCCATGCTAAACAACTCAGCAAACCTAATGGCCGTAGCCTCACGTTGGCCCATTTCTCTCCGCAGGGTACTTTCCTTGTGACGCGGGCCGCCTGCCGCGAGATGATAGGCTCCAAGAATGCTTTACCCGAAGGAGGCGCAGCCATCGTAAACATAGCCAGCATCGTGGCCAGGGGTGGCTGGGCCAACTGCGGCGCGTACGCTGCTTGCAAGGCCGGAGTCGTGGCCCTGACGAAGACGGCGGCGCAGGAAATGGCCCACCACGGCATCCGCTGCAACGTCGTGCTGCCGGGCTACACCGAGACACCGATGGCGCACATTGCGAGCGAAGAGCACAGGGCTGCGCTGGTTGCTGTCACGCCGCTCAAGAGGGCCGCCGAGCCGCGAGAGGTCGCGGAAGCCATCAGATTCCTTTGTTCACCAAGCGCTAGTTCCTTTGTGACGGGCGCTGTCCTGGAAGTCACTGGAGGACTTTATATGTGATTTACGTCGAATGGGCGTTCATCTCTGAAATACCAAAGCCTATCTAGACCAATACTAGGGTTCGGAAGAGAGAGGGAGAGAATAAATTGTACTCTGTTTTCAGATCCCCGGCTGTATTCGCTGATGAGAAGGTCTCATCCGGCGTTTTGCGGACGGGCTCAACAGTGGCATGAAGAAGCGATATGTGTAGCTGGATTCAAGAGGCTGCGAGATCTGTTCAGGAGAGACCCGTGCACGCTACTGCGGACCCAACTGAGGGACAGGAAAGGTTGTGAGCATCCCAAGACCTACTCCCGCACTGAGCTCAGCTGGTTTTCTTGGGAGGCGGACTTGTATCAATGAATCACAGCTGTTCCAGTAGCAGTGTGTGCCTCGTCTATTCTCTGTCCTTCGTCGTCTGACTGGTGCATTTGTTCTAGACCATGCGACTCAGATCGCAACACCTCTTCACACTATGATTTGCTGAATCTAGATGCGGATTCAGCGATAAGGAACTTGACTGGGCAACAAATAATGATGTTAGGGTCTGAGATGTGAAGTGTGGACATTTGGAGTTGCACCGACCATGCCCAAAATGTCCTCACCTTCAAAAATACCCTACCAACACAGACCACCTCTACACTTTGCCACTGTGCGCACCTCTAAATTTGAAAAGTTTGTTACAATTACGTTATCTAGATGCGAATTGATCAAAACAGGCCTTGCATGACCAGGGAGAAGGTGCCCTCGAAAAGGCACCCTATGTGTTCCGGAAATGAAAGCTGGGCAAGGTGGAACGTAATAATGGTCTCAGGAAACTCGGCGCCGCCAAGCAATGCGCAACACAGAGAGGGGCGGAGAGTTGGCCCATTTGCTGCAGATTATCCCACACAATAATACTAGCGGAAGGGCCCGTAACATAGAGAAGAGCGTCAGAGAAGGAACAGGAACAAACACAACAAAGAAACGGAGAATAGAATAAGAGCGTTAAAGCCCAGACGTCGTCGTGTATTGTTCTTCTTTCGTTCCTTCCTCTGGTTTTATTGTGTTGAACAAAGAGTTGAATTTTTAAACCGTATCTTGAGGTACATGTACTTCTCTTTCTCTCTCCTTCCTTCGACGCTATCAATACAAATAAGAAATGATCTAGAGTAAACAAATCTGCGCAGCTAATCTACGGAGACATGGACTAAATGACCATTCCAAGGCGAAGTTTGATTTCTGCGCTAATGTTTATGATTTCAAGAAAAAAAAATGTGCTTTCACTATGTGCTCCTTGGATACACATGATCTTCACTGTACGCTCATTCTTCAGATGGTCAGCACAGGTATCGTCGCCACGTTCGGTTGCTGACCGACGGTGCTTCTCTCTTGCCATTCGTCACACGACTTCGCCACAGTCACAATAGAAACCTCGTGTAACTAAATTACGCGCTAGGTCGAACATTCGTAACTTTCTGAGAGTTGTTGCCTATCAGTGTTCACTGTTGTAGATAACAGCTTCAATACTTAATTTAAAAAATATTATGCTTATCGCTGCCTTATTGCGCCTTCTTCTGGCGCGATCGGCACAACCAGGCGTCGACTGTTTCAAAGCATCGAAGCCGGTGTAACGTCATCACTGAAGAGGAACGCTGTAGCTGGCAGTCTTCACCGCTGTTCCAATGACAGAAAAGCATCTCTGCCCTTTCAGCAAGTCACTCACGGAGACCGGTGATGCTTGGTTCACCGTGGCTAATCTGAATCCGAATACTTCTGCCAGTTTAAAATGCAGCCCTTCCTACGCGCTTGTAATGTTCTCAGTGTGGGTTTTCCCTCACCTTCTTATGAATGAAGGCGTTTGAAGCAGTTTCAGGGTCAATGAAAGATGAATATATATCGAATTATGCTGCTTTATCGCAGATCATTAAAATGAGATGCGAAATCTAACTGCTGCGTGCGATCGGTGTGTGTATGGTGCTGACTGAGGTCATCTCTTAGACACATCTTCACTGATTCGTATTTCGTTCATGACGACACAAAATTTATGTTGGGTCTGTGACGAACCGTTTTCTCTGGTCTACATAGTACCAGTATCCCACTCCCTTGTATTGACCACGCATGGACTTTGCCTGGATACTGGAACGGCTGCACAAGATTCATGCTGTGTCCCGTCTGTAGATAAACTGTGCCGTTGTGGACGGCAACATTTTCTCCTATAGTGTATATCTTTTCGCAGTGAGACATGTCTGTGCTAAATTAGGAGGTCCGGTAGTGCATTAATTGCCGGACATTATTGTTTTCTCGTTGTGTGCCTGAAGGTTTGGTTTATGGGAGTTTAACGTCCCAAAGCGACTCAGGCTATAAGGGACGCCGTAGTGAAGGGCTCCGGAAATTTCGACCACCTGGGGTTCTTTAACGTGCAACTGACATCGCACAGTGCACGGCCATTTAAAATTTCAATAATAATAATAATTGGTTTTGGGGGAAAGGAAATGGCGCAGTATCTGTCTCATATATCGTTGGACACCTGAACCGCGCCGTAAGGGAAGGGATAAGGAGGGAGTGAAAGAAGAAAGGAAGAAAGAGGTGCCGTAGTGGAGCGCTCCGGAATAACTTCGACCACCTGGGTATATTTAACGTGCACTGACATCGCACAGCACATGGGCGCTTTAGCGTTTTTCCTCCATAAAAACGTAGCCGCCGCGGTTGGGTTCGAACCCGGGAACTCCGGATCAGTAGCCGAGCGCCCTAACCACTGAGGCGGACCTCCATAGAAATTCAACCGCCGCGGCCGGAATCGAACCCGCGTTTTTCGGGTCAGCAGCCGAGCGCCATAACCACTGAATCACCCCGGAGGCCCTGCAGCCTTGCAGCTGTTCCTGAAACTCCAGGGATTAAGATGCGCGCTAAAATTCTTAGCGGGCACTGGTCTATGCGTCCCCGTACGCGCTCTTTCGTTTTGGTTACTGTTTGCTTCGTTCAAAATGTACGTTAACGAGTCCCTCATGTCCATACATGTGTCTGAGCATTGGCCTTATGGGGCAGTGGTAGGAGATATATAATGTTTTGCCGATGAGACACAGGCGAAGTCGACAACATTAATGTGAGGCTAATGACTTTGTCATTAACACAACTACCAGCATGATCAGCACCAATTTAATTCGGATGTACCAGTTACGGAGCATACCCTACACGCATAACTAAAGTTATCTGCCCATAAACTGCACAATCTTAAGTTTCGCTCTAGAGTTTCGTCCCACACAAAAGAGATAGCGCGTGCCGAATGCCGACCTCTGTTGCTGGTTTATCTCCAAGACTTCTCTTGCGCGCTGAGCCGGCAGGCAGAAAATATCTTTTATGTATGTAAACAGTCTGTACGCCCCCTACTTCAGACCGTTTCCTTGCGCAGAGAAGTGGACGCACACACAAACACACAGCCAATAATCTCGTTTGGGAAGAGCTCCTTTCCCAGCTTGCTTCCTAGGCATTACTTAGCTAGTACGCGGATTTCACGCGCACAACGACCTGGCCAGAGGAGCTTGAAGCCACCGCCCTGTGCTACGCAATTTCCGTTTCCGGTGTTAGACTTCCGTAATGCCGGTTACAAAGATAGCGTGTGGTCTTGGGCTTAGATAGACATGGCTCTGATCGGTCGGCTCACTGTTGTGACGGCGGCTCGAGCGACATCGGCGAAGCCGTGTGTCATGCATTGGCCTCCGAGGATGCCGGCGTGGTCCTGGCGAACAAGCACGTAGAGAGGCCTCGCGCAGAGTATCCGAATCGCTCGGCTGGGTCAGTGAGTTGTTGGCATTTCCAGCTGCATTACATACTGGACAGTGCCAACTCCGTAGTCTGGTGAAGTTCATGACGCCACGCGGAAAGCAGTCCAAATCGGTATGACGCAAGGGTGACTGAAAACGTCCGCTAGCCATTTCGGGTTAGGTTGTGACAGCATGGTATTACGCGATTAGCAACAAGAATCTTTGCCACTTTTAAATCACGGTTTTTCACAGTGTAGAATCTGTAATATAAAGTTGCCCGGCCTTAGCATCTTATGCCGCCAAGGCTTCGAGCATGGAAGGAAATAAGGCGCCGATTAAGTAAAGAAAAGAGAAAGCGAAGTCTTCAGTCATTGTCACCTGAAAAATAGAACTCTTACTTTTACAGGCAAGGCTGAAGCTCGAGGAGCTGCGTTCTATGCCGAAGATACTGCCGCAAAATGTGCAGGAGACCACATTCACATACGGCAGTTTAACCCTTTTGTCCATTTTATGAAGGAATCAAAGAAAAAGTATTACCTCTGTGGAAGCTAATGTACCCACATGAAAAAGCCGACATAAAAATTCTGGAAGCGTCACTAAAATTTGAGAAATCACTATGCTGTCAATTAGAAAGAGTTGTCATTCTGCCAATATTTGGCACAAGTCGGAACATCGTGAATGATCAAATCGAAGGCCTCCAACCAACTCTAACGCCCAGAGAGCAAGAAACATTTTTTTTCCTCCAACGAATGTACTTTTATTTTCCCTACTACATTTGTCGGGAAATGAGGGATGAAGAATTGTTAGATAATGATTGAAAATTGCACAATCACGTCCACTTTTCTTTACATATCATGATCACAGTGAAGCTAAACATTTTGACCAAAAAGCGCTGGCTGCTGAGAACCTCTTTGCATACAAGCTCCATGTAATAATCAGTGCACGGCATGCAAATGATATGTCACTAATTCGCGACACTGGTGAAGTCAAATGTACATTTCGTTGTCAACGAGCTCACACGTAGTCTGCGAGTTATACGTTTCAGATGGCAATTATGTGTGCACCCGCAAATATTTCGTGCCTCAAGCACTAGAGTATGTAACTGCGGCTTTTTCATCGTCAGGTTCGGCTTTCGTTGCTCTCCGCGGACTGCCGACGAGCGCTGTCTCTGATATTTATCGACCAGAAAACCAGATAAATGTCCCTTTCAGGAAGGCAGCACTCAAATTGCTTGTTTCCTGACGTCACAAGAAATTTTTGTAGCGCTTGTGTCCTGCGTTTTCTGTCCTCTTCATCTGCGATTCTGCTTGTCACGATGAATCGCTCACTAGCCACAACCCTTACGCTGCTAAGGACACATATTGTCCTGCATAGCCGCAGTAACACCTTGATCTGCAGGTGTGTTAATTTGTATCGGCTGTGTTGGGAAAGGGCTGACGGCCACACAAAAATTTCAGCCCGATTAAGGTTCTTGAAGATGATTCACAGCTGTCCTCAGGTTCCTGAAGTTCAGTGACCATTGTCCTCAGAACTGCCCCATCCTCAAGCTATAAATGTCCCAGACACGTATTTCGCTGATAAGCCAATAAACTTGCTGCGGCTGCACCTGCTGCCTGCATCAACAATAAAATTTTACCTCTACGGAAGGCAGAAATGTATTGATCAAGCAGGCAAGCGAATCAAATTATAGATCATTTAAGGTCACTTCGCGTGATATCCACGCGTTGGCGCTTTTCTCGTTAAATGGCATGTTCCTTGTGACCCAAGCTACCGGTCGCTAAATGGTTTAGTTTATGGGGGTTTAACGTCCCAAAGCGACTCAGGCTATGAGAGACGCCGTAGGGAAGGGCTCCGGGAATTTCGACCACGTGGGGTTCTTTAACGTGCACTGACATCGCACAGTACACGGGCCTCTAAAATTTCGCCTTCATCGAAATTCGACCGCCGCGGCCGGGATCGAACCCGCGTCTTTCAGGCCAGCAGCCGAGCGCCATAACCACTCAGCCACCGCGGCAGCCCAGGGCGCTAAATGATACGCTCTAAGAAGGCCCTAACCGAATTAAGGGGGCGCAGCCATCGTGAACATCGCCAGCATCGCGGCCAAGGCTTTGTCGGGCTTACTGCGGTGTGTATGGTGCTTTTAAGGCAGGAGTCATAGCCCAGGCCACACAGAAACACCGACAGCGCCGGGTGCCAGTGCTGGGCAAGAGACCAGGCTCATTTTGATAACGCCGCTCAAGAGATCCTCTGTTAAAGGGCGCGGACACAACGCAGCGTACGTCTTTCGGTCGCCAAAGCAGGGCACTCACACAGGAGATGTGCAATTGTTTCTTCGCAGCCACATCTTTCACAAGCAGGGCTGTCGGCCATCCCAGACTTAGAGAGCGGGAAAACAAATTGGCTTGGAACTTCCACTCGAAGAGGCGGAACGGCCATGTACCCAAGAAAGGAGACGGAATGGAAAGGGTTTAGACAGAGCGAAGAAGAGAGAAACAAGAAAGAAGCTCTGCCAACTAACGACTGCATTGTTCGCGAAATGGTGACAACGGCGGACGCATATCGCAAGGCGATTGCTGGCTGATTTCGCGCTGCAAATAGCACAGGCGACAACCCTGCACTCCAGAGGACAAATTGCCTTCGAAGGAATCGGCAGACCGTGTAGGCAGCGACGTTTCAGAGCGGCAGTGGACAGAGGCTGCGGCGGACATGGCTCTCATTGAGCGGCTAGCCCTGGTGACAGGTGGCGCTAGCGGTATTGGCGAAGCCGTGTGCCACGCCCTGGCCGCAGAAGGCGCCATCGTGATCGTCGCCGACAAGCAGCTAGAAGGAGCCAAGGGAGTGGCTCAGTCCTTGCCAGGTCAGTCGATCATCAGTCTGAAACAAATGAGAGGAACCCAAAAGGAAAGCCGGCCTTCTGTTGATATCATCACGCCGTTTCAATTCGGATGTCATCTAAGCCGCGGGTGGTACAAGTGCTGCCTTAACGCATAAAAACAAAGGACAAGCTGGCTGAATGAATTCGAATCACGGGCGGGATCTCATGGAAGGCCAGCTGCAGTCATTGCAGTCGGTGCTGACACTCTTTGCAAAGAGAAATACTATGTTGGGAAGTTCAAAGCCCGAAAATAGCGTACTTCTTACAGTTCCTACCTTAACAGTTTCCTCAGGCTTCAGCCTATAGAAGTATTTTCAAGGAAGGGCTGAATCGGCACCATTAGTGCAGTGATTACTTGTCGCTATCCTGAAGTCGCACTCCAGATTCAAGGAAGAAAGAACTAAGGCTCGACAAAGCCTCGCAGCATTATCTATTCTGCTCGCTCTAAGTTCTTTGCAAAAAAGACGAAGATAAAGAACGCAACTCTTGCTATCCTGAGTTTATCTACGGTCTCTGTCCTACAGAACGGCTAAACTATACTGCATTCGATAACGGTTGGAGTGCTTATAGTGCGGTGCTATCTGTCACTGTCCAAATCGTGTTGATAACAGTATTTCTTACATAAAAAAAAAAAGAACCGCGCGCTGCATCACAAGCATCACAAGCGGCAGGATGCGACGCTCCGCTCAAGCAGGTGGCGTAGAGGTGGGCGTAGCCAGCCAGCTTTGCAGCTGGGCCGCGTCTGGAGGCGCCAATTTCTTCGCCTTATTGCGTTAAGGGCAATTACATTTAGGCGCATGTAGTAATTGATAATGGATGACCTGACGGCTCGCCGCAATTTTCTCATCGCAGCCAAGCGACTTAGGGACAAAATATGAAAAGTTATTTACAGGTATTTTAAAAAAAAATTATTACAGTTTCTCACACATTTTATGACGTCCGCCAATGCTGTCGCTATGTTCACGAAGAAACCATTTAATCTAAAAAGCATATTTTGAAAATTATAGTCTTCCCGCGAACTCCCTGTAAAGGGTCCTTCGTTTCCGGGTAAAATACGGTCATACTCTATTATAACACCCCGGGCAGATTTTCTTTACAATCAGGTTAAACTCGATTTGGACCCGAAAATGCGTCTTCTAGAGGACGAAGTTTGCCATTACACGAAGCTGAAGACTCTATGTCAAACTTAGCGAAAGTCTTATTCCAGAAGGATGTATTCAGTTACTGATGATCTTAAGCCTTTTTTAGCCTTTGTTATTCATGACGCTGCTTAACTTAAGGATGGGTTCGCTAAGTCTGTTTTAGAATCCAGGCACAGAAACACAGGCATGTACTAGCCAATCGTCTTAATGGCATGAGCGTACCAAGCGCTATCCGCGCTAACGACTCCACCTTCAAGTCTCACGCGCGGTGAAATGGTCAATGTGGTGTTGAATGATTCTTACCTAATGTGCAAACGAAGGCAGTAATGTCTTCGCAGACGCGGAAGTGCTGCGGTGGAAATGGTAATGGACGTGATGAAAAAAAAAAGAAATATCTGTTCTGGTGAAGTTCTTAATGCAACCACCTATTCATCTATTGTTTATAAAATATTGAGCAAAATATATAGTTTAACGTCTCGCACAAATACGATCGATAATG
This sequence comes from Amblyomma americanum, assembly GCF_052857255.1. Lineage (NCBI taxonomy): Eukaryota > Metazoa > Arthropoda > Arachnida > Ixodida > Ixodidae > Amblyomma > Amblyomma americanum. Next base: position 40,938,700 of record NC_135502.1, read on the forward strand.
ATGAACTATCTTTTGCTCGAAAAAAAAAATGGCCCGGAAATCCCTAAATTATGAAACTTCTCTGAATAACCGTACCTGCACGGTTATTCAGAAATATATATATATATATATATATATATATATATATATATATATATATATATATATATATATATATATATATATATATATATATATATATATATATATATATATATAGGTCTGTATTTGAGCGCAGAAAATATCGACAAGCTTACACGCTCCTACCCCGCAGAAATCTGAAGGAAATAAAACCCAAAAATTAAGGGTCCTAGTTATATACAAAATTCCCACCGGAATATTGGTGCACTATGCGCAAACAGCGGATGCAGAGAATAGGAGTTTTTGCACGCATACATTTTATACTCCCACTTGTGAGTCATATTCGTTGACCTCATATTGTTAGCCCCGCTCATCAGAGTTGTCTGGGTCCCATCTTCTGTTGCACAGGAGAGGCGAAGCACCTGGCCGAATACGTGGATGTCGGGGACTCCTCTTCCGTGGAGAAACTTTTCGACAACGTCAGGAGCGCATCGGCGCTGCCACTCAGCATCGTCGTCAACTGCGCGGGAATTTTGCTCCAGAACCTTCTCGTAGACAGCACAGATGAGCTGTTCGACGACGTCATAAGAGTCAACCTGAGAGTAAGGCTGGAAGCAAGAACGTTGGTTTAGCCGATATTGTATGATGCGTGGTCATTACAACAAGCCTTCCGACAATATATGCTAACATGTGTCGTCAGTAACTGGTGAAACAGAATTTAATCAGTTGAGAGAACAGAATAGTCTGATCATCACTGACACGTCGGCAAACGGGCAAACGAATTGCCGTGTTTTAACTGGCCAGAATGACTGAGTGGTTAAAGGGCAACTGCATATGTTTTAGAAATCGACGAGCGTAAAGGGGTCGAATGAGTGAAACTTGCAGGTAAAACATGTGAAGTCTTTTTGGACTTGCATTTGGAATGCTGACATAATCGTCGATCAAAATTGTGACGGCCGTCAAGCTTCTCCGCAGGGCACGTGCGGGCCGCATGATGACGTCATCAAAGGTAAGGAAGAAACTAGAGCCGCCGAAAGCAAAACCAGCCGAGAGTTGTTTGGCACCATCAAACGAGGCTCAGCAGGGACGGTTGACGGCAGCAGCAATTTCGCATCTTACCTTTCATGACGTCATACCAAACTTCTCCGCACTTCTTTGGTGCATTCAGAAGAAGCCTAAAGTTCAGTGTTCGATTACGTCAACATTTTAAATGCTTCCACAAAAAACACTTTGCCTACAGGCAATATAGGTTTGGATTTCAGAATATCGCGGAACTCTCAAAAAGTAGTGCAGTTGCCCTTTAAGGCGTTCCGGTGCTGAATGGTCGCATGCTAAGTTCATTGCGGCGCCGAGCGCGTTTTGTTGGGGTGCAAATGAGTAAAGTTCCGTTTATTGTAGATTAAAGTGCGAGAATAGAGACTTCATCATAGGTCACGTGCATGGCGCCGTGGTGTCATTGCACAATGTCGTTCAGGCTCTATTCTCCGAGTGTGTTCGTAACGAATGTGTTCCACGTGTAATTACGGACGCGCGCGGTAGCTCAGGTACTTCCGAAGGCTTATTTAAAGCACGCTGGTCTTTAGGGAAAGTAGTAGGAGATGCATTAATTTTTTTTCACTACGAGCTATGACTAGAGAAGCAATTATAGACAATGCTGTTAATATTCCCCTGCATTTCAGTATTGCCAACGTTTCTAAGAATATGCAGGAACCAACGACGTATTTAGTTTCCGAAAATTTATTGAGTGGTACGTTCTACTGCTCTTACAGTGTGAGCTTCTCTGCGACTGATATTAAGGTACCGAAGGCTGAGCAGTCAGCTGCGCATGCGAGTTCGGTTCTTGGGAGCCATTCTGAAACTCAACGTCGTCTGAATCCTAGGTAAAAGAACGCACGTGCTTAGTGGCATGATAGCTGTAAAAGCATGTTTCCAAAGAGTGCTAAAATATACCGATCCTAGTGCGGATGCGCTGCTGGCTACACAGATTTTCTCCGTAATTCAGATCATCGACGAGTGCCTGCACCGTCCGCACGGGTGCTGTCCTGAAAGGCGGGCACGTTTGGTCACAGGCGCGCGCCCTTACAAAAAATTACTTTGACAGTCTATAGACTGTTCCTAGACAAATCCTAGAGAACAGTCTATAAGCAATACAAATCCTAAAGACAGCCTATAGAGAATCTATAGATTTATGGCCATACAACTTTAGTAGACTTTTGTCTATAGACTATGAATAGACAAAAAGAAATATCTATAGGAAGGCAATAGAATCTATAAGGAATCTGTAGGCAATTTTTATAAAGGGCACTCCATTATACAATCATTTGAATGCTTTACAGAGATAGCCGGGCAAAGAAATTTCTCCGGAGCAAGCGGTGTCATAATATGTCGTAATCGCAAAGCCCACTCTCGTCTACTGTCCAGAGGAGAAGTTTTCCGAGTGGGACAATTGGCTCGTCGATTGGAGGCAGTCCAAAATGTGATTTAGATGAGCCTAGACTACACTTGGCGCATATTGGATACAATACCGCCCGTGGGATGGAGAAGTCATGGAACTTTTTTGCCACACACCCCTAGTTTAACCCACGCCTAAGATAGCGCCGTGTGTACTTGCCGGTAAATAACGTCAGCATACAATCACATCCAAGCAACGAGATGTCTTTCCCGTTTCTTCCCGCTGACTTGCCGCCTGGGCCTCCGTCACGGCGCCATTAGGTCATGATGCCATTAGGCCATGACGTAAATAAAGTTGTTCCTCCTCCTCCTCCTCCTCCTCCTCCTCCTCCTCCTCCTCCTCCTCCTCCTCCTCCTCCTCCTCCTCCTCCTCCTCCTCCTCCTCCTCCTCGCAGGGCACTTTCCTTGTGACTCGGGCCGCCAGTCGCGAGATGATTCGTTCCCAGAAGGCCTTGCCCGAAGGAGGCGCAGCCATCGTTAATGTGTCGAGCATCGCAGCCAAGAGCGGCTTTCCTCAGGCGGCAGCGTACGTCGCCTCCAAGGCCGGAGTCGTTGCCCTCACTAAGACAGCGGCGCAGGAACTGGCAGTTCACGGCATCCGCAGCAATGCCGTACTTCCGGGCTGGACGAGGACACCGATGACCGCGCAGGCTAGCGAAGAAGAGAAGGCCATGGGTCGTGTCATGACGCCTCTAGGGAGACCCGCCCAACCCAAGGAGATCGCGGAGGCTATCAAGTTTCTCTGCGCGCCCACATCCAGTTCCTTCGTCACGGGCGCTGCTCTGGAAGTCGCCGGCGGAATGCTCATGTAAAATCCTTGCTTTGAGGGCGCCTCTTCGAATGTGACCTGAACGGGTGGGCAGTGACTGCTTCACGATGAACGGGAGGCAAAGAGCAAAGATTTCGTTGCCAAGAAAAAAAAAATTAAAAAACGACTGCTTCCTTTGAAACTCGTTTACGGGCAAACAGCACGTGCACTTGTGTCGTTCATTTCACTTCACTGTCCCTCTCATATTATATCGACTTCATGTCATACGAATCACCAATGTCCGTACTATGTACGTATTCCTTGTCTCAATGCACAGCTCGATTCAATATAATAGATGGGCGCCCTTTACTAAATAAATAAGCACTAAGTGATAACTGTCAAATCTGAGTTATATACACACACGCACCATCCCTTTAATGCCATCTTACGCTCCTGCAAGACGTAAAAGGAAAAGAACTGACTGACAATCGCTGCTTTTTTCCTCGCTGTAAAAGAAAAAATTGCTGTGTATCCCAGCCATACGCACAAGGTGTGGTGCCCCGATGAAGCGAAACCCACCCTGGGGCTCAGTGGCTAAGGCGTGGAGGCTTGACCTCGACAAAATGTGTGCTGTCTTTCGACAGAACGCACGACGTACTCCCCCCAAGTCTCCGCACGCCACTTTATTTCAACCCTGAAATAAGTGGAAAATTGTTTTTTTTTTTAGTATAGTCACGCCCGTACGTTGTGCTCACATTACTGAATAACAAGGTTGCGCATTGAGTGACTCGTTATGGTCTGTTTCTCATCAGCATGCTGCACAAATTTGTGTACATTCCGTAAATATAACATGTCGTGCAATGCCGGGATATCGCTGATATCGTGATAACGTGATATCATTGAACATTCTGTACAAGTTGAGCAGTGGCTCTCTTGTCATTATTTAGTAGACGTTAGCGCTCCTCTTTTATCGCCTAAGAAACGTCAGAATTCTTCGATTAAATCATTAAAAGATTACTCCCGTGCCAATGACGCCTGCACAGTAGACTATATGGAAAGCTGTCTGACTGAATTCGGTGACACTGACGCCTGCGTCCTGTGAGACCGTTTTAAGCGCATGCGCCATTACTGCATTGAAAACATTGCGCCGAACAAACGAAAGAAATACTTCGTTTGGGACGTAGCGGCCGGCCTTGTTTCCGTAATACCAAACTTTTTTCACGTATCTGACAGCCGCATTCAACCAGTGACGAAAGGCAACAACGTAATTAAGCGTGCAGAAGTCCAGTAAAAAACGTCTCTTTCGATAAGGCTGACCGAATCACCGGAGACAAGCAAGACATATCGACATAATCTCAGCCACACGACTCGGTGGTTGTAACGAAGCGCCCTTTCCCGCCCTTTATTGGCAGCGCTCGTGCGAGTCGTAAAGCTGACCTGCCGCAAGGGCACGGTCCTTGGGAGACCGTGTGAATTCTTCACCTGTGGGCTCATTACCCGCGCGGTGCTGAGCTCGAAGTGGAATGACCCACTGTGATGGCTATAGCGGATCTGGCATTCGGCTGCTGAGCGCATGTCCGGGCTTCCATGCCGAACAGTTAAAGGCGCATTTCCACTATAGCAATTTCCATGGAGGTGATTTTCCTGGATACGATCTTCACGCGACAATGCGACACTGTGGGCTGTAAGGCACGCCGTTGTGAAGGGCTCCACCGCCTGTGGGTTCTTTAATATGCCCATAAATTTCATCATATGGTGTGCAAATCAGTTCACTCGCGGTGGAGCCGCCGCGGTGGCCGAGTGGTTATGGCGCTCGGCTGCCGGCCCGAAAGACGCGGGCTCGATCCCGGCCGCGGCGGTCGAATTTCGATGGAGGCGAAATTCTAGAGGCCCGTGTGCTGTGTGATGTCAGTGCACGTAAAATAACCCCAGGTGGTAGAAATTTCCGGAGCCCTTCACTACGGCGTCTCTCATAGCCTGAGTCGCTTTGGGACGTTAAACCCCCATAAACCAACACCATAAACCATCACTCGCGGTGGTGGCCCAGTGGTTTGAGCATCCGCCTCACAAGCGGGTGGTGCAGTATGCGATATTCCCAGGGCAACCGGCTACACATCAGTTTCCAATAGGCACAAGCTTTTTCCTGGCCTGGTGTTCGGCTTCTCAAGGGGGAAAATGTTTTAAAAAAATGGGTCTTTGATACCACCTCGAGCAGATAAAAGCACCTTAGCTAGGGTTTTCTTTGGCCAACCCACCCTTGCGCCACTAAAATCAAAACATCATTCTAAAACGCTGTTAAAAAATAAAGCCACTGGTTGTTTAAACTACATGCACATGCCGTTAGAAGGCTGTAGCAATTTACGACAGTAGAATAAAGAAAGTTCAATCTAAGTTTCTTGGCTCCGGTATGCTTAAGTCGGTTATTTTTTATAAAGAGGCCCCACAGTAAATACAGGTTAGAGATGTGAATAGAAATGACAGTTCGAGATGAGGAAGGCGCAGAAGAACTCGGAAACTGAGGCACACAATGTGCTTCAAATAACACGTGGAGGCTCGTGCACGTAATCAGTCCTCGTAATGAAGTCTGTACGAGACATTTTGCAGTGTTCGTACTAACTAAAGTGTCTATCCAAGCGTAAACACCGCGCGAGAGTGCAGCGTCCTCAATATGTGTACGCCAGGCAGAGACGCAGACTTCGTGACGAGTTTACTACCGATCGTAACTCTTTCACGAGACTCGTCCTCTTGTCCGGACTGAACCGGTACCCCAGCGTAGATAGGCGCTAGCTGCCAGACGCGAGCCGTTTCTTGTTTGTTCCGGTGCCACGAGCCACCAATTATACTGTGGCCTTTGCACTGATAACGACGTCTGGGAATCAGATTTTGTTTTTACTCTTGTTTTACGTGATATGCACGCGTGTAACGTGAATTCTGTATTCGCTATGGTATTCTTAACGAGTTTTCCTTCGAGCCATTTAAAGTGCTTGGCTTTTATTTGGTTACAGTTATTTATTAAATATTGAAAGAATGGAAATTTGGCCGCTTGATAACTTTTTGCTTCGTAATTGGAGCTAATACATCCACCAAGCAAAGCGCACAACCCACATCCCCGATGGTGCGTTCTTCGTAGTACCTCGTAGCCCATCTTTCATACCAGCCTAGGTTTCATGGGTATCTCTTGTAAGAGGGCGATTGGTGGAGGTGGTCTTATTTTTTCAATGCATTTGTTACCTCCTTTGAAGCATTTGAAGTGCTCGGTTTTTATTTGTCTACAGTCATTTTTTAAACAATAAAGAATAGAAACTTGGCCGCTTGACAACTTTCTTATTCGGAATTGGAGCTAAGATATGTACCAAGCAAACATAACCCCCCCCCCCCCCCCCCCCCCGATATATGTTCGTCATATTACCTTGTAGCAAATCTTTCATACCAGCGTTCACGGGTATCTATTGGAGAGGGTGATTGGGGGAGGCGGTTTTATTTTTGCAATGCGCTCGTGAGCCCCTCAAAGTAATAAAAAAATTGGGGGGGGGGGTGCGCAGTTTTCTCATTTAAAAATTCTAGCTGGAGTGACAAGGGGACCGACTCTCATAAATCCATCACTGTTTCATAATCATACCGTACCTTTATTGGACACTGTTAGCGCACAGGTAGCAATGAACTTATAAAGCAAACCATTTCTGAACGTGGTGTGTAAAACGGCTAACAAGCTCCCAGCTGTCTCCCATCTCTTCGAGCGAAGGGAGAATTTGGCTCGCGTAAGGTCGTCTCCTCTTGTTGTTATTGCTCGGCAGACAAGGGCGCACGTGCCAGGGTTCTTCGCACACGCCGCTTGGGTTTAATGTCGCGTGGCCGCAGGTTGCAAGCGCCTTTTAAGTGCGTGCTGTAAAGGTTCTCGCGACATAAATACCCTTCTGTTCCGGGGCTTGAAGACAGTCTTTCCAAGGGTCCTGTTAAAGGTGAGACTAACCGAAAATGTCTTCCTAAATAGGGTGCAAATGAACCTGTTGTGTTTTACCAATTTCTAACTTCTGTGTTTCGTACAAGCTTTCAGCATGATCAGACTGTATGCCTTGATTATGTGCATGCCGTGATTCGTTAGTGCACTTTTACCTACAAGGGATAACGTCACTACATATAAACATAGTGGTATACCAGAATTCCGGGCATTGGGAACACTGGGAATGCTGAATCGCTCACAGCAAAGTCACTAGCATATGCATGAAGTTAAATTTCGTTCAGAGCATTCTTAGACAAGATTATCATAAAACTATGTTAATTCACTGAATTTTGGAGTACGAGTGTTATTCACCTCGGTTGTTCCAGCTTATACGTAGCGTGGCCCATCTGGTCATTGCACCGTTCAGTTGTCCGAATTAGCTGACCTTCCATCTGTCAAGCAGGCTCCTTAAGAATTTAATATCTCGTGTTGTGATTGTACAGGATATTAAACTATCTGAACGTATAGTTATGTTTTCTGATTTTTTTTAACCGTGTGCACGAGAGATTTAAATGAGATGCCATGGTGGTTCCCAATGTTTGCAAGCTTTCATTACTGTGTACTTCATCACTTCTATTATGTCTATGATGCTTGCTTATGTCTAATTAGATAGGCGTTTAGATCCTCTCCGTAATGCGCGTCCGCAAGAAATCTGCAAGAGAGCAGGCATTCTGCCATGCAGTCTTGTGACAAGCTTTGTACCTTGCTCCCTGAATTTCTTGTGTTCGAAATTGGTGAAATAAGCGCGAATTAAATTAAGCGGTCAGTAAGTCGTTCAAGTCACTCAGACATCAGCTTTCGTTGATCGGTTCAATCAAATTCTTACCAGGATTACGCCTTTACGTAGATTACTCATACGACATCGGTCATCATATCAGTCGCGCCCTTGTGCACTTCGGCCTATTTAAAATTTTGTTTTGCCACTTACACTCCAGTTTCGCGACAACTTCGTTGCGTCTGTCATGGCCCATGTGCAGCTTTGGGACGTTAAACCCCTATAACCTAACATAACATAACATAACATAACATAACATAGCATAGCATAGCATAGCATAGCATAGCATAGCATAGCATAGCATAGCATAGCATAGCATAACGTAACATAACATGGTATGATATGACGTGACATAACATACATGACGGAACCCAACAGCCACCGAAACCAAGGAGCATGGGGATGCTTTTTTAATTCGTGATGTTAATTAATTGGAGAATAATAATGTAAATATTCAATCATTTAAAGATAGTTGGTAAGAAAGCAGAAGAAAAAACAACCACATGCCGCCGGTGGGATCCAGCCCACGACCTCCTAATTTCTCGTCCGGGTGCTCCGGACGCGAAATCTTATAGGTCATAAGGAGTACCTTTTTTCCCTTCACTTTTATGCTTAATAACATAACAAAACATGGCATATCAAAACGTAAAATCGCATAACATAACAATACACAAAAAGTTAAGATAACATAGCATAACTTAACGTAACTAGACTAACTAATTATGTTACTTTCTGATATGTGGATATTTTCTAGATATTGACATGATTTATTTACTTCTCTGGACAGACATGCTGTGTCCACTCTCTTGCTTGTGGGCCGCCCTACTGAGTCCACAAGTTATCAACCTTTCCGTTGATTGCAGCTGGTCTTTCACTCCTGTTCCAGGCTGCGCCATGCTTCCCGAAGAAGCCCTCCGAGAGGCCGGTGACTTCGGACCGTTCCAGTACCTGCTGGTCATCTACCTGTGCGTGCTGGTGGCGCCCGTACGCGTCATGCCGTTGTTTGCGCACATGTTCAGCATGCTGGTTCCACCGCATCGCTGCCGGCTGGGCGAACATTTCTACTCGTCGCTGCCGGGGAACGCATCCTACGATCGGGAACTGCTCTTGCAGGCAGCGATACCCCGCGAATCAGATGGCAGCTTCAGCCAGTGTCGCATGTACCGTCCCAACGACACAGTTGCAAGGTATGGAACAAAAGCTTGAAAACTAATGCTTCAGAGACGAGAGCATATTTGTGAGCCACATAACAGCACACATTATATTTGGGTGGGTGCTATGGAAATATAAAACTGTTGCGGCAAGTTCCAGCGAAATGCAGCTCTGCTTGATGAGCTTCACTAGTGGAACACTGCATAAAAAGGTACCAAATGCACTTGCCGCGATGATGATTTTGTCTAGAACTGCTGTCACTTCAACAATTCACTGGGCGGTCAGTACATGATAGCCTGTTTCGCGCAGGCTTTCTGCCTAATCAGTGACTGATTGAATATTCCAGATTTACTCCATGGGTGTGCTCAAAAAGAAAGTGACATCTTTGTTCTGACAGTTGATCGACGCAGCCATGCGTTCAGGAAGCTTTCACTCATCTCCTAACGATTTTGCGATCGAGATAACAGGAAAATTTTAAACGCAATTGAGACCTCTTTTTTTAACTTCTATTTATATTTGTGGGCGGGCCACTGAAGGAGGAGTCAAGTAGGCGCTCGAATGGGGTATGGTCTCTACAACAGTTGCGCAAAAGTGGCAGACACAACAACACAACCTTAAGAACTGTCTGTGAGCAGCACGGAAACGAAGCAAGAATTTATGCAGCGTTTATAAATTTTTATTGCATTATCTGAAGCGTTTCTCTAATGTTGCCTGTTGCTGTAACCTTTATCTCGATTGTTACATTGCATTTTCGGCTGCTTTCTAAACGCAGGCTGTTGAGACAAGCCGTAAACTACTCCGGGGACGCGCCGGCACCCGAAGACGAAGCTTACTTGCGAACAACAAGCTGTCTGTACGGGTGGGAGTACGACAACTCCTTCATTTACCCCACCGTGGTGTCAGAGGTTACTCCTTACTTCTTCTGCTCCGGGTGGTTTAAAAAGCACTCGCATCTTCAGGAAAGATACGCGCGCCGTTTCAGTGGCCTGTGAACTCTCTGTCCTTATGGCGAATTATCTCGTGCTGAAATCTACATTTGTTAGTTTGGGGCTAACCAAAAGGATTGAAAAATAATGAGACTTCGCCTGTACCGCCTACGCATAACAGGCATAACCCAATGATAAATGTAAATGGATATTTCTACTCAGGCAAATAAGTTTTTTCCAAGTTTAGGGTAGAATAATAAAATTAAAGAGGAAGCTACTGTAGCGACCCATAGTCGAAAGGGGGGGGGGGGTGCAGGGAGGGCTCACGTTATCTTCCCTTGAAATAGCGGGTAAGGATGGGATGTAGACACACTGTAGGCTGAGGTCGACAGATGAGGATCTCACCCATAATACTAACGTATCGCAGGTGGGATGTAGGCAACTTGAAGTGATACAGTCTCGAACTTTAATAGACAATTTTAGTACCACCGTACGGTAAACACAGCAACTACGGCAACTGCTACCGTACACTATGCACCAGTAATGGAGTTGAAAATTCGGCACGTTTTGACATATACGATGGTTTATGCTTCAGAAAGTGGCCCTAAAGATTATATGACATTATTTTTTAAGAAACTACAGTCAAGCAACCGAACTGACGATCCGGGTGAAATAAATGACCTGGATTACCTGATTTCGCGTACGTTTGTCACTAGAGTTTGATACTGAATCGCACAAGGGAAATCCCAAAAGGTTTCAAGGCTCGTGTATTAATTCATCTGAAGGTTGTCATGTAATTTGTTGCCCATCACTTTTGTTCAACGCGCATTAGTAATGGAGGAAACTGGCTCATTAGAAACGAAGAGACATTATGCACTGGCTAACATTTAATATTTGTTTACCGTTACCTAGTAATAGAAAATGTTTTTAATAAAGTAGGTGAGCAGCCCTTCCATTCACTGACACCTTTGCGATTTTGTTGTTGTTGTTACCCTCATACAATGGCACATGTTTTTTTTTTTTGCGAATTTCGCTTTCACAGCTGTTCACTACGGTTTTCATCTTTATCAGAGCAGCAGCGAGGGTGCACGCTCTCACGGAAAATTTTGGTTTAATGTGTACCTCGATATAAATCGCCTCCACCTTACTGGGGGCAGTCCATACCTGTAGCGGACAGAAACATTTTAGATACTATGAAAAATGTGCATTGTTTACCGATTATTAAATACAGTATTTCTTTAAAAAACGCATAAAAATGATATCACTACTCCTGCAGCCGGAGTGAACACAGGGAATGACGATAGCGCCTTTTCAGAGTTGGCCCAGTTTCCTAGCCAGAAGGTGCCACGCATTTTGATAAACGTGTTAACTGAATCTTCGTTCCATTCCTGTATGAACTTCACATGCTTGCATCAGTCGGACTGGGTATGCGAGAACCGCTGGAAAGCATACGTGGCTGACACGACGTTCTGGGTGTGCACGGCTGTCGGCGTACTCATATGCGGATATCTCACGGACAAGTGAGTACAGTATTTCTTTTTCTGCACGCGATGTCCTTAGCGCTGCGCTGCGACATTGCTTCCAAGTATAAGCACACTAGGCATACGAAAGGGCCGTATTCACGCTGGCCGAAAGAAAGCTCTTGCTAAGTTTGAGTACTAGATTTAGACAAATGAGGCTAAAGAGGAGGTGTAGGTGATAGGAATGATAAAGATAGATGAGAAAGCCGGTGACCTGCAGAAGTCACCATAAGAAACGAAACAGCGTTATCATTTTGTCTGGCGATAGTTTTGGGCAGATCGAATCATGCGGCTGCTTTAGAAATTATGAGAAATGCAGTAGTTTGTGACCAAGGTGGTGTTTTCACAATGGACAAAAATGAAGACCTACTAATCTTGATTGAGTCGTAATGGTCGACACCAGCAGTTTTGCTTCAAAGGAATCATCTTTTTTAATCCTCAGTTTGTAGATGATAGGGTGTGGTTCTGATAGTTAGGAGTGTGTCAATAACATGATAGGGAATTTATTTTGGTCGCATATAAAACAGCCACGACATCCTTAGATTGTTCCGTCAAACGTCGCCCTGTTGCGCGATGCTAGCAAATGGTACAAACGGACATTTTGTAGGTACGTAGCAGCAATGAAGGTCGTTATAAATGACACGACAGCAGAGCGCCCTTAACTAGCCACCTTTATGCCCCGCAGAGTTGGCCGGGTTCCAGTCATCGCGGGCGTGAACGCACTGTGCGGTTTGGCAGGCTTGTACACCTTCTTCTCGACGGGCTTCGCACACTTCCTCGTCAGCCGCGTCTGCCTGGGCCTCGTCATGCTCGCGCTCAGCATCACTCCATTCGTGCTCGGTGAGCGTCAGGCCAAGTTAGGCCGCCTAATTTGGCCGCTGTCACTCATGTACACTCGGAGTGCGGGCCGATCGAAGAAAAACAAAGTGGGCCTTGAACGCATCTCTCTCTCTGTCGTATTTCATAATTGCGGCGTGCTTTATAGATCTTTTCGTTGTTTGCCCACAGATGTGAAAACACGTACTCATCGGACTGTTGCACGTGCCAAGCCGCTCGCGCTGGCACTTTATCCGCTCATGCTCCACGAACACGCCACAGCCAGCTCAACACAGAACAGGCGATGCTCAGGGGCCGCTTTCCCATAAATGGCTTAATCTGCGTTTCTGTCTATCCACTACAGCTAGAGGAGAAGCTTGGCATATATTGCGGGAACTGTTTCTACAATTTTCCTTCTCATGTTTTGTCATTTTGCCTCCTTAATCTCCTGCAGCCGACTAAAACCTATCTTAAGCCAAGTGGCCGTAAACTATGCTCTGGTTACAATCAAGGACCGGCTTCGAACCCGACCGCGGCGGCTGAGTTTTTATGGAGGCGAAACGCTAAGGCGCCCGTGTGCTGTGCGATGTCAGAGCACGTTAAAGATCCCCAGGTGGTCGAAATTATTCCGGAGCCCTCCACTACGGCACCTATTCTTCCTTTCTTTCACTCCCTCCTTTATGCCTTCCCTTACGGCGCGGTTCAGGTGTCCAAAGATATATGAGACAGATACTGCGCCATTTCCTTTCCCCAAAAAACCAATTATTATTATTATTATCAAGGATGTGCGGCTGTGCACAAGATGATGTAAAAAAGTCCAAGAAACAGATTCCACATGACAAATGCTGCCCGTGTAGCTTTGGAACTGCCCCCATGACCTTAATCGCCCACACGAAAATTTTCGACTTGGAATTGCGCTACTGCCACGAAACTGCAGAATTCGGTTTCAAACCATAAGCTCTGCGTAGTTCAAGATAAGCGAAGCTCTATTCAACGCACTAATCCTCTACAACTTCATATGGCGTTAATCAGCTCACTGCCCCAAGTGTCCAGAGATTAAAGCAGATAGATAACGCGTTGTGGGCACATGCAACGCTGGCATTATCTACCTCTATTTGTCAAACCTTCTCGCCTCTTTCTGCTTTCATTAGCACTTACAGATTAACAACAAGCCCTAGCAGAGCGTGCACTCCTTTTCACTATGCCGTTGCACTGATCTCTAATTCATTACAGCAGTTTTCCTCTTCCTCATTCAACGCGTGACCGGTGCGCCTCCGAAAGAGCAATCAGCCAGGCCGTTGAGGACATGGCCAACAATTAGCGCAGAGTGTCAAACGGGACAGAGTGAAGAGAAGGCTATTTCAACATGCCTCCGTTACTGAGCGCGCACTTCCCCTTCCGCTGGCGCAGTGGTGGAGTACGTGGCGCCGGAGAGGCGCATGATGGTGCTGAGCGGCTTCCAGGTCTCCTACCCCATCGTCGGTGCGGCCTTTCCCTGGGTGGCACGCGCCCTCTTCCACTGGCGGACACTGACGCTTGCCTCGGCCGCGGCACCCCTGCTTGCCACCGCGTTCTGCCTGTGAGTGCATGCAGAGTCCGTAGCCTTGGCTGCGACCAGAAATACTGTGTCCATCGTTAGACTGACCATGAATTCATTCATCCCTCCGCAGCGTTATAAGAGAGGGAGGAAAAGGAAGGACGGAAAGGCGGAGAGGTTAACCACAAAAGGTTTGAACTGGCTATCCTGCTGTGGGGAAAATGGGAAACAGGGAAAAAGACTACCACGTTTTCCGCCGAGTCTCTGAGCGAATTGACGGCTGTAGTTGTATCGCAGGCCCCTAGAGGGCGCCCATTCTTTAACCACCTCGATCACGTGTCCATGAATGTTTTTTACTCCGGAGAGTCTCTCCCGCCGACCATATGGTCCTTGTGGCGAGAGGTTAACCCCGAAAGGTTCCAGTTGGCTATCCTGCTGTGGAGAAAAAGGGAAACAGGAAAAAAGGCTACAAGGATTTTTGCCCAGCCCCTGGGCGAAGTGATGGTTGTAGTTATATCGCAGCCCCCTAGACGGCGCCCATTCTTTAACTACCTGGGTCACGTGTCCATGGATGGCTTGTACTCTGCAGGATTGCTCCCCCCGACCATAAGGTCCTTGTGGCTAGGGCCACAACAATGTCCATGGATGGCTTGTACTCTGCAGGATTGCTCCGTCCGACCATAAGATCCTTGTGGCTAGGGCCATAACAATGTCCATGGGTGGCTTGTACTCTGCAGGATTGCTCCCTCCGACCATAAGATCCTTGTGGCTAGGGCCACAACAATGTCCATGGGTGGCTTGTACTCTGCAGGATTGCTCCCCCCGACCATAAGGTCTTTGTGGCTAGGGCCACAACAATGTCCATGGATGGCTTGTACTCTGCAGAATTGCTCCCTCCGACCATAAGGTCTTTGTGGCTAGGGCCACAACAATGTTCATGGATGGCTTGTACTCTGCAGGATTGCTCCCTCCGACCATAAGATCCTTGTGGCTAGGGCCACAACAATGTCCATGGGTGGCTTGTACTCTGCAGGATTGCTCCCTCCGACCATAAGATCCTTGTGGCTAGGGCCACAACAATGTCCATGGGTGGCTTGTACTCTGCAGGATTGCTCCCCCCGACCATAAGGCCTTGTGGCTAGGGCCACAACAATGTTCATGGATGGCTTGTACTCTGCAGGATTGCTCCCCCGACCATAAGGTCTTTGTGGCTAGGGCCACAACAATGTCCTCGCCGGCGAACAGCTAGGCCAAGACTGTAGTTCTTTTTTACGACCCAGATTACGATAAAAAAGAGAAAGTATCCTACACAGCTCTCTCTGTGAAATTTTAAGAAAGAAGGAAAGAATAAAAACAGGATGCGTACGAAGTCCATCACTCAAGTGCAAAGGAAGTGCACGGCGGCATGCAGTAATAGCCTATTACTCAAAAACTGAGAAAGCCCGTGAGAAAAAAAAAAATGAAGCATTTTCGGTTGTTCGTGCGCTACCACCGATTGACGGCGTCAGAAGCCTTGAGACTATAGGTAGTCATGAGCAGGACTTATGCACGAAGACGAATGAGCAGTTCTAAATATCTACTCTCCGGGTTCTACGGCTACTTGTCTTCCAGTAGGTGACCCTGTTTGTGAGAATCTCTTCTTTTCAAAGGTTCTGGTTCATAGCTGTGTCACAGGAACAAGTTAATCCTTTCAGGGACAGAAAAAAGAAAAGAGAAACAAAACAGGAGAACGTAAATTACTGCTTTGCGTTCAGCGAGCGGAAGTTCGTGAGTTCGTAGCTTTTTTTTACTTTTTGGTTTTTACTTTGATATATTCATCTTCTATTTGCACGACGTTGCTCTAAGGAAGCGACTGCTTTGTCGAGCTCATTAAGTAAAAATTCTGTGCCTACAGATTCGTGCCGGAGTCGCTACGTTGGCTCGTATCCCGTGGAAAAGAGAAGCGTGCCAAGAAAATCCTCCTGTTCGTCGCCAAGATGAACGGCAAGGAGCTCACCGAAGAATTTCTGCAAAAATGTCAGGTACGCAAGCGACGGGGAAACAGAGAAGGCAGTTAAGGGCGTATTGAATAAAGCAAACTGGTTCGGCCAGAGGATGCTGGAGGTGCAACTGGCTAAAAGGGAAGAAAGGGTCTGCGTGGTGCTGATCTTTATATGCACGGTCCATTTCATTTTTACCAGGACATGTAGGGAGAGATTGTTGCCTGAAAGTGGCACCTTTGTCAACGTTGTGAGTGCATGATCGCAGAAATAAGTTTTAATTTTTTAGGTTAAGAGTTTCAGCAACCAATCAGGTAAGCAATAGAAAGAGGTACTGTAAACGAGCAGATCTATCTTTTATACCAATATTTATGTGGAATTTTTGTAAAAGCTTCATGGGCAATGCTTCCATCAAATGATAGGCAAGTGATCTGTTGTGGCCACGTGGTTAGAGGAACTGAAGGTCACTCTGTCAAATTTTGTCCTCATCAGCTCGAAAAAAAAATTGCGCAGGACGACCATGCTAAGTGTGCTCTAACGGCAGCGGTGGCTGTGCGCGTATTCACAAATGATCGATAGAGATGCACTTCTGGGAAGCAGTTTGCACAGGGCGGTTTGAAAGTTGATACTGAGGCTGGGGGGGGGGGGGGTGGTTGCGCAGTATGCTGTTGCAAAGAAAGGCAGCCCTGTGTTCTGACAGCGGCCTTGGTCGTTTACGTAGTGCACCTAACTTAAACGCTCAAACTTGCGCCCGTGTCCTGACCGCTAACCCACGCCTTGGGGCGAAAGCGAACTATGGTGTGTAGAGTACAAGACAAAAATATGTCATAAAATGGACGTTACGGTTTTGTTTTCGATTGCAGTTCTCCGATGGCGATCATTCCGAGAAGAGCAAGCATTCCGCGTTTGAAATGCTAAAGACCAGCAACCTGCGCAAAAATTTCATCCTTACGGTTGCCTGCTGGTGAGTGAACTTGCGGAAGTTCAGCACTACCGCTAGGGAACCCTGCGGTACAGTTTCATGCCTCGAGAAAAAGCACTAAATGTCACGTGTACCAGCTGTGCTGGCCAACTTTACCAGAAGACCCAGTAACGTTTGTGTTGGCTTAGCGTCTATGACGTTCTTCTGGTGGGCGCGAAATTGTGCGTTTAATCCCTGCCTCCACGGTCACAGTTCAATACACTGAACCACATGAATCTGCGAGCCTCCACTTCTCGATCATAGCTTCCATTTCAATGCCAACAAGGCAATATTTTTCATTTAGAGGATACTACGGGCAAGAGGCCAAAGCAAGAATGGCAAGCACACTTACAAGCATTAAACTCAGTACCACACAACAATGCACGCAACGTGATAAAAGGAAGCACAACATAATGAAGAAAAAAGAAAACATGTAAAGCAACGCAGCTTCTAAGACGGGGCGCAAAAAAAAATTGCAGGATAGGTTTTGGTTTAATGAGGTTTAACGTTCCAAAGCGACTCAGGTTATGAGGGACGCCGTAGTGGAGTTTACAGAAGGTGAAAGTAATATAAGACAGCCGTGTAACGCTCGACATTGTATTCAATTAAGCCTAGTGAGCAAATGCAGTCAGAAGGCAAGCTTTTACAAGCTTTTACAATACCGCTCTGCTACCGAACCTGAAAAAAAAAAGAGGCTTTAGGTCACTGAACTTCCGGAGTATAGGCTTTCTGTCTTCCCTTTATTTGTAAGCGGAGTTGCACGCCTCCTCACAACACATTCTTGCAGGACAATGGCTTGCCTGGTGTACACGGCTGGTCAGCTGTACGCTGCCAACGCAAGCCAAGACCCGTTCGTTATGACCACCGCGGTGAACCTAGTCGATATCGTGGCTACCTGCACGGCGCTGCCCCTGGCTGACCGCTGGGGCCGCAGACCAGCCATGATGACAGCCTATGGGGCCGCCGCCTTGGCATACTTCAGCGCGGTGGCAGTTCCCGCCGGTGCGTTTGTCTGCCATTGTCACTTGCCTAGCTGCGGTGCGCTGTGCTCTGCTGTGCTGGGGTTACTGAAGCGTGCTTTAATGCTTTAATGTTTTAATGCTTCTCGCCCAACATTATCGCCCGTGGACTACCAAGGTTGGCACCCGGATTGTCATGTGGATTGGCATCGGTTAGCATGCAGCTGAGAAAGCGCTTTTACAAAGAACTGGTCCACAGGAGTGCTCAGCCGCCCAGCAATATGGCGCATGGAACGCTGCTGAGCTTTATCTCTGGGCCTCTAATTCCAAGAAACATATATAGAGGTGCTTCATTCTGAGCCTAAGATTGCTAAACCACACCACTTAGTCCTCACGACGAGCAGTTAGTCCGTGAGGTGAGTAGGCGTGACAAATGGTTCATTTGCAGTTAGTCTATAAGGGAAACGTGATTGCTGTTTGGGGCAATTCTGATAGTTGTGGCGGTGCTGTTAGTTCCCGGAGGAAAATATATGTAGCCATTTTAGTCTTTTCTGGCTCAGAATGGAATCTTAATTTCCCAGACCTGTCCACCCTTGGAGTACTATGGGGAGATAAATGTGCTACGTTTGGCTGCGCAAATATGCTCGCTCTGTTGTTCACGATGAACTACCATTTACCGCAGGCGCTCTGATGTGCGCTACGGTGGTGTTCATGGCGGCCCGACTGGCACTGACAATGGCGTACGACGTAGGGTACCTGCATGCAGCCGAGGTCTACCCCACCGTTGTTCGATCGCAGGCCATGGCCATAAGGCAGGCATTTGGCTCTGCTGGAAGATTCCTCAGTTCACAAGTCACCCAACTGGTGCGTGCCGCGCTCGAAATGCAGACTTGCTAACGAGAACAAATGGGTCAGAAAGGGATGAAAGGTTTTTCGTTTTTTTAGCTTTGTCTGCGCCGGTATGCGAAGCTCATGGCTTCAAAAAGTGTTTTCGATTTTTAGGAGATTCTCATTATTGCGTAACAAAACATGCATGGCGTTTTATTCTGTTTGCAGGCCCAGTTCGGGCGGCCCATACCTCTCGTGATAATGGGAGCACTCTCCTTCTTACTAGCGATGCTTACGTTCCCGCTGCCAGAAACGTTACACCAAGAGCTCCCGGAAGGACTCGCAGACGGAGAACAGTTCGTCCACGGACAGAACACCTGCTGCTTCTCGACCTCGGTCACGCCCTCCGTAGGGGCGACTCCGCCACATCCCAGAACTCGAACGCAGTCAGTCCTTTGAGCACATGTCAGTGTTGATGCTCTGCTTCGTTGTTCAGGACCGGAATGAGCACAGAGAACTTCGTTCAGAACAGTCGTATGACCACCGGCTTAACTTTCGAATCGCCCTGTGCTGATGTCGTTCACCAAGAAATTAGTAGCGCGCCAGCTGGGCGAACTCTCCTGT
The DNA here is from genome assembly GCF_052857255.1 of Amblyomma americanum. Classification (NCBI taxonomy): domain Eukaryota; kingdom Metazoa; phylum Arthropoda; class Arachnida; order Ixodida; family Ixodidae; genus Amblyomma; species Amblyomma americanum. The sequence continues at coordinate 40,958,036 of NC_135502.1, forward strand.
GAAGATGAAGACGTAGCTGAAAATGCCTGTACCGGTAATTACGGTCGAGAGACATTTTCTTGCGGTTGAATCTGTGACAGTGCACCTTGCTTTTACCGTCATTTTGATCTCGGTTCCATCTCTGCCACGCACTGACACAAAAACCGGCAGACAAGATGTACTTATCAAGCACTATACAGATCACGTCAAGAAAGCATCAGGTCATCCGATTGCTTTTGCGTGGTGGATACTCAATACTCGTCTAACTAGTATCCGCTCCTGAAGTTTCGAGAAGCTCCCCGAAGTCCGCATTATGTCCTTTGCCATCTTCCTCACAATGTTGTCCAGACAGCTAAATGGGAAGTGGCCATCATCTACCTTCTCTCCGAGTATTTTTGAAGCTGCGGGGACCACCTGTCATTCATAGCATACATACAGCAAATGCCAGACAACGGGTGTACCTCAGCCACACAGACTTTGACTTGGGCTAGTCGTATAGGCGGAGATTTGGACCGAAATAAAGCTTTCTGCCTTTGCCTTCTTTGCCTATGCGTTGAAGAACTGCCTGTTGTTTTTGGCCTCGTCATCAACTTTATTCCTGATGATTCCTTTCCACTTTTATGCCAGCTTTCTACCGATATTATTTAAGGCAAACACATTCTCTGTCACTTTAAGGTCATACAGCACTTTTAGCTAAAAAAAACAACAACAGAAAAGGCTCTCCGCATTTGGCCCTTTAAGGCTGCCCCTTGCCTCCTCTGCATTAATGCGTAAATTAATGAAAAATTAGTTGTGTAACCATTTGTCAACTAAACGTTATTTGATTATAAGATGGAGGAAAAGAGAACCGCAGCTCTACCAACAGAGCCACGGCGGTGGCTGTTCAACCTTCTACTTTCTAGGGTGTTTATGCTGCGTGTAGCATAGCCGTGAAAATGGTTGCCAACGCCAAATTCAACCATATCGGCGGAAATTCTACGTCCGCCACGATGTTCTTCTTACAATGGCTTCCTTGTATATTATGGTGAAGCTTGAGTTCTGAGACACTACCACGACTCTGTATTTGGCAAAACACGAATATTGAATACTGCAGAATCCAGATATTGGAAAATTTATAGATGTGAAGCACAGCCGGCGACAACAACGCTGAAAGCAGAAGCAACCAGCTCATGCACAAAAGCATATTTAAAACAACCGGAAATACCGTCCTGTAAGTCACTGCAGCCGCACGCGGGAATGACATTGACATCGTGCTTCAAACTGATTAGTGCGCGCACGTCGGAAGACGGATACCGATGTCTAGAGCTTCTTTTCTGCGTCCAATTAAGAGACCTTTTCTGTTACCTGTTTTATGTGAACTGACCCTCTCTTACAACTGAACTCTCTTTAAATCTTAACGTTTTCTTGAGGTATGCGCTTAAGGTGTCCGAGAGGAAATCTTGCACAGAAGGTGAGTGTATTCGTACTTGTTGCCGAACTTCGGGTGCTTGATAATTACGCATTCGAAGCAGCGGCAAAAAAAAAAACTGCGAACGCTGAGGCACGCAGAAAATCGCAGAAAACAGCACTCCAAAACATTCACTGACTCTATCTGCCCTATAATATTCGTACTACATATGCAGGCAGCCCGGCCTTCCTACCGACCACTACTTAGATATGCTATTTGCAGACGCACAAATTAAACTTTATACTGCAAGTATACACAAAGCTCGTATTGCGCTGCATTTTGTTGCAGTCATGCCGAAACGATGTCGACTCATGGACCGCGCGCTGAAATTACCTTGACTTCGACAGAATGTAGTTTCTTCGTCAAGACGGCCGGCCCATGGCTACTGGCGCATGAGTCACAAAAATATGTATGTGGGCCTCTTTGAGCACCAGTCAATAAACGACAGTTGACGCTAAGAAATAACACATGCAGGATACATCGTGGAAGGGTTCGACATCAGTACACCCTTAAGATGTTAAGAAACTCTCGGGAAAATGCGGGCTAGCTGCACGCATGTAGTATAAAAAAAAAAGCGGAGCGACGACGACAGTCCTGGCAATACACGGCGGCAAATTTGAACCTCCGGTTGATGCTTCCTCGTGCTGCATTCCTCTTGCCCTAAGATCTGTATAGGACTGTGCACAGGTCTGAGAAATCTGTTTTCTGCAAGGGTCAACAATTTGGACGCCGATCTAGCGGTCACCAATGAAAGGCGCAGTCATAGTTGGTGTTCCGCTGGATAGTTGTCTGTGCACCTTGTAAAATACTGCAAAAATCCTCTGAGCTACATTCTTAGGTGTTCGCCTGGCTTGTTCATCAGGCTGTTCCACCTTCGGTGGCTTTCTGTCGGTACCTGATTCCGCTTCTCTGGCAGGGCGACAAGTTTCACATCAAGGAGAAGACACATCCCGTATACGAGGTTCTTCTGCGAGTGAAGGGTCTCCAAATCTCGGGTAACGAGGCAGACGTCTCGATTTTAAAGGTGATTCTGAGAAGTATGGCGAATTTTTAGAGTTTAGACAAAAAATTGAAAACTGGTTTTTGAGAAAGTTAATGGCGCAGTCTCACGTCTCGGTAGACATCCGAACCGCACCACAAGGGAAGGGATAAAGGACGCAATAATAGAAAAAAGGAGGCCTTAGTGGTGCCGTAATGGAGGGATCCGGAATAATTCTTATATTTATAAAGTTTTTATTTTATAATTTTTATTTTATCGGTGAATGTTTATCTGTATTTTCCAGTTAAAACAGGGGAGTGCACGACCTATTCACAAGCTCCAGCTGTTAGTAGAGGAAGAGAAAGAAGAAAAAGAAAGTTCTACGAGCTCTTCTCTTTTCACCAAAATGCTGTCTGTTATTTAACTGTCAATATTGTTCTGTTGTTTTTATTCATTGACTTTTCAAAATTCACGATTGGTGCTACAATTTTGTCGTCATCTTCCATGGAAACTTCTTTGTTTATTCTACTACACCTTGGCCAATCCTCCCGCGTGGGTATGTGCCATATACCTGGGGTGAAGAAGAAGAAGAAGAGATCCCCTGTGATAGCCAGTGCCACGAATGCTTGCCGTAGGGCAACCGTTGAAGTACGGTCTTGAGCACGTCGCTTGAACAGCTAGTATGTCCCAGGTAGCTGCTATGCTGCTGCTCCTACTCTGCCTGGCGGCTCCGACCCCGGGAGTCATGATTCCAGCGAGACCGACCGAAAGGGTGCTGGCGCGCTTCACGAGACGACACTCTGTCCTGCCAGACTACGACACCTACCGCTACGTGGAGCGCATCAGGTCTGAGCAAGCTCGAAGGCTACCCGCAGACGACGACGGTGGCAACGCTAGCAGTCGCAAGCCTCTGCTTCCCATTGCCTGGCCGCGCAAACCAAGCTGGCTGCTCATCAGTAGCGACGGTGGACCTCGGAAGCCTTCCGAGCCACACTATGCCCACCCGCTGCTCCAGTTCATGCAGGATCACCAGGTGTGTTCAGTATGTGCTTGTGTAAAACCGAACGCGCTGGCTGATTTAGTTGTGTTCGGTCATTGGTGTAGTTTGGATCCGACTGCAGCGCCAGATGAGGCCCGAATATAGTCACACGCATTCCTTATCAACTTTACGCGACTACCGACTGCGTGACGTTATCCTGCATATATCTCACTCGTTAATGAACTTTATGCAGCTGGGCTAAGCGGCGTGCTTCCGTGATTTGCAAGGCAGCACGGGCACACGGCAACGGGCACATGCGGACTTATAGTGCAAAAGTTCCGGTCGCAGGTGCATGTTGGTTTGGTTTGGTTTATGGGGGTTTAACGTCCCAAAGCGACTCAGGCTATGAGAGACGCCGTAGTGAAGGGCTCCGGAAATTTCGACCACCTGGGGTTCTTTAACGTGCACTGATATCACACAGCACACGGGCCTCTAGAATTTCGCCTCCATTCAAATTCAACCGCCGCGGCCGGGATCGGCAGGTGCATGTGTATGTTTGCATACATGGGGAACAAATGGAACAAATATATCGCTAACCACTGCAACTTATTTATAACCACCAATGGGGAATCTCGCAAAACTTCATTGATTGTTCGTCGTTGGCCGTCTCTCATCTCGGCGTCTTACCCCATCCGCAGCTGGTCTTCTACATAGCATGCTCCAGCGTGTTGACGGGCGTGGTCTTACTGGTCACGCTGATGACCCTGTACGGTGCGAGGCACGGATCGAGCTGGAGGACTCCTTGGTCGGGAAGGCCGCAGAGACAGTACGGCGAGTCGTACACGCTGTTGGATCGGCGACCCCTGTTGGCCGAGAGAAGCTCGGCACTCGACGAAGACGACGCCGACGACGAAGAGGCGGCTGCCAGGGAAGGCAAGCAGGAGGGTGTCAGGGCGGAGCTCTGCGGTCTGCCCAGGCGCGCCTCAAGTTCGACGGCCGGCTCCCTCTACGAGATCAGCACGTTGTCCGAGATCGGTGCAGGAGAGGGGGCAGCCACCTGGTCGGAGCCGGACGGTATTTCGACACCGTTTGTTTGTTGTATGTGTTATGTGTGTTATAGGGTGGTTTGCATCAAACTCGAACACTGTTCGTTTGGGCAAGCTTTTGCCCCGAAAAGAAACGAGCTGGAAGGAGGCGATAACAGCAAGTCTGTTCGGGGGACGTGAAATATTAGAATGCCAGGGGCTCTCAGCTGCGCTGAATTTAAAGGCAGCATGTAACTTTCGAGATGGAGGTCCGAGTTAAACGGGTCCAACGAAAAGATCGTGGTTGACAGATCCGCCATATCCAACGCAGTCTGCTGTATTTCCCGTGGCGAAATGATTTCGGATAAAATGAATTATTTCCGCCCTGCACAGTACAGTCCCTAATCTACGACTTTTTCTAGTAGAGTACGTATGAACACTAAAACAAGCGAAGCAGTATGAGAAAACTGCTGCCAGTTTAGCGCTCCAGCTATGCATGCCCTGACCAATTATCGAGGTTCTGCGCGATGGTCAACTCTGGTGTAAGTAAAGCGCAAATCTCGCGCAAAATGCGCGAAAATAATGTTAAAAATATAAAGAAAATATCAAAACGTAACCATACCCAACTATTCTAAACAAAAGCGTCGAAGAGAGTGGTAGCGTTATCTGAAGAATGTGACTGTTATTGATGTATCCGCATGCTCGGAAAAGCCGGAAGCGATGGGCAGACGGGTTCTGCATATGCGTATTGGCCGCTTGATGTACGAAGATTTCCGTATGCCAGTCGCGTTCGTCACTGACCAGTGACCGGTCTTTGGTCAACCAACCAACCGCAACCGAGACACCAGCAAGGACGCTGGGCGGTGGTGATGATCTGACCTTGAGCACGGGCTTTGTCACTCGTTGGTTCAAAACAAAGATACAACTACACGTGAGTGACATGTCAGTCCATACGACGCTCATTTTTCATTTTTCTAAATTAATTTACACAGCTTCATTTCTTTTTCTCTGCTATCAAGTACCGGGACCCTGGGTCGCCTGCTCAGTTTTCTCCCTCTCAAGTGTATACATGCAAACGAGTGCAATGGTGCGACGCAGTGAATGGAAGTTTGCTCATGCGACAAAATGCTGTGAAATTTCGCGCCTTATGATTGCCGTACTGTTTAAAACATACCTTAACGTTTTCTTGTTTTCAGAGCCAGCTGAAGGTCTCTGGAAGTCCCAACCAGCTGTCAAACGGGTAACGTCCACAGCAATTATGGCACCCGAAGCAAACAATTTATAGTTGAAATCCTTCACCTTAGGGCTTGCTTATACAATCGAACCCGTATTAACTGGACACGAACGGGCTCGCGATACAGTTCGATATATTAGCAATTCGATACATCAAAATTTGGAGTAGATAAGCTTATGTGTAAGCTAGACGCAAGAATACACTGTACATTGCTCGTGACGCTCTTCTTGCAGCGACGGGCTGCTCTCCGGCGTACTGGTTGGTTGGTTGGTTGGTTTTTGGGGAAAAGAAATGGCGCAGTATCTACCTTACATTTCGGCGGACACCTGAACCACGCCGTAAGGGAAGGGAGAGAGTGAAAGAAAGGAAGAAAGAAAGAGGTGCCGTAGTGGAGGGCGTACTGGCAGCGCATTGCTCACTAGGTATTGCTGGGCTTAAGCTGTTTTGCATCGAATGCAAGGCAGGCAGTGCTTTAGAACTACCCACAGCCAATCATTAGATGTCTGTTCCAGTTACCAGTGCACTACAAATTAGAAATATCGCTCATTAAAATCAAGCGACAGTTGGTTTCCGCAACTCGAGGGTTGCCGCTAGGCTCTACAGTAAATAGGTTGTGTTCACTGTATGATAGATGTGGCGAGGATCATAAATAGCCTACAAGAGACAGAAGGGAAGTCTTAAACAAACCCCACGTTCACCTCTCCTCGTAGTTTCAAAGCGTTAGCGCTGTCAGCAGGTGCTCAGTGCCGCGTAGCCAACCCGTATGCGCGCGCAAACAGTAATCGAAGAGCGCCACTACAAGAAGCGCCACTTGCACGGTGGTCGCGATATATCTAACGACCAGCGTAATTGGAGTCCGATATACTACACGTCTTTCCTATAATTTTATACAGGACATTAAGGAATGTAATCTTTGCTTTCAATATATCCACAATAATGCGAAATATCCGGCATCGACATATCCGGACTCGACTGTAACAACTTCAAGAATGCCCCATTTCTCGCCAAAGTATTGTGCGGCTACGCCATATATAGTCGTTTATTATTCTTTTTTTATGCGAACAATTTTCTTTTGTGACACATAACTCAAGGACGTTAACTTTTGAGTGAGCGAGGTTGAGCTTGCTTATTTCCCGGTTAGGACAGGCCTAAGGCCGAGAGCTAATTTCGCAACGGTGAGGCGATAGCTCTGCTCTCTGCTAGAACAAAAATATCGCCAAGAGTAAAAAAAAAAAAACATCGCGATGCTTCCTGCCCTTCTAATGACAGATTGCGCTTGGCGTAAAAGCTAATCGTAAAAATCTTTTACCTGCCAACACAGCCAAAATATCGGCTTAATGCTGTTTCCACACGTGTCCTCCTTTCGCTCCTCGAAGGGGAACAGAAAAAAAGTGTTTCGGTCTCCATTTTTTTTTTTGCCCTCAAAGAGGTGTACGGTCCTAGTAATCTTGAAAATGAGCTCGATGCGCCAGTGAGCAGCGTGGATAAGTAATTACAAATGATTTTGTACCGGCAGTTTTGGTATCAGTCGGCGCCAGCTCTGGAGTTCGCCTTGACGTCACAGGCAAGCCCTGATTGTTCCCATGAACAGCCACTGGATGTCGTGACGACACAACAATTGGGGCAAGTGCATCTTTACGTCACTCGATGCGGGTGGAAATGCCGAATGGGTTCTCGGAAAACATTCAAAATCATATTAAATTATCTTGCACTCAACGCCTGCGACTGAAACTTGCTACAAGGCATTCCTTAGGCCCATGAAACAAATCATGTCATTTTTTTTGCGTTCGAAATTTTGTTTCTGTACCCCTTCAAATACCATAGAATTGCCACCTGTCGTCTCCAGGTAACACGTGGAGACAATGAAGTTCAGAGTTCACGCACTCTGGAAGCTAGCGCACTACTTGTGAATGGTGCCTCGGCCCTTTGTTACCTGACATTACACATTAATGTTTGCAAAAATTGCAGACCAGATGTTTCAACAAGCAATATCAAAAGTACTTTTAAAAAGCTTGCTTGAAATCTAGGGAACGTCTCTTTCAAGAACATATTGTGCTTCTGAGGGAGAGCGCGCCACAGCATGACAGGAGGGATTAAGAAAAGTTATCGTTTCGCATACTTGCAATGCACCTGTGTTCTCTTTTTCTTTGTTCTTGACTTTTTTATATGCGGTTTCTTTTCTCATTTTGTTCTCTTGATATGGCTGTCTAATGAATAACTCGTACGTATATACTGACCACTGATATATGTGTTCATTCTCTCCCCTATTGTAATACTGCAACTTTAAGGGGCTTTTAAAGGCTAATCAACGACAATGATGATGATTCCTCGCTATTAAATATTACCTTTTTAAAATGAGCTGAATCATTTTGTGCATGTTCTTTCGAGTTTTGTGTCTATGCATATTTCCCATTTTTGAACAAGTTTGTCCGGCACAAATCATTTACATTGCGTACGGCTGTCTGCTTTTGTTTTTCTTCGGGCTCCTATTTCAAGAATGAGAGGGTTCCATTTCGCTAGTGTATCCATCTTGGCGTGCAACCCTCTGCCCCTTCTCCGCCACCCCTCACCCTGTAATGCCCTAAATGAATTCACCAATCTATTAATCACTGCCTGGAACTGCGCGGTGTTTCTCTGGCAGCCCATCGAGGTATTTCCAGGCCGGCTGCTGGACATGTGCAACCAGGACGCCCCGCTCACTTTCCTTGCCTTCCTGCCTAGCGGGTAAGCAGTTTATAATAGATCGATTCTTTGTTAACTGCTGACGTGTCACTGATGCCGCACCCTCGGCGCCTTCTCAGGCCAGGGCCCCAGTCAGGAGGACCTGACCCTTTTTTCTGTCCTGCCTGAAAGTCAAGAATTCTGTATTAATTTAAAAACGATTAACTTAGTTGGAATAAAAAGAAAAAAGAATAGAACAGCCTAAATTGTAACCGGAATAAACTGTATGCTTGAAAGCGACTGAACCTTTAATCTCTCTTGAAGACCCGCTGCGCACCGGTAATTGCACAGTCTTTGGGGTATTCTCTGCTGAGATATGGCATGTGCTGTTTCTTCAACTGTTCTGCAACATGGAAAAATAGGATAAACCGTATTCTCAAGAATATGGCTAAGAGTGTCATCTATTCAATACCCCATAAACAGCAAAGTGTATTCCTTTCTTCAGGTCTGCCTTCCTTTGACTTTGTGTTCAAACAAATCACTGTACTCAGATATTTCTGGAACTCTGACTTTCGGTTCCACAACGTTAAACCAATCCCATTAAGAAAAGTTTCTCGATATATTGTCCCTGCAGTGCGAACTCATTTTGGTATGTCTATGAGGTCATATTATATCCCATGTATATTCAATGAGATGCCTCATGATGTTTTCGACTTGAACACTCGCAGACAGTTACGAGATGCTATTGCCGAGCTTGAACAGCTCTAGTGCATATGTTTTAATGTACACAAAACAAAGAATTGATTTGGTAACAGAGGTTGTTGCTGCTGCCGGACGGCGCCCTACAAGCCCAATTGAGGCTTTGGCGCGTCCGCGTCTTGTATTGTTTCTTTGGAGTGAATAAAGTATTTATTATTATTATTATTATTATTATTATTATTATTATTATTATTATTATTATTATTATTATTATTATTATTATTATTATTATCATTATTATTATTATTATTATTATTATTATTATCGGCGCTGTTATCGTGCACATTTCTCACAGAAGCCTTACTACCAATTCTACCAGCCGGTAATGTTCGTAGTCCATGTTCGACTTGCTATGCTAGCAGTGTGAACGCATGGCGGCATTGGGATTGCGAGGCAGATGGTTGACGAGTTTCCCTATTTTCCCTGATTTTTTGGCCCGTTTTTCAAGATGAATTTCGGAAGGATGCGGAACGCCTGATTCCAGTAGCGTGCTAAAAGGAGACGATGCATGGATTAATGTCCATGGAACTGGTTCAGAATTTGATTCGCGTCTGGTGGTGCAGGAGACAGGGGCGCTGCACGTGGCTTGCCCGCGGCCGCCATGGCGAAGTCTTCCAGGTTGTCTCGCTTGTCCGGAGGACCGTCCTCAAGGTAGTGCCTGTCCCGGCCGACTTCTCCAAGCAGCGGGTCGACGCCATAGCCGCTGCCATTGACTGTAGCGTGTGAGTGAGATACAGTCTCACTCACCCGTACAGGGAGGTGATGACCATCGCATGACTATAAATTGAAGTGCTTCGTGCAGGCACGTAACCAAGCTGGAAAAGATGGGGGGGGGGGGGGGGGGGGGCGAAGGAACCTGTTTCCCGCCAGCGCCAGGGCAGGCACCCCCCTCTCCTCCCTCGTTCAGTTATGCAAAATGTCACCTTGGACTACCCGCGAAAAGAAGAAAATTAAGTTCCTTATAGTGAGGATACTTCTAAATTCAAATGAAACAAAAATGGTGTTAAAGGTAACACACTCCACAAAAGATGGGACGATTCAACGTACACGTAAAATTTTTGTTGTGACACTAGTGTAGGCGTGGTTCACGCAATAACACCACGTGCAGCTGTCGAGTGCTAGCGCTTACCTAGTGCACTTGAACCATGATATAGGCAAAGTGCATCATAAGAAAACCTATTCAACAATTCGAGGAAAATTCGAGTGGTTCCTAGCCTAGATCACACCAGCGTAATTTCAGGGACAAAAACGTGGCACTGGTCACGCTATTCTTCCGATTATCCACCAGTATGTTGACTTCACTATTGACCGTTTCTCCGTTTACTTTTCAGCAAACTCAGCATGCTTAGACACGGAATGCGCTACAGGACACCCAATTTCATCGAAGTTCAAAGGTCGGTGTTTACTGCAGTTATTTTCGTTACAGGCTGTTTTAAGCGCATCCCTGTGTTTGCCGTTCTGTCCTTCTTAATCATGCCGTAGTTTGTCCAGTACTCGACAATACATAAGCCTTTCAAGCGTCCGGTAGACCGCGGCACCTTTATTTCATTTTCCATTGATCTTGGGTAGATTTTGATGCGCTGTCTATGAGTGGCGTGTCAAACGCATGTGGTCAATGCCACGCAGGATCGCTTGCGTCTTCGATCAGTTCCCGAAGTGGCTGCTGGGTGGAGACGGGAGTCTCGGATCCAGAGACTCCCTGGCCGAGAGCGTGCACTCCGAGACAGCCGGTAAGAACGTCACCGAGCGTCTCTGGTCCCCTTGACGACTCCGACTCGTGGTAGGGTTTTTGATATAGCGTACGCGTACCCTATACTTGCGCACACGTTGGAACATAACTATGCGATCATTGCGTCTTCGCACTATACTGAGACATAACCTGCAGCCCGCAACACGCCCGGCAGGAAGTGCTCACACGGAGTACTGTCTATACCGGTCGTCAGCTTTCTGTGGCGCTGAATCAGAGGCTAGACATGAAAGGGAAGGAGTTGGGCATTTGTCCCCGTGCCGTGGGGTGTGAGCTACATCAGCACTCAAATTTAGCGACCGCGAGCGTGTCTCTCCAACTTTCCCCTTCACCCCTCCGTACCCCAAGCCCGAACAACGAACAACCCACTCCCCACGTCAAGGGGACAAAGGAGCGTCTCCTTCCCTTTCCTGCTTAGCCTCTGCCGAAATGCCACAGAAAGTTGACCGCGAGTGTAGTGATGCTTGAAATCTGTCGTTAACTTGTTGCTCCAGTGCACTTTCTGGCACACAAACTGCCAGCCTTCGTTAGTGTCCACGCGACATTGCTCTAAGTTTGCCTCACATGATATATCAGCTTATGAATTGCTACGACGATGGCATAAGTACCGAAGAAATCTAAACGTGCAAAACCACTGCACAGGGACACTGACAGCTTGCAGGCATTGGTTTCAACGAGGCATCGGAACATCGAAACGCCTGCATAAATAAGTCGTGCAGTTACACCTGCCATAAGCGTGCGTTCTTTACATATATGAGCAAAAATACAGTTTTAACTTTATATTGCGTCGAATTTATCTGCGTTGAGATTTTAATTGTTTTTCTGCACCGCAGCTTTCCCGTAAGCGTTCCTTTTTGTGGCTATGGTCGCTTAGTAACGACAAACAATGTCAGCAACACATAATGCCTGCCAGAGGTTGTGTGCCTTGGCGCTTGCACTGCGAGGTTTCCCAACTATTGCACAGAGTGTTGGAAATTCTTCCCAAACTACGGAGCCACTACCCTTCTCGTATATTCATAGTAACGCGAAGTTCATCCAATATTTCTCCGGTTCACCTGAATTCGTGAAGTATGTCACTCTTCTCACCTCTTTATTTTTCAGGCACGAATCAATGCTTCCTAACCCGGCATTTCATCGTGTTCGAACTTTCCTATGCAGGCAAGCCACTGTCGCATATAACGGTGCGTTTCCACATTCCCAATGCTTTCTTCGACCCTATCCAATAGAATTTAACATTCGACTTCACGCTTATTACACATTCGTTAGTCTTGTGACAGTTCTCTCAAAGATAATGTGACAATGCTGCTAAGGGTTACGTAACAGATACTGAAAACAAGAAATAATCGGGGACCACAACAATTAGATATGAAAATATGGAAAGTAAATAATTAACCTGCCACATAGCCAGCGCTACTCGCAAAAAAGATAGAAATAGTTCCTCTTTGCAGGCCACTTAGTGCGAGGCATATTCACGGCATACTTTCTGCTATAATCTATGGGTAATGATAATACTAAGAACAGACAAGTGAGCAGCTGATTGCTTGAAACACGGTGAGGGAAGCATGATATCATGATAAATAGACACGAAGGATTCTGGGCAGTTGATGTCCAGCGTTGATGGTTTTTATATCTCGTGTTTTTACCTTTGACTTTTAGCCCCGGTAGTATTTCCCAGCATATGGTCGACGAAGTTAATTTCATCCCATACGATAGCAGCCGCTGTGAAACATGCGCGAGCACTTGAGACCTTCACAAATAACTGAGCAGGGTGGAGGCGACGTGAAGGTAACAAGGACGTTTAAAAGAGACAAGAACCTGAACGCCGTGTTCTTGCCGCTCCTGTTTTGAGGCTACGTCGCTTTCGCACTATTATTTCACAGTGTTGCCTTGACTAACCGAACTTACCACATGTACTACTGATTAGCTTCCAAAAAAGAAAATTGCATTAAACTCTCGTACAAGCGGCCCGTATCTTCGAAGGAACTGCTCTTCGAAGGAACATGATCTTCGAAAGAACTGCTAGCTCCTATGAATGCCTTCACTAAAACAATGCAGATACATGGAAACTGCTCTGTGAAACTGCTTCAGAAATGCATTCTTATCAGTTACCAGGTCAACTTTAAATGTCCATAGCATTGTCAGCTCGAACATAACACGCCTCCCTCCCTCCCTCCCTCGCTGCTTTTACGCTGACCCGGCCCGGTCGCTTTCCGCCACAGCTGCGGAGCGCGGTACAGGGTCGGAGCCTGGTACTGCAGGCCTCGTGCTGTGTGGCTGTGGCCGAGCGCGCCCTGGGCTTCCGACTGGCGGGCGCAGGCACGGACAAGCTGCTGGTCGCGTTCACCGACGCCGCCAGCCTCGAGTACTGCCTGCCGGACAGGTCTCCTCTGTCCGTGGACAGCGCGGGACTCAGGGCGCACCTGGCCGGCTGCCTGTCGTTCTTGCTCGGACCAGGCGAGTCACCACACGTTCATTTTCCTCAGAAATGAAGCTGAACAACAGAACACTCCGCTGTGGCCCAGTTCTCATAGGTTCTGTTGCTCATGACGAGGTCGTGGGCTCAAATGTCGGCTTCACCGCCTAAATTTACATTATTAGGTGCAAAACAAAAAGTGTCGCGTGCGATGCCAGAACCCCAAGTGCCCATGGTGGGTGGAACACTTACTGGGTCTTTGCTTTTCTCTTACCGAACCCCGCTACCCCAACCGAACAGCGGGCGGCCTATTTGCCAAATTCAGCCGGTAGGCGTATTTGCCAACTGCAGCCTGTACAGCCACTAGGCTTAGAAATATATTTATGGACCTCGGTGACTAAAGAGTGTCACAGGGGCTTACCTAAAAAGGTAACACACTCAAGTGAGTACGTAAAGTTAAATATATCAAGCCGATAATTTTTTATCTTCAAACCCAAAAAATAAATACGCGGCGCAAAGAATGAAAAAAAAGGAAAATGCACGGCCTGTCGACTCACACCAAATGGGCTACTGTATATCACTGCCTTGTTGAAGGTTGGAGAGTTGAAAGAACCGAGGGGTGAGAGAAAAAGACAGAACAAAAAAAGAAGAAAATTAGTTTTGAGGAAAGGAAAGTGCGCAGTAATTATCGCACATCTGATTGGACATCTCAACCGTGCATTGAGGGAAAGAAAGAAAGAAAGAAAGAAAGAAAGAAAGAAAGAAAGAAAGAAAGAAAGAAAGAAAGAAAGAAAGAAAGAAAGAAAGAAAGAAAGAAAGAAAGAAAGAAAGAAAGAGGTTCCGTTGTAGTTTCGACCACCTGGGGCTTTAACATGTACCGACATCACACAGCACAGCTCTTTTGGTTTACGTCTCAAACGAAATGTGGCCGCCGCGGCCGGGGTTCAGTCGGGTAAGTTGGGAGAGACTGCCGTGTGGAAATTTTAGCGCGCTAGTCCCCTTCGGCAGGTTGCTGGAAAATACTGACTGGCGGAGAGGGTAGTGACGTAGAAAAGCATATTTGCTGAAAACGAAAAAAAAAAGGTGGTTAAGAGGAACCTATTCCCTGTCTTTGGGGTCGTGAGCCGGGCACGTTACTGACCTCAACGCAACTATGGGATAAATAAAGGCCTTGTACTAGCACCTGACATCCTACAATAGGGAATTACATTACAGGAACGTTTAGTTAACCCTTTGACACGCTACGTACACAATTGTGTACAAACACAATTCGCAGGTTTTTCTCGAAGTGTGCAGCACCTAGCATTGACGCCTTTGTTTCGGGTGAATTGTGCCTCTTTCATGTCTAAAATAAGGTGGTTTATTGCGCGAAAAAGAGGATGGAGTTAACATTTCGCGCAACAGTGAGAGGGGTAGCACGTCGCCCGCCATTTTTATGCAGACACATTTTGCCCTGAGTCAAAGCATCTGTTTTTGTAGCACATTTTCAAAAGTAATGTACATTTTTGAAATAGAAATGGATTTCATGCTGCTTCGCGTGTTTTCCAGATAGGTCAAGAAATTTGGATGTCAAGATTTCGCTTATGACACTTTCCACAAAATATTGCACGTCCCTATAAAAAAATTAACTGCTGGTATTTGGCACTGCAAAACCAACCAGTTGTCTTTCTTATGACCTGTAAGTGCTATTTACGCGGAAAAATGTGTTTTCGATGGAAACAGAACGGCGTGTGAAATGGTTAATTAGGGTCACTAATTAGCGCCACCAGTTTATATGGACGATGATGTGCACGTAACAAACCAGTGTGTGATAGCAAAAAACGTGTCGATTTCTGCGAAAGGGTGCTTCAGGATACCCCCAGGCGACCGTTTACAGCCTTGAACACTATCGCATCATACTCAGGGTGAACTTAACTGTCGTACTTTGCTATTAATTTTAAATTATTTCCTTATTTGGTTGCTTCGTTTTTAGTTTTGTTTCTTTTATACGTCATTACATTGAACTTCCGTTTATCATTTCACTCATACAACTGCTGAAAATGCAGAGTTTTTAGATGTTGAGCGCAAAAGCGTGTGACTTGAAAAACCTGCAACGCCGTCTCGTGCGATAACTGCCCGCGTCAAACTGAGCAGTGGGGATGAGCAGTGGGGCGAGCGCATTCATCATCCGAGGGAACAAGTGTGTGAATGACAATGGCTGCTTCTAATTCCACAGCGCAAAAAATGGACAAGGACGACAGAGGGAAACCACACACCACGTCCACGACACCACGTCCTTGTCCATTTTTTTGCGCTGTGGAATTAGAAGCGTGAAATACCAACCAGCCCAGCAATTCGCTATGAGCACACTGGCTGTGCAGGCCACCGACATTCATTACGAAATTGAGTCGCTGCTATTTAGAGACTGTGCCCTCATCGTGCACCTCAACCTCAAGGGCGGCTCAGCTGCCGCTGCTTCTTTTTCCTTTCAAAAACTTCAGATGACTGCCAACAGGCTCTAGGTACACATCTATTGACGATAGACATATTCTGAGAATTTGCGAGAATTGCCCTCACGCTCACACAAAAGCGACTTTGTGGCAAGGACCTTCCCGCCTCGTTAATTTGAGGCATTCTCCCTGAAAGGCAGAACTTGCTCCCCACTCATCACTGCTGCCTAGATCGCTCTGCGCACGCGCGACCTCAGCGGCAACGCAGATGGCGAGTGTGGCGTGTTCCTATAAAAAATATTGTTGGGTCTCAACTTCCTTCCTTCCTTTCCTTCTTTTTCGGCAGAGGCAGACTCGGACGAGGACTTGGCGCTTCACAACACTACGTTCGGGAGCGCTTTCTCCAACTGCAGGTACAAATCTGGCGTAAAGGATGAACTCTCGTTCCAGCACCAACTGTTAACAGAGCTGTGTTGTGTAATCATGACGGTCACCTGCGTCTCAAAAACGTCAATGTCATGTATATGGGATTTATTTAAACCCATTGTCGTCGTTTGCATCACTTACTAGTGTTGCGACCTTGCTTTTTGATGCCGTCACCTTATGCACTAGAGTGGTGGTTTGGTCTTGCCGGTATGGATGCTTGACTAGTGGAGGCAGCGCGAAAAGACAAGGACCACAGATGGGATAGGGTTATTAATCTGTACAATACGAGCCATGACGTTACTTCTGTGGCTGCCATTGTTACATTACTGTTCTTTGGCGCCACACAGCGGCCCCGGTGCTCAGCGCTTCTACGGCAACGTCATGTGGCTGGGCGCCGTGCTGGACTGCGTGGTGCGCAAGCTGCGCGCAGAGGTTCCCGAGTCCCGGGCGCGCAACGAACGCGCCACCCTGGAAGAGCTGCTCTCGTGGCAGGGCCGCCTGAAGAGGTGCGGCTCTGCCGGCGAGTTCGTCGCCACGCTGGACCTATGAGGATGACGACGACGTTGTCCGGCCCCTCAGGGACATCGCCATCATGCGTCAGCTTCTTTATCGGTCGCAATAAAATCTCCCGTCTTTTTTGCTATCGCACCAAGGCCCGACTTTGCCAGTACTCAGATGTGGGGCACGAACTCGGAGGCTAATAGAAAGTTTCGGAATCCATTGTAGATAGCGCAGCGAGAACATAAAGGAAATTGAAAGGGGTAACCACACAAGAGGCACACGCGACAATAAAGGACACAAATGGGAACGTTTTATTGCATTAGCATTTAGACCAGTGAGATAACGATTAAATTTTAGGCTGGTCCTCGCAAACCGGCGGAGTGCGGAAAATATTGGAATTACGTTACGAAAGGCGTTAATTTTTTGCTGCAGTCTACCATGCCCTGACGAAGGCCGTTGGGCGCGGCCAAACGCGTGTTGGTTCCTTTTCTGCAAAGCAGGCGTTTATGCGTTGGAAATGTACCGGTACAGTAGATGGTCATCACTCGCTCCCCTTGAAGAAATCTGAAGGCCGTAGTGATTTTCATCGGGTATTGCGTCACCATTTCAAGTGTTACTCCAAAATGACTTCGCATGCTTTACCTGAAAGTTTTACACATTCGACCCCTTTCGTCGATTTTCAACACCTGTGCAGCTTCCCCTTAAGGAACAAACTCGTTAACGGTATCCAAGTTGAAATAAAAAAATGTACTGTCATTGACAAAACTAACCATGTTCTACTGAATGTTGTGATAAGAGCTAGCGGATCTGGCTGAGCCTTAATTCCGACGTATACAGCTGGCATCTTTCTTTTCCAGGAGTCTTTGCGAATAAATAATTTGGCGCGTGTTTCTAAAATTGCTGTCTTCGAAAATACCGCGGCAGTAGGTGCGTTCCCATGGGACTATACAAGAGAGAATGCTACATAGGAGCTTTAGAGTCGCAGCATCTGCAGCTGACGACGCACTGGTAGTTGATTGGACGAATCATTCGGGCCTTAGATGCCTTAAGATTACCTACGCAGCAGTTTGTGACGAACACATGGGAAAAGGTCAGTTGGGGTGGCCAAAAGATTATCCAGGCAACCCTCGCACTCCTTACTTCAGCGTGTCACCTGTAGCTGGGCCAAACAAACAATGGCCGCGTGGCAAATTCAAAAAAAAAAATCAGTAGCGCAGAACGTAGGGCTAGCTGGTAGTTGGTCATCATGTAAAACAGCAGACAAGCGGGCGCACTGAGAACACACACAGGAAGGACACGGTCGCTCGTGTTAGACCTGTGCCGGTGTTCAGTGTCGAGTCTTGTGCGCCGTAATATATAATGGCAAACGAAACTGAAAGCACTCGTGAAAAATGGAAGTAGAAGCGAGGGTTGCAGGAGTTTCACTGCAAAGCAAACGCCGCGTCAGTACAATATCGCATCCACTAATGCGACGCGATACACGCATCACGTTTTCTGCTCAAAGTTTAAGCTGAAATCGAAAAAGCAGCGCAGTACAGTTACAACTGATCAGGCAGGCTTTCGTAAAGGATATTCCACAATAGATCATATTCACACTATCAATCAGGTGATAGAGAAATGTGCAGAATATAACCAACCTCTATATATAGCTTTCATTGATTACGAGAAAGCATTCGACTCAGTGGAAACCTCAGCAGTCATACAGGCATTGCGTAATCAGGGGGTAGAAGAGCCTTATGTCAAAATACTGGAAGATATATATAGCAACTGCACAGCTACTATAGTCCTCCATAAAGTCAGCAATAAAATTCCAATAAGGAAGGGCGTCAGGCAAGGAGACACGATATCGCCAATGCTGTTCACCGCATGTTTGCAGGAGGTATTTCGAGGCCTGAATTGGGAACAGTTGGGAATAAGAATAAATGGAGAATACCTAAATAATCTGAGATTTGCTGATGACATTGCCTTGCTGAGTCACTCAGGAGGTGAACTGCAAATCATGATCAACGAGTTAGACAGGCAGAGCAGATCGATGGGTCTAAAAATTAACATGCAGAAAACCAAGGTAATGTTCAACAGTCTAGCAAGGGAACAACAGTTCACAATTGGCAGCGAGAGCCTAGAAATTGTGCCGGAATACGTCTACTTAGGGCAGGTAGTGACAGCTGATCCGGATCATGAGAGGGAGATAACTAGAAGGATAAGAATGGGGTGGAGCGCATATGGCAAATTCTCGCAGATCATGAGTGGCAGTTTACCAATTTCCCTCAAGAGGAAAGTGTACAACAGCATAATCTTACCGGTACTCACCTACGGGGCAGAAACGTGGAGGCTAACGAAAAGAGTTCAGCTTAAGTTAAGGACAACGCAGAGAGCCATGGAAAGAAAAATGATAGGTGTAACGTTAAGAGATCGGAAGCGGGCAGAGTGGGTGAGGGAACAAACACGGGTTAATGACATCCTAGTCGAAATCAAGAGAAAGAAATGGGCTTGGGCAGGGCATGTGATGCGAAGGCAAGATAACCGCTGGTCTTTAAGGGTAACGGAGTGGGTTCCAAGAGAAAGTAAGCGTAGCAGGGGGCGGCAGAAGGTTAGATGGGCGGATGAGATTAAGAAGTTTGCAGGCAAAGGGTGGATGCAGCTGGCAAAGGATAGGGTTAATTGGAGAGACATGGGAGAGGCCTTTGCCCTGCAGTGGGTGTAGTAAGGCTGATGATGATGATGATGATGATGATGATGATGACAGTTACAACTGGTAATCCAGGTTCATGCACAGTTGTTCAGGAAGGCGAATATAAAGCGGTTTATTTTCTTGTAGACAGCGCGTGACGTTACTGACCTACAAGTGTGCCTTGCGTCACGCAAAACAAAAACACAGAACCCATTTTTCTTTTTTTTTTGTTTCGTACGCCGCTCCTTCAGTTTGGCTCCCCGCGGCACAGGAAAGCAAAAGCCAGCAGTGCTGCTGCTGTTGCTGATAGGAAGAAAGAAAAGGAAGGAAAGTGCACGGGCCTGCCTACTGGCTCAAGCAGAGACACGCTCGCTGCCGCGTGCTGAAAGTTGGAGTAAAGGATAGGAGAGCAAAGAGAGACAGAAAAGGCGCGCGCCAATGCCCCAGGCCGATCCCGGAGGCAGTGCACCAGCAGTACATGCGATAGGCGAAGGCTGTAAAGTTTAATAGGATCACTAAGGGCGAAACAGTATGCAGCCGGGGAGTGGATCAAAGGCCCAGCGTGGCGGCGAACTCGGCCGCGGAGTTGCACTGCTGCAGGCGCGCCTGCCACGACAGCAGCTCCTCGAAGACTGCGCGCTCGGAGCGGGCGCGTGGCTCGGGAACCTCGGAGCGAAGCTTGCGCACCACGCAGTCCAGCACCGCTCCGAGCCACGTCACGTTGCCGTAGAAGCGTGGTGCACCGTGGCCGCTGCGTGGCGCGCAAAGCAGTGCAGCGTGTGAGCCGCCGCGATGAGACACACTAGCCGGTAATTCCAACCTCGCATTCAATTGCTTTGCTCCGCCGGCCGAAAGGTCCAGTGTGGGGCCGACTTTGCTTCAGATCTTGTGTTCCGAACGTCGACTCGGAGAAACTTGCTGCGCCGTACTCAGCGCGTCGTGAGTTCTAGTCGCCGATTTAGGTTTAGCAGCACCACGGCAGATTTTTTACTTGTCAAGATTCAAAGCGACGCTCCGAATCGTCGATTGGAATTAAATTGGTTAAGGGTGAGAGAAACACGCAGTAACTGTGCCACCCAGTGGACACCCGATTAGCGCCGTGCGGTAAAGGATTAAAGTAGGGGTAGAAAGGGGTAGTGGAGAGCTCCGGAATAGTTTCGACCACCTGGGGTTTTTTATATGCACTCGCATCTCAAAAACACGGGAACCTTCTGAATTTTTTCTTCCACCTAAACGCGACCGCCGCAGACGGCATAGATTCCGCGTCCTCGCGCTCTATACCTGAGTGTTATAAACACCCGAGTCCACGGCGGATCGCGAAAATGCGCACAGCAGCGCTAAGGAAAGCGCAGACTACAAGAAAGGCGTTGTTCTAAACTCCCTGCAAGAAAGACTTCGTCCTTTGGGTGCTACCTGTGCTGCTACGACCGTTAGTCTCTCAAGCAGGAACCGCTGCTCCCTCAGAGACTAAATGTAAAGGGGCCGTCACCTGCATATTGTTTCCTTATGAAGTATAACCATTCGTCAAAATGAATCGGTAGCGGAGTTATCTCGCACTTTGAGGTCGAATCCACTTGCTAGTGAAACTCCGCGGCGGTGGCCTAGCGGTCGGGCTATACGCCTCGTGTACAAGATTCTGGGCTCGATCCCCAGTGTCGCTGGGCACCCACTGGTTTTCGAATGGGAGAAAGCTTTCTCCTGTGCTGGTGCTCGACTTTCCAGAGGAGCTTTGTCAGGAGGTGTACAGTGTTTCGACTATATGACACAGGAGGCAACGCGGATGCTCCAAAAGTGACCGATTTTAGCATGGAAAAGGCCATAACGGGATGTTAAAAGGGCTATACTAAGGAGGAGGACTAAGAGCTCTCGTTGATTAGCTAGGAGTCATCGCTCAGCTGTTGTAGTCTACGCTTCTCAAGCTTTCTAGAGGGCCATTTAGCCATGCATTGTATGCGAACTGAGCGCAGACCGCCAAACTAGTTCCACCTAAAGCAGCTGCCAATTAGCTTCTAATTTCAGGGCTTCAATTAATTTCGTCCTCAATGAGCAATATGATCCGAAACCAGCGGCGTTCCATAGACCGCACCCTAACCACGAGGCCAGACCATCACAGCCTGCGTATAGAGGTATACCTGCAGTCCGAAGAAGGGCTGTCGGTCGCGTTTTCCCGAAAAGCAAAGTCGTTGACTTCTTTTTCCTCTGCAGAGAATAAATTTGAAGCAGAAAAGGAAATTAGGACCGGATGTATTGCGTAGTAGAAAATACTAACAAAAATTCCGCGCTGCCACACATTCCATCTTTACCTTTTTCCTCATACAACATGACAGCAACATCAGACAATGCAATCTATAAAGCGAAAAATTCTTAAAGCACGCTCACAGTTCTGAAGCGTGCATACAAAGTAAGCTGCCTTTGATTTGATAAGCTGCACTCGATGGTAGACATACCAACGGTATCGCGACCGGTTATCGCGAAAGCCCGACGATAACCGGCCAGCGCCTCTCGTCCCTTTCCGGCACATGCGGAAAGAAGATAAGCGCAACGATACAGTGGGGCCTAAATTACAGCCATGGCTTCCGGTCATTGTAAGAGCGGCGGTGATGATCCGGTGAACATTTAACTGGCCAGGCTGGCTAAGGCCAAGGCCAGCTTGCTTTGTTGCAGCTTGGACAAAATGCAACATCCGAGGCGTTTATTGGAACACACAGCTCAAGTGCGTCCCGAAAGTCTACCCGAGAATTGACAGCCGGAACGGCCCCGTGTGCATAGAAGCATTCCGTCTGCAGTACGAAGGCGGCAGCGTATTATAGCCCGTTGGCGTAGCCATTTAGTCAGATCTTGCAGGCCACTATGAGGCATAAAGGTGCGTCATATCACAAGATTTTCTCATAACACAAGAAAAACGCACTTTCTTAGACAAATCCTATAGACTAGTCTATAGACAATCTATAGATAGATTTATGCCTGTTGACTCTTAGTAGACTTGTCTATAGACAAATGTCTACTAAAAGTCTAATAGACATAGGTATATGGACAGTCTATAGCAATCTAGAGACATCTACATACCCTTCCTGTAGATTTATGTCTATAGACAGTCTATAGACAAGTCTACTGCTCCCATGGGCACAGGCCTATAGACTCTCCATAGACATTCCAGATATATGGCGTGTCAATGCTATCGACCGTTGTCTAGACAGTCTATAGACCATTTACTAAACCTTAATTAGACCATTGTCTAGATTGTCTACAGACACAGTCTACAATCATTGAAAAAGTCACCAAACGCTCTTAAAAATGACATGACGATCAACATACTCACGAATTTAGTTTATTCTCAAGCTATGCAGGCTGGGAATATGAAATACATGCACCATAACAATGCACAGCATCATACACATAAATGCTGAAAGTAACGGTGCGCTAGTTTCCTCCGAAGCATTCTTGCAGCCTGTTGTCTGCAGTCCGTCTAATGTAAGAAAGGCTATAAGGGGCGCTGTAGTGAAAGGCTGCGGATAATTTCGACCACCTGGGCTTCTTTACGGTGCACTGACATCGCATAGTACACGGGCCTCTAGCATATCGCCTCTATCAAAATGCGACCGCCGAGGCCGGGATCGAACCTGCGTCTTTCAGATCAGCAGACGACCACGATAACCACTGAGCCTGCTTCATCATTTCAGTAAATACGCATGACAAATTCTAAATGATTTTCGTAAAACATTGTAGCAAATGCCCGTAATCCCTGAAGCAATCTCCGTGTGTACTAAATACCTGCTGTCAATACTGACTCTGTATGACATTCCTTATACGTTGGAACAGAAGGCTTCGAAGAATTGCTGTTGTGAATGTCATCCCCATAAAATGTACATTCAGCCGCCGCGGTGGCTTAGTGGCTATGACACTCCGCTGCTGACCCGAAAGACGCGGGTCCGATCGCGGCCGCGGCGGTCGAATTTCGATGGATGCGAAATTCTAGAGGCCCGTGTACTGTGCGATGTCAAAGCACGTTAAAGAACCCCAGATGATCGAAATTTTCGGAGTCGTTCACTACGGCGTCTCTCTAGCCTGGGTGACTTTGGGACGTTAAACTCACATAAACCTAAAATGCACATTCAATGCTCTTTACACAGGGATCCCAACAGAATAATATTGCAGCATTTATTCTTACACTCGCTATTAAACAAGCGTTTAAAATACCCTGAGTGAAGCCTGGTACGTACGCCGATACTCGAACGGGCAGAAGCCATGCAACACCTACAAGGCAGACGCGAACCAGTTTACAGTTTTGCGCCGATAACTTGAAGCACAAACAGGGAATAGCATTGCCATGCATCAGCGCCCGCTCCCGGAAACAAGCGGGTTGCGACCCTTCCATGCCGAACGCATTATCCAGAAAAACTCAAGCAGCCCATAGTGGCGGCACCTGCGCCAAAGCAGACGTGAGCCTGAGACAACAAACGCATTTCTGTCAATACCGTCTCAAATTCGCTTAGGTTTTCCTTCAAGTGCAGCTGAACAGTGCAGTAAACATATTTTCACGTAGTGGTGACGGCAGTCGAAGCAGCGATGAAGACGGACAAAAGGGTCTTCTAAAAGAAAACTGTTTATTGGGCTGACTTGCACCCAAAATGGACGAATCACTCGGCGGCGGCGAAGCGACAAGCGTGCTCGGCGGTCGTCGAACAAAATGCCCGCCGCTGCCGGTCGTGCTCAATTTACAGCTGATAGCGAACTTTCGAGATAAAGCGTGAAAAGTTACTAGAACATTCCGGAACAACGTAGAATCAGCTCTGCCTGGCTGCGATCAATCGAGATAAATCTAGTCGCGTCTTGCGTCGCAAACAATGCGATAAAGTGGTGTGGCGGCAGATTTGAAAAACGAACAAACGCTGCAAATATTCGTGGCAATATGGTGCTTGCATGCAGGTAGTAGCTCAACAATAAGGCTGCTAGAAATATGAACGAAAGCAATGAACACGCTCCAAGTAGGAAATATTTAAATAAAACAATTAACGTCTTCAACCACAGGCGCAGCCAACACAGCGCGAGCTGAATTGCATTCGTTTGCGCAAATGAGCGCCGAGTTACAATGGCGCTTTCGTAAGGTAGCAGTCTGAGAACATAAACGCATACTGTGCCTCTTGCGCAAATGCTGTTGGAGAAATTTGTGCACGCGTGAGCGGGGTTCATGGACTAGCCTCGCAACGAAATGTAAGCAGCCTGTTGCCGAGGCGACATTTACTCAGCTTTCAATATGAAAGCGCAGGGCAGCGGCTCGGATAATAGGGATGGGCGAATATCCATACGTGTGCAACGTAATGGGAGACGGATGCAGCTCGTAAGTTCTTCACGGTGTTTGTACACGCTGACCGTTCACGCCGGCAACGATTTTATTGAACCATTACACTGTCAGTATTCCTCCAGCACCGCTTGACAGCAACTTTGACAAACGTCCCGTGCTCCAGTCTATAGCGTTATAAAACGTCTTTGGCGAAGCGTCGCTGTCCAGGATGCGCGCCGAGCGAGCGTCTATACGTAACAAGCAATGAACTGCACTCCATGGTTGGCATAGACGATAACGCAAAGATTAAAAAATAAACGCAATTGAACGTGAGCGTGCGTTTCCGGAGGCGCGAAGTGAATAGAGCTCATACAGCGCTAACGCACAGCTCCATTTCGGCCGTCATTCACAGGCTGATATTTCTGGCCGTGCATCTACCTCGCACCATGAAGAAGCCAGTAGACAGCTCGCGAGGAGCAGCTTGTCATCACAGACTTCGCACCGACTGCCTTTCCGCGCGTAGGAACAACATAGCGGCACAGACGTAAGCGGCATTCCGCTGCTTGTAACGCAGCTTACAAACGAGGATAGAAAGTTTGTCGCTGTGCAGATTATCTGTTCTGCCGACCGCGGCGGCTGCGTTTTTATGGAAGCAAAACGCAAAGGCGCGCGTGTGCTGTGCGATGTCAGTGCACGTTAAAGATCCCCAGTGCACGTTAAAGATTCCGGAGCCCTCCACTACGGACCTATTCGTTCCTATCTTCTTTCACTGCCTCCTTTATCCCTTCCCTTACTGCGCGGTTCAGGTGTCCAACGATATATGAGACAGATACTGCGCCATTTCCATTCCCCCCAAAACCAATTATTAATTAATTAAACACAGCTCATCTTAAAGCGGCTGACGAGAGCAAATTAATAAAACATGATTGTGCAGACTTACCGTGAGTGGACGATTAAGTTGGATTTCGTGCGAAACGTAATCGATCCAGTCCGCGAGAAAACACGCCGACGACTCCAACACATCCGCGCACACAGTTGTTGGCAGCCCGAATGATTTTCCGCCGTCTTGCGGTAAAATTGGTAAAACTTGAAACAGAAACCTATTTCACGGTCGCATCTCTACCATTCGAACTCTTGCTGTGTGTATCTGGATCTGGTATCCAAGACCAGAGAGGGCAATTGGTTTATAAACTTAAATTCTGCACTCGCATTTTAAAAACCGCAATGATTTCGCGAAAAGAAAACCGAAACCTTATTGCCTAGTCCATACGCGCTGCGTCTCCCACCAAGTAGCATGTGGCGCACTTTCGAATAATTAAAAAGTTGCAAAACATAATCGTTTATGTGTGTGTTTGTGTTTAGAAAACTAATATGGGCGACATCAACGTGTCGTCGGCTCCGAAGCAGCAGGTGTATGGGGAGGAATGAAAAAATACTCTGATTGTTGCTTCGCAGCGCTTTTCCACGTGAATGCAAAACGCAAAGGTATAAACGGCAGGTGATAATCGCGCACAGAACCATGCTCTTTAAGGCACTTCAACAGTGCTTCTAAGAGATGGACACATCCACGAATTCTCACACCCGTCTTTCCCCCCTTTATTTTCAGGAAGTTTTAGAGAGAAATGTGGAATCGCTGTTGAAACATTTCTGAGTTAAGCGCGGTGGCAACAACGATCGAAAGATGGAATGGAATTGTCTCGAGCGATTCCTTTAAGGGAGAGCGTGTTCGTTAGACGTAGTACAGTTTGCGGGCGCCCTTACTTCTGGAATGGCTGTCTTTCCGCGCTTTACCTGTTAGCATTAAATATTCCTTATTTGTGTTTACAATATACGTCAGCGTATAACGAAAATGAGTTTTTCAAGGTTTCTACAAACAATATAAGGGAGGGCATTGCATTGTCCTCACCCAATATTTCTTAATTCCCAAAACAGTGAAGGAGGTGGAGTACTCTAGCCATAGTTGCGGTCACCTGCTGCAGGGTTCCCCTCGCCATGAAGTGCAAAACGATATTGAAATTATTATAGACTTAGTCGAAAGGAAGTGCATAGATTGTCTACACACAAAAAGAAATTCGGATTGCTATGGATTTTGGTCTATGGGTAGTCTGTAGACTGTCTATGGACAAAAGGAGATTAAGGCTGTTATAGACTTAGGCTAAAATCGTCTATAGGCCATCTATAGACAAAAGGAAATTAAGGATATTGTAGACTTTAGTCTATATAGGCAAAACGAAATTAAGGCTTTATAGACTTAGGCTATAGATGGCCTATAGACGACAGGAAATTAAGGCGGCTATAGACTTGAGTTCATGGATAGTCTATAGACCGTCTATAGACTGAAATAAATTATTAAAGCGGTTGTAGATTTTAGTCTCTAAACAATATATTGTCTATAGACAAAAGTAAATTAAGGCGGTTATAGAGTTTAGCTTATAGAATGTCCATATACCATTTTAAAGGGGATGATAGTGAGCTAACAGTGCTTGCCTAGCAGGCGGCGAGAAGGTGGCACTTCCTGGTCAGCAGAGGAGTGTAAACAATCGGAAAAATGACTCAAATCACACAATTTCGTGGCCGATATCCAATAATGCCACCGTTTGATCATGCCACTGGCTTCCCTAGTTAATTTACAACAATGAATGAGTGTAACTCGTGCCAAGAATGCCAAGTATTCGTGCCAAGCATACTCACCTTCTGCGGTTAAAACCGAACTTCAAAAACTAAGGCGTACTTTTATCGTTTTTTTTTTCGGTTGGAACCGAAAATCCCAACCCCTAGATATAGCACCTTACAGCCGCATGCAACTCGTCCCGCCATGACACTGCCGGTTGCTCATCTTTCTACCCTTTAATGTGCGGATGTGAGACTAAACTACCTCTGGACACGCTGCTTGCTAGCTCTCTTCTGCGCCTTCTGAGTAAGCCCATGCACGACGTGATTGCCAGTGCCCACCACGCACTCCAACTAGCACGCTGCAGACTAGGAGCCTCGCTGGCCCCACAGCTGGTCGACTACGACCGCCGGCACTGCATTACCTCTCTCTTGCGTGGATCCCATAGCCCCATTGGGCTCTCCGCAAAACTTCTGTTCTGCTATGCTGGCCCGCACAGTTTGCTGCGCGAGGTCACCGCAGTCAACGACAACAACGCTCTGCCTTCCCGGGGACCAGCTCAGCCTGATATTGTGCATGTCTGGCGCATGAAGCCCTATAACTTGCGATAAACTGAAACGCCCTACCCTACACCGCGAGGAGTTTTTGCGGCGGGTTGAGAGGGGTTGTTCTCTAGTGCTCCCCGCCTTGATGTGGTCCTTGCCCCGTAACAATATGATGAATTTTGCAGCTGTGATCAGGAATCTAGAATTTTCAGAGGAGATGAAAGCAATGAATGGCGAGGCACACCTGTTTGCTTTAGATCTCCTCGTCTCACCTCTGTTTTGAAAACATTGGAAAATAAACGGGAGGACTGGTTTTTCAAGTATGGAGTGGAGGCTTTTACCAGTTCACAGCCCGTGGCAGTTTCAAAGGGACTCCGAGTAATTAAGAAAAGTAATTCCGCAGCTTCAGCGAGGTATCTCTCGCCCGGAGAAATGTTAAGTGTCATGGAATCAGTTTTTGCATGAATATAGAGCCAGCATTCTGAAGCCTAGAGAAGACATCGAGAAGCCTTGTTTTTTGCACAGTATATGTGCTTCAGCTTTAAGCTTACGGCCTCTTCCTTTTATAAATATGGTAACACTGAACCTGCTGTCCTGTTCTAATGTTTCCAGTCGTGACCATGACTGACCGTGGGATGAATGCAAAGCCTTTGTAGCGTTATCAGGGGCGACCGCATTCACTCTGCTAGTGCGAGGTGCTGTAAACTTTCATTGTGCTTGGTATATGTTTCTGACTGCAGCCTGTAACCTTTTGAACACGTAGGCACTGTCGCACTTCCACAGTTGATATAAACGGGTTGCAAAAATTGCAAGCCTTCAATATGTTGTAAAAATTATTTTACATTGCTGCTGAGTTTAGCCACGCTTTAGAGCAGTAACTAGGAGCAGAGATGGAGTCGTTTTGGCAGAGAAAAATTTAGAGGGCACTTAATTACATTATGTGTTGAGAATACGATAGCGTATTAACTCCGTTCGGCCTTCTTTCGACCTCGGTAACTGCTGCTCATCGCATAGGCTGAGCCTGATACAGCCGCCGATACTCTATCTTCAGCGACAAACTTCCGTAGTCGCTCTCTACGCTTGGGGGGATTTTCCACCACTGTAGACACATGTGGCGTTAATTCTGGCTCCATTCCAACCTGATACGCGGAGCTGTTTAGGCACGTCTGCACACATCCAGGCGCAACTGCCAACCAGCGCGACTGCCAACACACCTGCAAACTTGGCCTGTCACATGATCTCATGACGTCACACAACCCGGAGACCAATCAGCGCTCGGCCATGCCACCTGCCAGCGTACGTGCCAACTGGGCCATGTAGACGCGGTAGCGTGCCGTCACAGACTACGTCGACCAACCAGCGCTAAACCATGTCTCGTCATGTGACCCTCTGACGTCATAAATGTCTCGACCAATCAGCGAATTTTCTGATCATCCACGCCGTGCTTTTTCTGTGGCGAGGCTTCTAATGCTATGACATTATTATGCTCGCGCCAGCTGGATATACGGCTGTCCCGCATTAATCCGCATTACTACTGACTCATGGACCCACTCGCAGTGAGCGCGCAGTACCAATGTCTTCGCGATGCACTGGGCTGACACTTAACTACCGCCTTCAGTCACATGTTCCTTCACGCTATGGACGTGGCCGGATTCAATGTGCTTAGCGCCTATGGAGAAATTTGCACCTCTGAAGAAGCGTGTGAACCGAGCACTCGTGCGAAGTTGCCAGATTACATATTCCTGTTGAGCTGTCATCGGCGGCGGTGAGCATTCTCTTACGGGACACGAAACAGGCCCCTAATAGAGCTGACAGCAGCGCCGATGGTGAACGTGTAGTGTTATCTGTAAGCGTTGGCCACAACGGCCCACAGTACGTCTCAGCGTGAGGTTCGCCATTGTAGAGGCTAAGGTGAAACATGCCTATCTTTGCTGCTGTTTTTAAACGAAAAGCACGAACTTCTCTTGGCAATACGGAGTTTTTAACCATGACCTGCAATCCCACATGATAAATATAGCTGGCTCATTATATGAAGCAGCAAAATTATATGAGATGCCGTTTATTGCTCCTGGCCGGCTCGCCTCCGTGGCGCAATCGGCTAGCGCGTTCGGCTGTTAACCGAAAGGTTGGAGGTTCGAGCCCTCCCGGGGGCGAGTAGTTTTTTATCCTGGATCTCTTCTTTTTTTTTTAGCTTTGTGTTCACATGAAGCACGGCAATACATGGTTGGGGGAAAGTTACGCTAATGAAAGGCCCTAGCTACACCACACTCTTTCTCAATTTGTTAATTTTAACGCGATATTGATTTTTAACACAGTATTGAAATCTATTTCCGGTCTACGGCAGCGAAAACGACCCTCATGCTACAAGGCCCTTGCGCTCCTCTCTGGTTCGAGCCCTCCCGGGGGCGAGTAGTTTTTTATCCTGGATCTCTTCTTTTTTTTTTTTAGCTTTGTGTTCACATGAAGCACGGCAATACATGGTTGGGGGAAAGTTACGCTAATGAAAGGCCCTAGCTACACCACACTCTTTCTCAATTTGTTAATTTTCACGCGATATTGATTTTTAACACAGTATTGAAATCTATTTCCGGTCTACGGCAGCGAAAACGACCCTCATGCTACAAGGCCCTTGCGCTCCTCTCTGGTCGATATGATAAACACATTTAACATAACGCGCAAAGCCACCGATACCGCTTATTAGCCGTTTTTATCATACCGCAGACGTATTAGCGTAGACGTATACCGGCCCACTGCGCAGGCGACGTGACCCCGTCTGGCCGTACCCCCTACCCTTGCGCGTGCTCAGCCGGCGTCCCGTAAACCAGTCTTCGTTAATACCACTACGTTATAAGATTCTATCGTGTACAGCGCAGTCAGTACGCAAACGCTGATTGGTCCCCACGGCGCAGGCGTGCGCGCAGCCAGCTGGCACCTGGCGCCATCTAGCACCCTCAGGACGATCTGCGCATGCCCAGTGGTAAGGGGTGGCCGTGGCGGTACGTACGTGCTATGCTCAATGCTTCTAATAAATGACCAACGCGCACAGCTTCAAGCTGGACAGCGAAGCTTGTCCAGCTACCAGAGTTGTTCATGCACAGATAGGAAGCGTTATGAAGTCCTCCCAGCACTCTACAGAGCTCACTCGCAGTGTGCGTTTGGCTATCTAATTCAGTATCAAAACATCCAGTCTAACGGACTGGTTTTTCTGTGCGAAGCCCAAGGAGGCAATAGAGAAAAGAACGAATATCCGCGAGTCATTTCGCGCTTATTAAGTGTGAGGTGAAAGTAGCGCAGCCCTTTCGTCTTCAAGGATCTGGCAACGTGCACGCACAGTTTTCTCCGCGACGACACCGTCCGCAGGCCTTTCCAGTCACCTCACAGCGGCCCCTACCCAGTTCTTCGTCGCGACGACAAAGCGTTGACCCTGCGCGTTAACGGGAACGACGCCCGCGTCTCTATCGACGGGCTGAAGCCAGCCTACATCGATTCCGCCGAACCAGGAAATACCAGTGCACCCACAGGCGGCGTCCACGACCACCGACATCGCAGCCTGCTTCTGTCACCACACGCTATGGACGTCTGGTACGCTGCACAGATTTTTACAAGCTCTGAGGGCTCTCCACTCCGTGACGGGAAGGGGAGGGAGGTGATTTGGCGACACACTCTGCGCATATTTCCGCACAGCCTCCGCCTCATCATCCGGCCCAGCGTAACACGGCCACACGCTGGACTGCGTTACCGATAAAGCACAGCGCCACCGCTGCGTCACCCGAGGCATTCGTCACCGACGGTTGCTACAAAAACAGGCTGCCTGGCTGGAAGAGCGGCTTTCTTCCTTCCGCTACCGAGACGAGCGTAGCGTTGGTATGCTCGTCCGCTGCCATCGCTAATCGAATAAACAGTTATGTTTTTATGCTGGGATTCGTCGTTCAGCAGAAACGACACCCCACAACCGGTCCCTGAGAGGTAGTACGGCACGTCTCTAACGCGGTCCATGTCCAAATAAGCCATGCACCACCTGAAATTTGACCTTGAAGTGACCTTGGGCGAAATCGATAAAATTGAATGGTGGGTTTCTGATAGGTAGTGTGTCACGTCCCAAACGCGGCCCATGCCAAAATGTGGCATGCACCACCCTAAATTTTACATTGCAGTGACCTTGGCCGAATTTCATTGCCCGTGCATCTGGATGTGCTCGGGTGGAAGTCGGGCTTCACCTACTCTCAAAATAGAACTGGCCCCCCTCCAAAAATGCGGTTGACCCACCATAGAAAATTTGAAAATCGAGTCATCCACGTTCGCAACCGACCTGGGAGTCTCCTAGTATGGGATTGACCCACCCCGGAATTTTGATGGCCCACCGTGCTTTCGATTTCGTGCTTAGCAATGCTAAACAACCGGCGATTTTTTGTTGCTGTTCTCTCTTTTCGGGGTTCATTAATTACTTTCATCCTAGACTGATTGGCCCAATCGGTTCACCACAGGGTTGGCCACTGGAGTGCCTACTTTAAGATTAATTAATTGACTGATTTAAGAACTGATAGATAGATAGATAGATAGATAGATAGATAGATAGATAGATAGATAGATAGATAGATAGATAGATAGATAGATAGATAGATAGATAGATAGATAGATAGATAGATAGATAGATAGATAGATAGATAGATAGATAGATAGATAGATAGATAGATAGATAGATAGATAGATAGATAGATAGATAGATAGATAGATAGATAGATAGATAGATAGATAGATAGATAGATAGATAGATTGATTGATTGATTGATTGATTGATTGATTGATTGACTGGATGTATGATTGGTTGATTCCACTTGTGCATTGATGCCGTTTGAACCAGCACATGGGAGGAACTAGGAGCAATTTCACCCACTCATCTCTGGAGGCACAGGAGGGAATCGAGAGGAACCGTACCTGCGTCGAAGGCGAACGACATGGCACCGGCCAAGTGCGCCTTCAGGCCGGCGCAGTCCACGCTCAGAGGTACCCTGCCCATCAGGCGGTACTCAAGGCTCGCCGCGTCGGTCACGGCCACCAGCAGCTTGTCGCAGTCCACGCCCGTGAGCCGGAAACCCAGGGCGCGTTCGGCCACGGCAACGCTGCATGAGGCCTGCACAAACAGGCTGCGGCCCTGCACCGCGCTGCGGAGCTGCACACGGCAGCCAAGCAGCTCGTCAGCAGGCAGCAGCTATTCCGACGAAATACACGCTGATGTGCATCAACTGTTTGCTCCTCCTGTTTATCCACTCGTCGCGGCGAATCCAGTGGCTTTGCTATTCGGTCGAGGAGGTTGAGGTCACCAGTTAGAATACCGGCCACGTCGGCCGCATTCAAATGAGCCCGAAATGGAGAAATGTCCGTGTCCATCGCGATATCGGCGCGTACTAAATGGTTTATGGTTTATGGCGGTATAACGTCCCGAAGGGACTCAGGCGACGTGCACTGAGCAACCGCGGCGGTCAGCGCGTAGTAAAGAACCACAAGTTATGAACATTTATCCGGAAGTTCCACTACTATGGCTTTTTTCATGGCCATTGTGCAGCTTCCGCACGTAAAACCCGCATATACCTTTTATCTGCGCACGACAGTTGATGAAATGTGTTCACGTATCTGGGTCGCTTCCACGCCCTCGGTCGTTGCCTCACTCTGTATGAAAAGTTGCCGAGCTCACTACCATCGGTACCACACGGCAGCCAAGTCAGTGAAGTCAGCAAGGAGAAACAACATAAAGGCCAGCACCGTTAGTTAACATTTAGCTAAGGAGATGAGTGCTACAGATTCTATGCGGTCGTTGCAACCGTCTTTAAAATACACTGCTTCAACTGGCGGCCGGCCATGCGCATCGATATAATCGTGAACAGCGATACCTCGCCGTGAGTTGACGCTACTTGTCGATAAAAAAACAATTTTCTGCCATGACAACAAAGTTTTGTAAAATTTAGGAAGTAACAGCAGAAATTTTTGTACTGACAGAATTTTCTGCATTATATTGCGCTCTCTTGTTGTAGAGAAAAGAAATACAAGGATATACTACAGAAAAGTGCTACAGTACTATTGAAAAATGCCACAACGCTAAAGTCAAATCTGTTGTTACGACAGACGGACAAAAAACTTCTATTTGGGGCATGGTTATGTATTTTTCATTGGGCTGCTTCGCAAAAAGCTTGCAAATATGCGATTTCTGAATCGAGGGAAGCTGTGCTCAGTTGAGATAGACTTCTATTGAATTGTACCTCAGGCTATATTAAGCAATTATACTGGATTCTTATGTGCTAAGGAGTCACTGTGGGCTATGAGCCACGCCGTAGGATACCAGATAAATTTCGATACACCGAACTCCTTCAAAGGGCACCGAAACCGAATGCCTCGTAAACTGCAACTCTCGAATATTGTATAGGTTGCGCGTACTTTTGACGTGTGCACGTATGCAAGCACAAAAATAAAGTTGTGCACGGTGAGTGTCCAGAACTGTTAAGTGCTTGGACTTCCACGAAAGTGCGCACAGTTATAACGGACGCTCCCAGAGCATCCCACTCACCGTGATACGCGAGAGGGGCTTCCCGGCATAGTGCTGCTCGAACACAATGAAATGCCGAGTTAAGCAGCACTGATTCGTGCCTGGAAGGGAATAAAAGAACAGGCATAGGAAACATTGTAATTGCATGACTTCTAGACGAAGCAATAGTCAAGGTTTGATTAGAAACTATCAAGAAAAATCCGAACGGTCCGCACGAAATCTAAACACAGTGGTTGCCATTACTGTCGTCGCAGGCTTTTGTTGATGTGGCTGGCTGGTTATCCGTGGCAGCATGTGTGGAAAAAATTTCCTGCCAATAGTTGCAACTGAAACTTTAAGCCGCAGCTCCCGAAACGTGTCAACAAAAATTTTTCTAAGGTGAGGCGCCTAAGTGTAAAGGATACATAAATACACAAATACTGGTGTCGAGTTACTAAGCGATTAGCACAACGAGGTGCTATGCATAGGATAAAACTTGTAGGATAATGGGCCGTGGTATACAAGTGGCGTCCGGTATTACTAAGGTGACCACCTACAATAGTAAACGAAATCAGCTTTTTTGATGCCTGACTACATCAATCAAACCACATGCGAAAAAATTCTTGAGCTTCTAATTTCGCCTGCTTTTTAGCTTCTTGTTTAGGTAAAAAAGAGAGCTTTAACAATGAACCGCTTTTGGTCGCAAAGGAATTCTGTGTGGAGGTCACTCAAGATTTAAGCTGTATCGGACTAGACAACACTGAGCCTGCCTTTCTCCATGCGGATTCTATCCTAGAGCGCAGGTTTGGTGCGAGAAAACTCATTAATATTTATGAGTATATGTAACACATCCAGATGAGTGCGCGCGCACCATCTGACCAGCTCATGTCAGTAGCACAAATCGCACACTTTTCTACACGTTTTTGTCCCCCTCTCGACTTCCTCTGCACCCAAGCTGCCGGGCAAGATCGAGCTCCCGGTCATAATGCGACCGACATGCCAAGCGAGAGGTCACACTCTAAACAGAAAGGAGTAAAAAGGGAGTAAACTGCCCTCTAGCGCACTCCCTTCGAGAGGAAGACGTGTGGAAAAGTGTGCGTTTTGTGCCGCCGACATGAGCTGGTCAGATAGTGCTCGCGCACTCCTCTCTATGAGTTACATATACTTTTAAAGATTAATGAGTTTTCTCGCACCAAACCTGCGCTCTTTTATAATATTGTGTACGCTAGAGGACAGTTTAGTCCCTTTTTACTCTCATATAGGCGTATTCGTGTTTAGAGTGCGCACTCGCAAGGTGTGCAGCGTGGAGGACACGAGTGAGATGTGTACCCTTCCATCGGCGGAAGGCCGCGAGCAAATCGGAGGCTTCTGGGCTGCCCGCGGCAGCCATCTCGGAGGCAAGGCTCGTGGCCGGAGACTCCTTGGATCCGAGACCACGGTCGCTACGCAGCAGCCACTCCGGGAACTGGTCGAACACGCACGCGATCCTGCACGACCAAGCAAAACAGCTGCAGCACGGCACGGCAGAATACAGAAAGCGACCGGAGGTTGCTGGAGGAGGAGGATGGGAAAGTAAGAAGCCCGCGAGCAAGGGCGCTGCTTAACGTGGACAGTGATAGCAGCCGCAGGTTCAGGCTGACACTAACCGGGAACGGCTCGTGTTCAGGCTACTCGGCAGATCGATAGAAGCATTTTGAAGCGTGCGATCCATAGTGACGACTAAACGCAGGTTATGAAGCGATAATGAGGACAACGTGGTTAGGCACACACTCCCAACTGGAGGTTTATTCTCCTCTCGAAAGAAAAGGAAGCAACAAAAAATACGTAAGCACCGTTAGATACTGATAGTAAACGCGCACTGAGCGAAAAGTGATGACTGAATATAGAACTAGATTACCACAGTGCTTCGTGCTGAACAAACCGGAGCACGCGCAGTTTCTTCCCGTGTGTGTCTACGCGTCTTGAAATTTATATGCCTGAAATAAAAGCTGTAATCTTTTTTTTTTGCTCATAGTTACAGAAAGGACGTTGACGCAATCTCTCACCAAACCTGACCTCAATCTGAAAGCTTCGACAATTTCTCTTCTTAGTGTGTTACGTGATTTGACCAAAATAGTGCTTTCTTTGGATCTGTCCATGCCAAACCGTGAGCAGTGGGCAGCAACGTTTCTCTGTGCTTGCAAAGCTTCGGGTGCGTCTCGGTGCTCGTTTAGTTGATCGCTACGGCATGACCCTGCTTAAACCACGTTTGACTTCCCGCAAGAAAGGGGGATCTTGTAGGCCACGCCCACAAAACAGTCCACTAGTCTCGTCTCGCACTGGACTCCCTCTGCCACTTTACTGGCTTCCCTGTACGACTGCAGGCCTGATTATCTCTGTACTTATCAGAAGTCTCGCAAGCTTGCCAGTCAAAAACAAGATGCTAAGGCAGACAGACATTGGGGCAAACTGTAAAAGAAATAGTCGCAAGCTTCTTCTGGGCACTTGCTGGAACAGGGGACAAGTAACGAGGTGCAACTAGAAAACGAGGAAGGCTCTCTAACCGTTCGACCTCGATGAAGTTGGGGGTCCTGTAGCGGGTCCCGTGCCTCAGCGAGCTCAGCTGACTGAAAAAAATAGAAGTAATGTCAAGAGCTTGGAGTGAAGATTATACCATCAGCCATATCAATAGCGGAGGATCAGCTTTACAGGAATTCAGCACTCGCTGCAGGAAGATTTGGAGAAACAGCGATTACAATGCAGAACGCTAGGTCATAATCATACAACAAGGACTTGCTAAAGCGCATACCTGCGTTTGACAGCATTGTTTCTTACGGGTTCATGCTATATATCGAACACTTGAGAGGCTTTTCCCGCTGAATTCAGCCATTCTCAATAGACGCAAAATGGAGCATTCAAAGAACAATTATCTCTGTTCCACCTCGTTGGATGATGCTCGAAAGGAATTACGCCGGGTAACTTCAGTTACTTGCGACGCCCACCATGTGATTTTCCAAGCCAAAGTGCATTGTACGCCGTTTTCCTTCTCAATGTTACTAGTTCATTTAGTACCTTATAGGACCAATATGAAACGCCGACTAACGACTAGACTAGCGAATATAAATGTTTGCACTGATTGAGTAACTTGGTCACTCAATCAGGCGGAGCACGAGCATGCTGCAACAGCACGGAACATTCAGCTATAAGCGCGTGGTGAAATCATCAACATGGGCGAGGACTGCTCAGCCAGGTGTGGCAATTGAACGTATGATGTGTGTACCAAACGATCGTTTGAATCCGCTATGTATCCCCCAAGGCTAGCGCTCTCAGGGATATTGTGGCTCAGCCCAATTACTTACTTCTCACTTACTCATGAGTGTGAAATATTTAATGCGGCCAAGCATGCAAGGAGGACGCGGTAAGACACCCGGGGCAGAAATTCCGCAAAACATGCTCCTCCATTACACATCTGAAGCTCCATTCATATACATATATGGTGTTCAGCCAGCTTATGCGTTTCTTTTTTCTTGTTATGTCCTGAAACTGAACCACCTACAGTCTTACTCCAACAAAGGAGGTGTTTTTGAGCCAGTGACCTTTAGAACTAGAGAAGATGAGTTGATGCGAACTTCATTTATAGGCATGCATCAAGAATCATATTTGCGGATTTTAAAACTTCCACATGTCGTAAACACGCTTTTTAATGTGCAGTAACATACGTAGGATTTTGTTCATCTGTTCTAATAAATATAGTAATATACCGCTGTGCTCAAGCCTAGGACCACTCTGGATGTGCCTTGAGTAACCGGGTTTTTATCTTGGAGAACCGAGTTATATCCTGCACAGCAAGTTTCTGCGGTTAGAGTGCACGCTGGTTGCTTTAGGTTAAAAAAATCTTCGTCCGCTCACAAGCAGCCCTCGATGGCAGCGGCGATGGCGCCCACTTGCTGCTCGGAGAACTCCCCGATGATGGGAATGATCTTGAGCACGGTCCTCCTCACCAGGGAGGCCACTTGGAAGACCTCGCTGTGGCGGCCGTGAGCGAGCCACTTGGAACGCTCCTGGCTCCTGCGTTGCCAGACAGGGGAATCGGTATTGCACGCATTCCTTCCACACGAAAATGAACAATGTGTAGCCATAAAATGCGGAACGATGGAGGTCACAACGCAAAAAAAAATTATTGCCAGCCTTGTAGCAGCTATCTCCTAGCTCGCAACTACGCCGAAAAAGAAAAACGAGACGGTTCCTCTGTGGCAATACTGAAACGGTAGTATTCTTTTACTTTTCGTTAACCCAGGCTGCGTTGTGGCGCGCCTTTGTTAAGGCTCATGTTTTTGTTGCGATATGGTTTGTAGGGTTTAACGACATTCCAAAAAGTTCACGTGGGCTATGAAGGACGAGATGGTGGAGGGCTCTGGAGTAACCTCGACCACCTCGGGGTTCATCAAAGCGTGGTGACATCGCATCGAACGCGGTGCGTTCGATATACCTCGATTGTCGCAGCCGAATGTAACAAAGCCCCTAAGCCACCACGAGGTGTCATACTTTTAGACAGCCTTGACCCCTTGAGCTATTTCTAGCCGTTAGTACTAGCCGATATCTTTCTATGGTCGCTTGGGTGACACCTGGCGTACCCTTTCGCAGACATCGACACGCATGTTGGCATCACATACTTTTTCATTACAAATCGTCGTCCATATTAATTGGTTACGCTATTAGGAACCCCAATTGACTGTGTTCGTGTAATGGAAACCGCCTACTGTGCGATGCGAGGTGCTCGTGCATAGCCTCCATTTATAACCCCCTGAACGAACGTTCATTTGGGCAGTTGTGACGAGCTCGGTTCTCGATTCGGAGGACATCAGCTCGATTCGGCTTGACCCCCTCGTTTCGTTTCAGCGAAACTGCTTTTCTACGTCACCACCCCCTCTGAACCAATCAGGATTTTCCAGTCACGCCAACGCCGGGTTTTCCGCCAAACAAGACCTCTGACGCTATCGCGATAAAACTGAGGGCAGAGCAGCGACAGCGGAAGAAAAAATGCTAGACGTAACGTTAAGAGACAGGAAGAGAGCATAGTTAGCGAACAATCGCGAGTTAATGACGTCCTAGATAGATGACATCAAGAAGAGGAAATGGGCTTGGGCGGGGCATGTAATGTGACGGCAAGACAACTGATGGTCTCTTAAGGTAACGAAGCGAATTCGCAGATAAGGCAAACGCAGAAGGGGGTGTCAATTAAGAATCAGGTCGATGGATAAGACCGGGAAGTTTGCGGGCACAAAGGCGCCGCAGCTGGCACAGGACAGGGTTAACTGGAGGTTAGTGGGAGAGGCTTTTGTCCTACAGCGGACGCAGTTATGCTGGTGATGTCGGAGACTAAAGTGTTCCCATGGGTATGGCTGCGTGCGCTCTCAGTAGCCCAAGGCTTTGGTTTATCGCGCAAAGTCAAAACTCCGCAGCGGTGCAGCGCCAAGGGAAATCACATTTTGGAAAATTTTGAAATTGATATGATTGTCACTAAAGTTCAGCTGCGACGCGCTCACTACGTAAATTAAGGCGCCCAACTAGAATAGTTGAAAAACGAACTCTTTTTTTCCCTTTATTAAAGCTTCTCACCGAATGCCGGCGCCCGCCATTTCTGCCAAAGTTATCTTGAAGACACCACCTTGAACATCAGTCAAGATTCTTAAAAACTATTCAAAGTATTCGCTGAAACATATACTACTTTTAGGTACCGCGTGATATTGCCAGCAGAGACCGTTTTGCTTCGGTTCTCCGCCCACCTGTAGCGGGAGGCTTATTGAAGGCCCCCAAAACTCTACATAATGTTCAAATTTCAGCAACTGCTTCCACACGCTACATTTAATAAGCAGCTCACCCGTTGGGCAGGAAGGCGAGGAAGGTGAGCGGCGCGCACGGGTTGCACAGGTCCAGCAGCCGACCAGGGAACACTACGATGGGCTGCCAGGACGTACAACGCGAATTAGATAACAGTGCAGCAAGTTAGAAAAAAATCCATCAATTTCACGTTTCTTCTAGCTTTTACCGAAGGTTTTCAGAAGAAAAAAAATTAGCCAACAGCACAGTTTTCGTGTAGTTAATTGTAGCGGCTTGATAGAACGTACAACTTGGACGAAAAGTATACAATAAATACAGTTTGTCATGCCGCAGTGCCGCTGAACAAAATAGGATTTCGTATGTTTCACAGAAGTGGCCGGAACGACCACAAACAACAAAACATTTTTGAAGGATCTTGTGCAACTCATCATTAAAGAGAGGCTTCCATAGAATTGCACAGGTGCACCATTACGCATAGATGTCGCCACTATGCGACTCGGCGTGGCGATAGTGGGGAGGCATTCAAAATCACTAGGTGGGGTAACACTGGTATTTGTCTTCAGCATAGGGGTCCCAAATTGTGGACGCAAGAGATGACAGCATCGACTACAAAAAAGCTGTATGTTATTCACGTAATTTTCTGTTTTGAACAAAGGAATACCACTCGAAGCTTCGTATTATGACCATTACACAATGATGCACACACATAGCCTATGTATCAGGAAATACAGCCAACAAAACTCATGAACCGGCGACTGAGCTCACTAGGCCAGCAGCGGGTATTGCTTTTACACGGGCTTGAGTCTGGTAATTTAGTGAACCCTCCATTTCTCGTATGCCCCGCCGCCACACCGCATGCGCATTTTGAGGTATACACGCTGATTCGCTTCGAACGCACTGCATAAACTTTGTTGCACTTACTCGCTTCACAGCTTGTTTGGTATCGGTGGCGACCAGGTAAGGGTCTGAAAACACTATAAGAGAGCAATGAATAACTTTTAACCCACCTGCAAACTCTACAGACCAACCACATATTTCCTTCGTTAGCGTCACGCCAGAACACTTTGGTGCAACAACGCATGGCATGAGCTGTTCTGTTAAAAGGCTACACGGAATCGCACGAACACTTCAAATTGTGTTCCCCTAGAAATCCGCTCCTGTTGCTTGTGTAAACTGACTACGGAAGGTAGTTAACTGAAACAGCACATCTTCAATGTGTGGCAAGGAATGCTACGAAAGGGGATGACCACGTGAAGTCAAGTTCTCAGCGTTACTAGGTGTATGAGATTTAAAACTCCAAACAAGCCATGGCGTTCAGGACGCTGAGCGCCGTCAGAAAACAGGCGGAAAGAGACGCTGCGTAACACCGAGTAAACTTTCACCTAACAAATTCAATGTAAGCCTGTTCCTTACATGTCTAGTTAACTGTGAGAAAAAACTGACAAGGTTACCACAGGTTAACGCGCGATTCAGCTGTTAATGTATATTATACTTTACGATATGTTGTGGTGGAGAATATCAGACCAACTTCACTTCTGTATAGCCCTAGGGCGCACTTTTTAGTTTTCCTCACATAGTCGAGCTACATTCCTTCACTCTTGTCATAGCCTCCCTTCTCCTGCCGCATTACCGTGGTGCGTCTTCCAACGCTCTCGACATGCCCTCCTCCTCTCGCCGTAACCTGCTTCCACGATGACCCTCCCCCTCCTTCTAGGGTAACTACCCTTAGGATGATTAGACTGAAGATAAAGTATAAGTTTAAAAGTAAACTTAACTACAGGGAGCGAGGCGTTAAGAGCGCGCATCGCTAATGAACACTATGAGCGCGTGCACTCGTACCGTCCTGAAGCGGCCAGCCAGGTGATCGCGGTCCTTCGCTGACCTCAGACGGAGTGCCACGCACCGAATGTAGCAAGCGTTCATTGAGTTCCTTCCTAGGCGTCGCTGTGTCCACCTCGTCATCGGACGACGCAGCTGCAGCCGCCTGCTCGCCCTCATCGTCGCTAGCACTGCCGTGCTTCTCCAGCACCACCGAGTCCTCGTCTGCCAGGAGCGGTTGTCGGTCGAGCAGCGGGTACGACTCGCTGAACCGCCTCCGAGACTCGTCTTCCGCGCAGCTCGATCGGCGCTGGCCGCCGTACACGGTCACTAGTGTGAACACGAGCATCAAGCCCGCCAGCAGCAACGAGCACACGATGTAGATGAGCAGCTGGAATTATGTCGTGCGACATAGCATGAGAAAACAGTACTGTGGGAACACCTGAATGTGGTAAAACCAGCCCCCTGTGCCCCTTAGACACTTACCAGTGTAAACAATAGCCAGTGTCCCACACTAAAATACAAGGAGAATTTAAGTCAACGTCTATTACGTCCAGGCGTCCGCATATGCGAGGCGTGCGCTGGCTCATTCAGGTGCGGCGATTGATTCACGTGGCATGCAAGCTATTTTTCGTGTTGAATATTCGACAATCAAGCCATGGCCTTTTTTCCCCTTCAAATCGTCAACTGTGCCGCGTCGCCCATAATCATTATCGTCATGGCCAAGTTAAGAAATGCAAGCTGCCACTAGATGGTCCCAACTTCGTATACATCTAATAACGGGTTCTCTTGCGCAGACCAGCAAGGGTTCGTACCTGGTGGGCGTGAATAAATTGACGCATAAACCCCGGTGCGTCCCTTTCTGCTGCTCGACCCGCGGCGATCGCAGGGACCCCGTCCAGAGAAAGGCTGCCTCCACGAAGGACCTCCATCCTGGATTTGGCCTGCCGAAGTCCGGGCAGCGGGATCATACGGCCGCTGGTGTTGCCGTCTACGAGCGCGTGGAGATCGTGCTCCGGTTGAGGTCTCTGCTCTTCCAGTGCCCGGTAGCTGAAGTTCTCTTCCAGACCTGAGACTCGGGTCATGGTCTCTGGTGGAGCCAGGGCCGCCTGACGATGAGGCAGCGTGGTGGCAATGCTGAGGCGGGAAGCCACCAGCAGGGAAAGCAAAGTCACTGCTGTTGCGGCAGAGTCCATCTTGCCCAGGAATGCAACCGGCCGAAAAGGGAACGGCTTTTTAGGGATGACTGAAGGTTGGTTAGTCGGGCCTGAACGCAATGGAACGTCCAGGAACGTCCAGAAGCAGCTGCTACGCTCGTGACAATAGCAGCATGTGCGGAGTAGCGCGTGGTTTCTTCTTCTTCTTCTTCTTCTTCTTCTTCTTCTTCTTCTTCTTCTTCTTCTTCTTCTTCTTCTTCTTCTTCTTCTTCTTCTTCTTCTTCTTCTTCTTCTTCTTCTTCTTCTTCTTCTTCTTCTTCTTCTTCTTCTTCTTCTTCTTTTCTTCTTCTTCTTTTCTTTTTCTTCTTCTTCTTCTTCTTCTTCTTCTTCTTCTTCTTCTTCTTCTTCTTCTTCTTCTTCTTCTTCTTCTTCTTCTTCTTCTTCTTCTTCTTCTTCTTCTTCTTCTTCTTCTTCTTCTTCTTCTTCTTCTTCCTTTCTCTTCTTCTTCTTC
The DNA here is from genome assembly GCF_052857255.1 of Amblyomma americanum. Classification (NCBI taxonomy): domain Eukaryota; kingdom Metazoa; phylum Arthropoda; class Arachnida; order Ixodida; family Ixodidae; genus Amblyomma; species Amblyomma americanum. The sequence goes on from NC_135502.1 coordinate 41,001,546, forward strand.
TTCTTCTTCTTTTCCTTCTTTTCCTTCTTCTTTCTCTTTTTTCTTCTTTTTTCTTTTCTTCTTCTTCTTCTTATTTTCTTTCTCTTTTCTTTTTCTTTTACTTCTTCTTCTTAGTAAGCATGGCACGTACCCACGCAGGGGGATTGGCCAAAGTTCAGTAGATAATCCCAATGAGGTATTTGCGCGGGGAAAAATAGGCGTGAGAAGACTAAATCAATTTGCTTCGGCGCCTGTATCTACCTCTACGCCCTTGCACAGTGCGTAGCAGTAATAACCGTGGAAGCACGGGTGTATTTAAGGGGCGGGAAGAGGGTGCCCTCCCTCAGCGAAAAAATTTCTATCAGAAATCCAAGAAAAACTCCTTTATTTTAATTCTGTTTAATTTCATTTACTTTGGCCCGTTTACAGGAGAATGGAGGGGGCCAAGATAGCCGCTATTTCGCGGCTCGAGTGGTCACCGCCCCCCTTTCGACATTAGGAAACCGATGGAATAGACCACTTTGAGAAAAAAACAACATAAAACAACATGGTTGCAGCGTACCAGAGCGTTTTAAAAGATACATTTCACAAGAGAGATGAGCTCCGATTGTGTCAAGGTTCGGAAGTGAATTCCTGCTTCTAAAGAAGAATCTAATAGACACGACAAGGTGTTTGAGATCATTTAATGATCATAATTTGTTCAAGGAAGACCGGTGTACCATCTTTCACGAGTGCATGTATCATATTTCTGTCTATCCTGTTTTATGTTGGCTATATTTCTTAAGTTGTCGATATATTCTTGAGAACCTAAGAAATGCACTGTGCGCCGAATCATCCCCCCAAGAGCCACAGCTAAATCCGCCCCTGTGTAGGAGCTTTTCGCCAGGCAAGTGGTCGCTGCTTGTAGACCTGAAGGCAGACGGTCATACTAATGGTGTGGCAGACAAGTGAAGCCTAATTTGGATGAACGTGAACACACATGCAGATAAGATGAAATTGGGGGCGCGGCTTGCTGCCGGAGGCCCAGACCTGGAACTAAATATAATTTTTTTTCTCTACCTTCACCTAGAGCAGTCAGCAGAGCAGTGATTAAGCAATTTTATTCATATTTAAGTAGGTTTTTCCGTAGTTCACTGCGCCAAACTGATGGCGTAGCAGGCAGTTTCCAAAGCAGGAAATAAACCCGCACTTCTCTCGTTTTTCGACGTAGCAGGTGTCGACGTGGTTTTTCTATCGATCCCTGCTCAGACTCTAGAACTCGCAATGTTTTCATCTTTGTGGGACTTCTGGCTAGCGTAGCATTTCGTTTGGCGAAGAACACTGGGGAGAAACCAACAGTAAACCACTTGAGCGGAGCATGTGCAAAATGAGTTAGTAATGCACCTGATGACGAGACGGCAAAACAGAGGTCCGAATAGAATTCGCAATGAAGTTATTGAAGGTGCGTTTGCCTGCAGGATTAGGTCCCGCCGAGTCTGGAATAACTTCATTTGAGACGTTGAATGTGCGCCGTACCACTCGAGAAGAAGGCTTCCCGGCTAGGCGCACGACAGCAGGAGACGTTGAGTTACCATGAAAAAAAAAAGGAAAATAATGCCAATTTTGAGAGGAACTCCCCGCATGTTCAGTGCGGTTGATGACGGAGTAAGGCATAATGACGGGGGGGGGGGAGCAATAAGGATTGTTCGAAGGCGGCGCAGGCAGTCTTCCTCTAGCTAAGTGCCAGCGGCATCATGAGCAGTCGGTTCCCGGCCCTTTGTGCATGATGTCCGGGCGTCCAGCGAATGCGTACCGAGACCTGGGAGGTCTCCTGCGGGTAGTGGCTGTGTTGTTTGATGCGATATACCAGTTAGATCTCGTAAGAACGAGCTTTGGGCGACTTAGATGCCTCTTGACTGTCCGTGTAGATGTGGATGGTAGTACCCGGCTGTGTGCTGCGGAGGCGGAGGGCCTCACCGATGGATGTTAGCTCATGTTCAGTGGCAGGCCAGTAAGTGCGGTCACTGTGGCTAGTGACGCAGTGGCGAGCTCTGCTCATAGCAGGCTGTAGCCGCAAGCGCGTTGTGTCGCCGTCTTGGCATAGGGCAGCGGCGGTATAAATGCGTAGACCGGTGTATTAAGCAACTGACTATTAACCAACTAACTAAATACAAACAATGTATATTACCTTCGCCCCTATATACCGCTTGCAACACATTTCATAAGGTAACCACCGTTTATTATTCGCGTCGTCACACTTGAACTAGCACGTTAAATAGGTCATAAGCTTTACCAGAATGAGCATCGCGGTGACTGCATCATGCTAGAATTTCCGCGGCAGCCGAAGGCGTCCTTAAAGGCCTTCATGTTCTTGAGCGGAATCACGCAACGATCCCTCCAGGGCGCGTAATTCGCGAACGTAACGTTTTTCAGAGTGGCGCACCACTTGAGGCAGGTGGAAACGAAGAAGAGCCTCTGCACGCTTTGCTGGAGTCCTGTCCCCATCCACTGTTCCTCCTTCGCCCGTAGCCCCACGTAGGCGGCGTACGCCGATACCACTCCCGCGAAGTCCGCCATGTTCTCCGAGTCTGCGACGTCCCGCGTCGAGCCGTGCGAGCGTCGCAGGCACGTCAGCTTGTCGTTTAAGAGCAGCCTGGACGACTTGGACCACCAGTCGCGCGGCTTGCCACGGCTGTCCCACATGCTGCCCTGAACGCCGAATACGTGCGTCATGTCGTGTCCGATGACGGAACCCAGACCCCCGTAGTTGTAGGCCATGGGCGCGCCCGGCACGAACACCGGGGGTCGCAGGATGGTCGCGGGCAGTATCAACTTGTTGCGCATCGGAATGTAGGCGGCGTTTGTGGCGCGCAAGGAAAACTTGAAGCTGCTGCTATTCCTCACCTCCCATTCGATGCTGAGCTTCATCGCTGACAACCACGGCGTGAGAAAGCGGCCTGAAACGTCTGGGTACCGCGCGTACGCCTCATTTAGCTCCTCGTCATTGCCGAAGAACCTCGGGTAGCCTATGTGAGCTCGGAGCGTGCGCATCTTGTCGAGAGCTGCAGACCTGGTTGCATTGTCCAGCCAATCAGCATGAAGAATCGCATAGGTGACAGATCGTCGCATGTGCATCAGCATTGTCTTTGCGGATACAACGGTGCTGTCAGGAACAGCTTTGAACAAGTAGTGTGATAGCAGTGGCACCTCCATAGCTCTCACTGTGTATCTAAGACAGAGTAACTGAAAATACTGCACACGCTTCGCCAAGTGGGGCGACGACAAGGGAGCCAGGGTACGCAGAAGCTCCCACGCCGTCAGCAGGCTTGTGCCTACCTCGCCGAGATTCGAGTGAACGTCGTCGAAATATGCCACAGCGCTGACGCTGATTTGAACCTTGTGATGCTTCTGATAGAGGCCGTCGCTATGTCTCGAAATGAGAGTTGCCCAGCGGCCGGGCTTCACGCTGGGTGTACGGATACCTATGTCACCGACAGTCGAGAAAACCATACTGCCTGCTTTTTCTAAGGTTTCCTTCGTCAGGAGGCTTATGGCTGTGTTCTCAGTCGCGGCTATATCTATGGCTATTCTCAAGGCTTCTTCGCTGTGTTGAACAAGGCCCAGTGCGTCCAGATGTGACGGGTAGAAGGCCATCAAAAGTTCCGACTCTCTCTGACGGAACCAGGACAGCTGGTCGACATTAAGCGCAACTTTGATCTCCCTCATACCTTTGTCGAGCTGCGAGTCCTCCAGTGACAAGCCGAGCAGAGTGAGAAGATTGTACTTGAAGAACAACAGCAGAACCTTGTCGAGAGCCTCTACCTCCGGGCGAAGGGGCAGGGCGAGGCCGACGCTTTTGATGAACTGCCTCAGGGCCGTCGAGTCGTCGACGCCTCCATCGCGCGCCTTCAGGCAGTTGTGGTACAAGGCGGCAGCCTTCTGCGCAGCACTCTGCCCTTGCTCCGGATACTGGACAGATGACAGGATGTTGAGTAGTTGGTCGTACATCTCGTCTTGCATCTGCGCGATCGTGTGTCCAGAAGGGTGCTTGTAAGCACCGCAGGTGAATGCGTAAAAATTGTGACATGGCTCAGCCGAGGTATCAACGAAGGAGGTAATAGCGCTCCAGGTGCTGGATTCGTGACTCGTTCCTTCGCTTGCAGTGGTTGAGGCGGCCTGGCTGCCACTCGTAGTGGGCTCTGAACTCGTTTTGGTGTCCTCGCTTTCACTAGGAGCTACGGGGACGAGCAGAGAGGCGGCGACCATACCGGTGATCAAGCCGATGAGGATACCGCCAAAGAGGCTCTTCTTAATGTGGCCGGCGTCAACTGACTTCTGTTCCGATGAGCTGTCTTTGGGGCCCTGTGCAAGATTAAGAACGCTTGTGAGTATGCAAAGAGTACCGGCTATGTCGCGAGCACTTACCGCGGTCTGCGCGATACATATTGTAGTGTTCTCTTTTTAACGGCGCTTGTACTGGTCAGAGTCGACGTCGATTTTAGTGGGGAGCCGTGGCACAGCGTCCATTGTAAAGCAACAGGTTTAATTTCGTCGCCAAACTAAGGCAGGCGTTTACACGGTGCGCCTGTAGCGCTGCATACTAAACCCATCAAAACACACTATGCCCCACTTTCGCCATTTAATGCTCTTAGCGAAATGTGGAATGTCATATTAGAGTAAATTCACGAAGCGAACCAATCGGGCCAGTGGTAAGCCAATACATTTCCAACATACACTTTGTACCAATGTTTTTAGAGGCATCAATTTGGAATTTTGAGATTCTAGATTTCTGAATCATCGTCTAGCGGGAAATTATGCGCCTTGTTTTCTGTTTCGGAGTCGGAAAACGGGCCTTGTTGACCGGTGCCAAATGGGAGCGATTATGTTGCCTGATACGTTCAGACTGAGTGCTGGGTTACAGCTCTCACAGACCTTTCAGGTTACTTCTGTACACATGCTTCAATTTGAGATATGATTACATTAACTAGAGAACCAAGGTTTGAACTTTGCTGTTGAGGTAGATTATGCCTGCCTGGAACCACGGAAGGTAAAAGGCCGAGCCCGGTCCTTCGAGCTGGATTGCAGCAAGGCGCCTGGCAAGTTTACGGCGCGAAAAAAAGGAAAAAATTCGGCATTCGCTCCTTACCACCTCCAAGATTTCGGACATCACTTGCGATTCTTCTTCTTTGTCTTTGTGTTAGTCTGAATGGCATGTGCACTGCTCGTTATACTGATGACGATTATGCTTATACAACTGATACAATTAGATGAAGAGGCTAATTTTCCTGTGCGCTATAGACTGCGTGAAGATTCGGCGTATATGGGTGAATTTAGAAGCGCGCCACACTGCCCATAAAATTTTTTGATCGGCAGCTTTCGGACTAAACTCGCAAGGCGCGCAAGCTGGAGCAGCCTAGTGGGCAATTTCGTGTTCCCACGATAAGAAAACTGCAATGCGTTGCTCGGGGCCCCACCTGCGAGCAAAATGAGGAGAAACGCTCCGTAACGAGCACGCTTTCTGCGCCCAGGTCGGGTACAGGCGAAAAAGCAGCCAAACCAAGGTGCGCACCAGCTATCGTCCGCACCCGTAAACGTACCGAGAGCATTATCTCGCACCCGATTACTATCGCTTCGTGCCGCCGGCGACAGTCCAAGCCACGCTTTCCGACATTTGTGCTGAGTCTGTGAGCGCCTGTACTTATTTTAAGGATCGAATTCCACGTAATGTTGATGGCGACGGCCTTGGGAAGAAGAAAACTTTAATAAATTGAAGCTCTAATTCCGGGGCAGGGTTCTAATGTATGGTGGCGACATGCTGCCCGAGTTCTACATCCTGGCGCACTATTGGCGCGCATGTTGGGTGCCAGAGCGGACGAGTTCATCAGTTACGCCTCTAAGGAAGAACACGTGGCCTTGCGCATCCCGCGTTTTGCGTACGATGTCGCAGCTCACGATAGCCCTGCAAATGGAGGCACCCCGGTCTGTGATGACGCGGGTCAACTTTTCGCACGCATTTCAGACTTCATTCTGGACGTAGTCTAAACAGAACCGGTTTCACAAAGCCCACTAGGCACTCGCGCGTTTAACGGAAGCAGCCAAGCACCATCTTTCGCGGCGTCGTCTTCACGATAGCCATGATTGGCAACAGACTTGGTAGCAAAAACTTTCCGCCGTAAGATTTTTGCTTTCAGCTAAAAGAAACAGAGGCGCCACTAAAGAGTTTCGAGAGGTGCAGAGCGAATCGCAACAAGTTCAGCGCTGAGAAGGTGCTGGTTGGTTCATGGTTTTGCTTTGTGTTTAGCTTGTGTTTATTTTAACACGAGACGTGATCGGCAGCGGCGATGGGGAACCTGCGCTGCCAAGGTGGCACTGCAATTGGTCCATTCGGCGACTCAAAACTCCTTTGTCAGCCGCTTGGGCCGCTGCAAACGCGAGAACGCATTCTGCGCGATTAGATACCCGCGTTTGACTGGCAGCATTCATTGCCTAGCTTCTCTCAGGTAGCCCAGATAGCTGACGTACGGCACGTGCGCCTTCGAGAGAGCGCGGAGGTTCACGCCAACAAGCGCCTGAAGGTGGCGCGGAAAAGTACTAAGAGTACTACCCAAAACTGCTCGCTCTTCTCGCTAGGCAGTGTGTTATGGCGCTGCAATCGGCACCGCAAACTTCAGCGCAAGTTCCCCATAGCATAGTGCTCTCGTGCAGTGGCCAGCGAAGCTGATCTGTTCGCTTTGCCGCAAGTTCGAAACACAATCACGGCAATACGTATTTTATTTTTCCAGGTTGGCCAAGGTCACCGTCAAAGTCAAGCTTCCCACAAAATTTTTGGTTGGAACAGTGTAAAGCAGTGTTTTCGCACTGAAAGCTAAGCACACTTAATAGAGGAAAAGTTCTTATTACTACCATTTCAATGAAAAAAAAAAGCCTCGGTGCGAGGTGAACAAATACGGGCGCGGAAGTCTCTAGTTTTAATTGAGGCTGCGTTGTTAGTCTCTTTTTTTTCATAAAAAGCACAACGCCTTGGATACCACATATACCAACTTGCCGAAAATATAGAACTGGAGCCAGTTTTGTGCATTCCCGTTTCGGTTTTGTATTTGCAAACATGTTGCAAGCAAATTGTGACTTGGCAATCAGTCCACCACAGAAACGCAAGATTCTCACGCGAGCGCAGATATAGCAACGAAGCATGCGCTGTCATCAGTTCCCAACACAAGCGTGCTTCTCCCACGGCCCTTTGGTTACACCATGGCTTTGTCTAGCAGCAATAAAACTCAGGAAGGTCATCTGGAGTCAGATCTGTTATGACGTAAATATGCTTCCGATTCCATTCACTACTGCTTATGTCATTTCGTTTCATACTACTCCGTATAAAATGGAAAGACTCACTGCCTTGCCTACAGATCTGGGAAAACAGGGCCAAATGAACAAATGAAAAAAAAAAGGAAAACTATTATCTGTAGTCCTACACGTCTGCCTACCAGGACGAAAAGTTCAGCGCTTCACATTACGCAACTTGTTTGAAAGCGCCAGAGGTGACACGCTTACTCCTAGAACATAACCTATCCCGTTAGGATGTCGTAACTTATTCGCTCTTGCGATTGTATTGTAGCTCGTCGCCTAAAGTATTCAACCACATGCGCAGTTGTCAAAAAGATGGGCAAAACTTTTTAGGTGATTTATGTGCACCTGTGTAGTTACAACGCTTTGATTAGACGACTTCTAGTTTGTACTGCAACTACTACAAGACTGTAACTATTGTCGTAATATTTTCCCTGAAGCTCATTTACGTTGTATTCGTAGAAGCCACTTGGAAAGAGCCAGTTGGCTTATGGGTTGTTGAAAGTACTCCCGATGCTCCACATATAGTTACCAATTTCTTCATCCGATCTAATCATATATTACCGCTAATTATTATTTTTTTTTTTGTTTTCCATGTTCTGTGTTTGTCGTCGCTGTTCGTTGTGAGCGTCAGCGTCGGCATTGCTGACCTGGTTACGGGACCTTGTGGCGCCATCACAACCTGTCCACTGAATTGTGAGCAAACTGCCCACCGTGGCAGGTGGCCGTTAACTTAATGTTTGGTCGTGAGAGGTTCAGGTCGCACAAGCCACCATTTGCCGCACCTGCCATCGCGAGGCAGTGGCACATCGCTTAACCTCTGCGCCACTGCGCCGGGAGATGAATAAGGACTCCCAGCGATATATGAACGTAAAGTATGGAATGGTCAATTCCGAATACATGGCAATAACCCATTAACGCTAGTGCGTCATTTTCTTAAGACAGAGCTTAAGTGTCTCCTTCAACTTTTTCTAGTTTCCACCTGTACACGCGATTAGAAATCTGTGTTCACATGTTATGCAGCATGAAATTATAAAAATTTGCGCATACCAAAGAACGCAAAAGCGCGCAGCTTTAGTAGTTAAAACTCCAGCAGTAGTGACTGGAAAACTCGTTTAGTTTGTTTTCTGGGCTAGCAACATGGCAGGCGCAGGATCTTGTTCACCTATAGTGTAAAAAGCAGCACAATGCGCTTATAGTTTCGAATTCGCCCTTTGTAGACTAATCCTTGCCATCGATGTCACTGATTTCATATTCTCTCCGAAGAGAGCGCCAGCAGTCTTCCATTCCTCTTTCGCGCCGGCCGTTTGCGCTCGTCACGCAGTGGTTTATTAATTGCCTCTTGTTTACTTATTTACAACCTCGATAAACAAACGACTGGTTCACGTTAGGTTGTCACCGTCTGTACACAACCGCGAGTTTGTTCTGAAATTTTAAAATGAGCGCGATTCTACGCAGACCGTGCACAGAAACAATCCTCCTTAAGGCCGCCATATTTGAACAATTGAAGAGCCGTCTCTAGGTCAAGAAAAATGCCAATAGCGATTTAGGAGACGATTACTCATGCCAGCTTGGACGTCTCAAAGTTTATAAAATATTCCTTCTTATGTTACATAGAACAGCCTAAAGCATTGTGTTATTGCATTCGTTGAAAACAAACGAGGTTCCCTGCAGGTTGAGGCTTCTGCGGGTGAGTAGTGATCTCTTAGAATTTCCATCTGCTCTTTTCGTCGCTGACATTCCGGAAAGATTGCCAAAGGAGAACGCAGATGCCATCGTTACGAAAGGTCATTAATGGCGAAGGATTTAAACACATGTATACGAATGAACATTGTTGCGAGGCCTCCTATCGTGTTATTTCATTGAACACTTCGTAGTGACACACACTTCGCTTGGGACTTTCCAGGCCCGGCTTGTGCTGTACACCTTCGTGTCTTGTAGTCCCCCTTTGCGTCACAGTGGCGTGCATTCCTGCGGCTGCTCACAATCTTCCGGTAAGGCGTCTACGCCGCTGGCGCCGTAGCCGAAGCGGTTGTTCGCCTCGAAGTTTTCTTCACTGGCTTCCACCTCCTTCCAAAAGGCATCGAAGTCAAGAGCTGGTCCGTGGCCTCCGTACTCCTCGGGCAACACCTCGGGCGGGATCTCCTCATGGAGTCTCTCAAAATTTTCGCCGTGGAATCGCGCCTGCGCAGAAGAAAAGAGTTCCAACGAAGGAAGCCTGTAATTGTAATCTGGAATTGGCCCTTATATATACGCACATACACATACATATTCGGAGGCGGCATGGTTGTTTTTTCTGCTGCTTTATAATTAATTTCCTTTAAGCAACAGATTAATTGAAGTATTATTCTCCCATCGTTCAGCACCACAAAATTAAAAAAAATATTCATTAAAAAACATTCCCCTATGCGCCTTGGCGCCTTGGGTTCGGTGACTGTTGGCTTCCTTCATAAGTTTCGCTAACGGTCCCCTCATTTCCCTTCTCTCGTTTGATTATATATATATATATATATATATATATATATAATATATATATATATATATATATATATATATTATATATATATATAAACCCCGTACTTTAACCAGGTTACAGCTAAGCCCTCGCAGAAAATCGTTCGCAGGGCTAAGTTAGGTGATGGGTACTAACAAAAATTTGGCAGACGGCTATGAAATACGGTAATGCGAAATTTGAGCGCAACTCTACACGTATTTTAGTTTTGCAATATGCCGAGGTAAAGGATTTCAGAGAGACATGTTTCTATAAACGTTGCCACCCTTCGCCATCTTCCCATGGCAGCCACCCTCCAGTTGTCCGTTTCTCCGCTCTTGTCGTAGCAGGTGGCGTTTCGCTCTGCAACTGCCTGCCACGGTTGTCAGGCGGCACCTAAGAGCCGTGCTTAATACACAAAAGTTTTCGTTGCTTTGCTGGCTTTCGTGTCTGTTATGCGGCACTTACCCGTTGGGCTAGCTTGGACTTCGTGAAGGGTCTGACGAGCGCAAAAAGCATGTCGAACGCGTATGACTGCTTCACGACGTGCACCGCCTTCAGTCGTATTGGCATGCAGTCCTGAAACCAGAGGAAAAGGCGCATTGTGATTCGATGTTGAAATCGTCACTTAATGTTCGTCCGGCGCAAAATGTAGGGTCGTTCAGGAAGTAACGAGCAATCCGCTGTAGTGCGGTAATAATTGGCATCAGGAAAGGGAAATTTTGAATGTAGAAGCATTAGTCGTTTATACCCTGATCCGCACCAAACTTTCGGTTCCTGTTGCTTCATGTAAGCCACCATGCACCATCCTCTTCTGTAATCGTCTCTTCTTTCACCCTCACCTGGAGTAGCATGCTAGGCCGCCAACCAGGGAGACCTCTCCTGTTTCATTAAAGTCTCTCCTCCTCCTCCTCCTCCTCCTCCTCCTCCTCCTCCTCCTCCTCCTCCTCCTCCTCCTCCTCCTCCTCCTCCTCCTCCTCCTCCTCCTCCATGCATGATCAACGTTGCCCTGTTTCACGACAACATGCAGTGATCGAATTCGTTTGCGAGTCCTTCAATAACTCAGCAACATCAATTCGCGGAATCTGTTGCCAGTCTATGAGGAAAACACAATGAATTGCAGTAATGTGTTTTCATGGCTTGAGTTGTTTCGTGATGGAGCTGCAACATCCAGATTCCGCCGCGTTCAGCTAGACCGTCAAGCCTCAAAACTGATAAAAAGGCATCGGTTATTGATGAACTTTTTCAGAATGACATACGTATCACCACGAGGCTGATTATGGAACACGCAGGTGTAGCAAGAGGATCCGTCTTAAGGCTATTCGGATGACTAACGTATCGAGAAAAATTTGTGATTGCTGGGTTCCACGTCTCTTGACAAGGGAGTTGATGAAAATCAGGAAAATTGTGTGTGATTATCTGCAAAGTTTCTTTGGGTATTGTCCACATTGCTTTCATGGAGTCATTCAGTTCTGAAGTCATTCATGAAGGTGTATCGAATTTACATCTGTCTGGACGATTGTAGGCTTCTCTGTGTAGCAAACATGTTTGAGATGACAACGAATTGATTGCGTGTATAGAAAGCGGTGCAGTTACCAACCCTGAGAGTATAACGAACGTCCCTTCCGGTCATGGAAACAAAGATGGTTACAGTGCAGCTATTGAAGTGGATAAAATGTTCAGTGACATTTTAAAATTACCACACCAGCAGTATACTTCCACGTATAGATAATCATTTCCCTTGTGCTCACCATTTCGGAGCTACAGTGGATTTTGCGGCACTTTTGGACCGACCTTTGTATATTAAGTTTCTTCAGGGGTCACACTGCATACTCCTTCACGAAATTGCCATGGACTGCCTCATTTTGATCGTAGTGACAAATATGTGAGCGAGGAGTCAAATTCTGGGTGGTACGATTTTCAACATGCGTTTTCAATATTTATAGCAGCATTGGAAGGTTGACTGAGTGAATTAGGCGCGCACAGCTAAGTTGTCAGGAGAGCAGCTTCCGCACTCAAGATATGGCATGCCGAAACTGGCCAGATGGTTAGAACAAGATATATCTAAATGTACCTAGTGCTTTACGAGCTATATGTTAACCCAGAATGTAAAGCAGCTAATTTGTTTTTAAAATATCACGACTACATCCGGTACCCTTCTTCTCAATTCTTCACTTACTCTATTATTTATATAAACTATCGCGCGACTTATTTGTCTCAGTCCTGTCTTCTACTACTTTTCCGGCTGTGGGATATTTCAAGTTACAACCGTTCATTGAGGTAGTCTTGGGGCCTGCGGCCATTTCTTTTATATTTCTGATAGAGCAACGGCTGCTGCTACAACTATTGCTATAACTACCACGTACCACTTGATCACACCTTCTCCTATGACTGCCCTACACCACCCATTTCCTTTTTATCCATTTAATGCAGAGCTCAGTTTCCAAACTAGCAATCGGCATTTCAATTAGCGCAACACGCGTGTCGAACCGCAATCCCGTTTCCGCAAATTAAGGACAAAGATTGCTGTTAACCTGGATGTATTCCAAGGCTCTTCTCAGGAGGCTGATGCTCATGCTCAATAGCTTGTCAGCAGTGAACCCGCTGAAGTCTACAAGTAGCACGATTCCTACAGTTTGCACCACCGGGTCGCACGCCAAGTGTTCGTAGCAGATCAGGCCAGCTCGATGGAAATCCATGTAGGGCACTTCTTCAGGCATCCACATACCTGAAAAAAAAAGAAAACAAAACTGAGCGGATTACGAAGCATGACACAAGCCATGCTTTAAGCGCACATCTAAGCAGTCATGCACCAACTTCCGTCAGATGGTAAGCAGCGAAGTAAAATAAAAATGGCCCTGCTCGCAACTAGAGGCCCCAGAAAAATTTCTGAACGCCATGCTTGGTTGATACTCTGCGACTAAAAACACTTCGTAACCAATTGTAAATGCAAGCCACACGCCAAGTGCCTTGACCGCTAAAACACTCGAACCTTGGCCTCACCATCATCACTCAGATGTATGGCGCGCCTGAAACGGGTAGGCTGGTACTTCCGGATAAGTACTCAACCACGTCTGAGATCGGTCCTTCTGCATAGCACGCACATGTGAAGCGTGCTAGGTAAGTGGGCAGCCCCAGAGGGTACCTTTCTTTTTCCCTACCCAAGTTACTGTTGTAAGGTTTACTTTTTCTTGCTTAATTTCCCGCATGCCACGACATCCTTCTTTTTTTTTTACTTATAAGGAGGACGTGTCTAAAAGCACGTATTAAATTAACCGAAATGGAGGAACCAATGCTTAGGAAATTATAAACTCCTTTTATATCCCCAGCATCCTTAATAAAATATTCTTCAATGTTTATAAAACGGAATGTTAGTTTTGCCACGAAAAGCAGACGTTTACCACACGGTATGGGTTCCCAACACAATCCAAGAATAGACACATTCGTGAACCCGGTGAATGAACAATGGGAGGGTGCGCGGGAGGGAGGTACCCGGCACTCGATGCAGCAACGGACGTGCATCTCTGTGTGGACTCATTAACGCATTCCAGCTGGCGCTGATTTCCCCCTTACTAGTTGCGTAATCGCCATTCAATATTTAGTTGATTCATAGTATTGTGTTTCATGCTTCATGTCCCAACCCGCAGGACCCGTTCTGCTGCACGGTAGATGCGGGGGCAATACGGATTATCGTGTACTTCAACACAGGGTTAATCACTCTTAAGCAGTTATTAGTACTCATAACAGTGTAAACGACAGATATAAGCGCAAATTAGATCAATGAAAGCTCTAATTTTCCTGTACATGCTCACAAATTTTATTATTTTCCCTAGTTTTGACATTTCCCAGCAAAGAGCCAAAAGTTTAGAACGAAGCAAGATATTTTGAACTTAAAGTACCATATCTACAAGCGTTCGAAAATTATGGGTGGCAGAGTTAACACTCAAGCTCTCAGAAGAATGTTAGCGCATATTCGGCACGCGGAGCTTGCCTGGCCGGAAGACAAAGATGGGGCGACCGAGGACGTCCTTCTCAGGCATCCTCATATAAAGCGTCCGAGCAGCTGGTGGCACATTGCTGGGCAGGAAATCGACGTATACGGACCCGCTGGAGTCTCGGTTTCTGTAGTAGTTTCGGACATTTCGGAGAGCCAGGTCAACGTCGTACTTCCGCACGCGCAGGAAGCGCAACAGGAACTCGTCATCCTTCCTGGCGTTGAGATCCGGTTCCGCTGCGGGACGAGGCGATGTTGAAGCATAGTAACACAGGCAACAGAAAAGGCTCTCCGTGGCGTAAAATTTTCAGCGTTAATTAGCACAACTTTAAGGTCAGCTACAGGGTGCATGAAAAGTTCAGAAGCTACAGGGTCTGCTTTTGAGCTTTGTACTGGGACAATTATGACAGTCCCTTAGCTGAAGCCCTATAGGGGATCAGATGTAGTTTCACCTTCACTACTGAGGAACTTGGTAGCCTAACAGGCACCGTAAGCACCCGACTGCCTAGCTAAAATGCAAATCTTGTGGCCTAGGACATTTTGGAAGTCACAATGTTCTGCCTCTTTACTACTTACCACATACTACCAATTGGTTAAAACTGGAGTTGCATGCAAGATATTGAACATGAATCGCCTTTCGAATCATGGTGGCTTCAGAAAACCTAGTCGTTCATTGTTCGAGACGCACGGTATCACAATGCGACAGTCGTAGGCAGGTATGAAACGGTGAAACGAAAGGTACCAGTGCCTTTCAGCACGATACTAGGGACTGACGGAACCTCCAGGAATGGGGCACCATTAGAACTCAGCAAAAAAGTACCTGCAACAGGTACACAGCTGGTGGTAGAGCGAGATACCTGCGCGTGTTCGCGACAGTACAAAAAGCATGTGATTTCACTACTAATTTTAGGCAGTGAGAATGCCTGAAGGCCTCCGAGAAACAAAAAAAAAGTGCTAGTCACGTACGAGCGCAACACACGCACACCAGATTTGAAATCTTGCTCTTCCACAGCGCCCCGCCGCGGTGGCTCAGTGGTTAGGGCGCTCGACTACTGATCCGGAGTTCCCGGGTTCGAACCCGACCGCGGCGGCTGCGTCTTTATGGAGGAAAAACGCTAAGGCGCCCGTGTGCTGTGCGATGTCAGTGCACGTTAAAGATCCCCAGGTGGTCGAAATTATTCCAGAGCCCTCCACTACGGCACCTCCTTCTTCCTTTCTTCTTTAACTCCCTCCTTTATCCCTTCCCTTACGGCGCGGTTCACGTGTCCAACGATATATGAGACAGATACTGCGCCATTTACTTTCCCCAAAAAACCAATTATTATTATTATATTCCACGGCGCCTCAGCCTTAGGGCCGTTAGAAAAGGGGTTGAGTAGAGCGCGAAAAAGGAAAGAGAGGAAGAAGTGTCGTAATGGAGGGCTCCGGAATAATTTCGACCACCTGGCGGGAAAAGATGACCAGAAAGTACCGCCGCGGCAACAGCGAAGACAAGGGCTGAGGACATGTCTCGCGCATACGCCTGGTGCTTGGCCGACTGGCACTTAAAGAGGTAGGGGCTACTGAGCCGGAGTTCCCGGGTTCGAACCTGGCCGCGGAGGTCGCGTTTCGATGGAGGCGAAACGCAAATGCGCCCATGTGCTGTGCGATGTCAGTGCACGTTAAAGATCCTCACGTGATCGAAATTACTCCGGAGCCCTCCACTACGACACCTCTATCTCTCTCTCTACTTTCACTCCCACCTTCCTTCCTTCCTTCCGTTACGGTGCGGTTCGGGTGTCCACCGAGACATGTGAGACAATTACTGCGCCATTTCCTTTCCTCAAACGCCAATTTTAAGTTTTCAATTTCCGCCGCGCCCCGCCGCGGTGGCTGAGTGGTTAGGGCGCTCGACTACTGATCCGGAGTTCCCGGGTTCGAACCCGACCGCGGCGGCTGCGTTTTTATGGAGGAAAAACGCTAAGGCGCCCGTGTGCTGTGCGATGTCAGTGCACGTTAAAGATCCCCAGGTGGTCGAAATTATTCCGGAGCCCTCCACTACGGACCTATTTGTTCCTCTCTTCTTTCACTCCCTTCCTTATCCCTTCCCTTACGGCGTGGTTCAGGTGTCCAACGATATATGAGACAGATACTGCGCCATTTCCTTTCCCCAAAAACCAATTATTATTATTATTATTATTATTATTATTATTATTCCGCCGCGTATCGCTTAGCGTACAAGGACCCCGTTGCGTGCGCGTTTGCACCCGGTCAGGACAGGGGAGGCAGCTGTGCCCTTACAGAAATTACTTTAGACAGTCCCTAGACTGCCCATACTCTTTTGTCTATAAAGTCTATAGACTCTCTATAGACAAATCTTATAGCCTTGTCTGTAGGCAATAAAAATGCTATAGACAGTTTATAGGCAGTCTATAGATTTATGGCCATACACTTTTAGTAGACTTTCTTCTATACACAGTCTATTGGCTATGAATAGACAAAAGGAAATATCTATATGAAAGCAATAGAGTCTATAAGAAGTCTTTAGTTAGTCTATAGACCATTTTTATGAGGGTGGCCGGCATGCTGTCACTCAGCCGCACCGAGTGTTGGCTGCCGACCGAGTCGACGGCAAACGCAAACGAGCCGAACTAAACCGCCTAACATTCCAAGCACGCGAGGAGTAGAAAGCGACAAACCTACGTCTTAGGAACATAACAATGCGCCAACAGATACCACCAGAGGATTCCAACAGAGGATGAGAGTGCGAAGCGTCAGCCGAATCGAGGCACAACGCCAAGCCTTTAACGCTATAATGCTGCCAAGAAGCAAACCACGAGCAGTCGCACAATGCTGTACTTTGTGCATGGAAAGCATCATAACAGAATAGATCGCGTAACCAGACACTTCGGTTTCATTAGCCTACCATTCGTGTTAAGCGGTAGCAAAAATTATGATTCACATCAAAGCATCTGGCCCCGCCGGGGTGGCTCAGTGGTTAGGGCGCTCGACTACTGATCCGGAGTTCCCGGGTTCGAACCCTACCGCGGCGGCTGCGTTTTTATGGAGGAAAAACGCTAAGGCGCCCGTGTGCTGTGCGATGTCAGTGCACGTTAAAGATCCCCAGGTGGTCGAAATCTTTCCGGAGCCCTCCACTACGGCACCTCTTCTTCCTTTCTTCTTTCACTCCCTCCTTTATCCCTTCCCTTACGGCGCGGTTCAGGTGTCCAACGATATATGAGACAGATACTGCGCCATTTCCTCTTCCCCAAAAACCAATTATTATCATCAAAGCATCTTTTCAGGCGTTGTGTGCAGTCTGTGCAACATAGTTAGCAATGGTTCG
This sequence comes from Amblyomma americanum, assembly GCF_052857255.1. Classification (NCBI taxonomy): domain Eukaryota; kingdom Metazoa; phylum Arthropoda; class Arachnida; order Ixodida; family Ixodidae; genus Amblyomma; species Amblyomma americanum. The sequence goes on from NC_135502.1 coordinate 41,018,655, forward strand.
ACTTTGCCACTGTGCCTTTGCACGATCTGACAAGGAACCTGCCATTTTTTTTTTCTGGAAATTAGGGCGGGGGTGGGGGGAGGGGGGTGAGAGCAACATTTTCAAAACCTCGTTGTTGTTTTTTTTCTGGGTGGGAGGGGGGGGGGGGGTATTTTTTTTTTTTGGCACGAATTAGCGACCACTGACGCAAGTTGTTTGAGACATACGACTGTCGCTTCTAGCTTTTGTAAGCCATCTAGAAATGACAGCTGATTGCTACAAGGAAGTGCTCTACCGTTCTGTTATTTGTTTTTCGTTGTGTACATTGCCATCCTCGTGGGCAACGCTTATGCGGCCCTTCTAAACCTTCCTGCAGTTTGCGTAAACATTCAGTGTGTTTTCGAAACGCCCAACAGTCGAAACGCCCAACAGCCTTGGAATAGGACGGCGTTAATGTAGATAGCGCTTGGTATAATGATGCGGGAAAAAAAATGCCGCCAGTGCCTGTGTTCTGGGTTCTTGCTTCTGAGATGTGCCTTTTGATTTCATCCACAGATAAAACGATGTAGTGAGATAACGAGGAAAAAAAAAAAGATTTAAAGTCATCAGCTAACTGAAAAGGCCTCTAAAGATATCTGGTAGCTTCCGCGCACTAACTTCAGCTTTGCATAGCGACAAACTAAACAATTTAAGGTGCATTTGTCATTATAAGTCGAGTTTAAGTCAATTTTTAAGACCCGTTTCTCGGGGTGCGAGAATCGGCTGAAGTCCACTGAACAATTGCTACGACCGGGGTCGCCGTCGTGTGTTGTCCCTTCTCGTCCAGCGTAATTCTTCATAGCTTAACTAAAATTTTGGGAGGTAATTGCCTTGGCGAACTTCAACTTGAATTTCTACCGCCCTTCGCAGCGCAGGTGTCTTCAATATTTTGGGAATCCGGTCGAGAAGTTGCCTGTCTACGTATTGCACTTGTTTATTTTCGAAATCCAAACCCCCGCGAGGACTTATTTCCAACACGCTCGGCGTGAGTGAATGCGGACAAACTCATCTCATGATTCGCTAGTAGCACCCGCTTGGTCGGTTTTAGCAATTTATTGCCCTTTCTGAAAGATCAGATCTGTATACAGGGAACTATCGCTTGACCGAACACTATGGGATGTCAGGAAATATTTCGCTTTAGTGAAATAAGGACGCAGCGGTTTATGTTGATCAGCCAAAGTAAACGGTAAGCATGAATATTGTTCGTAAATGTATTTATTTCTCATGCCGAAAATTGAGCGAACGCAAAGTTTACTTAGAGCTTCTTACAAAGGGCAGCAATTCCGTGCTGTACATACGTATCCAGTATTGCAACCATTCTAAACTGAGCGAGTTGAGTTAGAGCTTTATTCTGCGCATCATTTCTAGAACAGATGCCGGGCGACGACTGCTTTCAGCTTCTCAGAACACATTACAGAATCCCCATTTTCCTAAATTCTGGAGTAATCATTATCTACTGCAACAGATCTCCATAAGCCAGCTGCATATCCATCCCAGCCTAAACCAGGCATGGCATTCTGCAGTTTCGCAAGTGAGAGTATATCGCAGGAGAAGTTTCTGAAGCTTCGCAGTTCAAAATTTCCATCACCCGCAGTTTCGCAAATGAAAAACTCCCGAATGTGCGCCAAAAAGATACATTCTTACGCGAGAGCACTATTTTCGAATTTTGCGCACGCTTTTCGACCTGAAAGGTGCTGTGGTGTCATCTTCTTTGCATTGAAAATCATTTGAATTGGATTGAATGACTGACGTTTCGGTTTGGAATATTGCACAAGCTTGTCTTACCCGCCGCGGTGGCTCAGTGGTTAGGGCGCTCGGCTACTGATCCGGAGTTCCCGGGTTCGAACTCGACCGCGGCGGCTGCGTTTTTATGGAGGCAAAACGCTAAGGCGCCCGGGTGCTGTGCGATGTCAGTGCACGTTAAAGATCCCTAGGTGGTCGAAATTATTCCGGAGGCCTCCACTACGGTACCTCTCTCTTCCTTTCTTCTTTCACTCCCTCCTTTATCCCTTCCCTTACGGCGCGGTTCAGGTGTCCAACGATATATGAGACAGATACTGCGCCATTTCCTTTCCCCCAAAACCAATTAAAAAAAATTAAAAACAAGTTTGTCGAAGTGGAGTTCGTTCAAATAGTGCAGAATTTTCCTAGTCGCGACCACTCACCGTCCAACTGGCGCTTCAGTTCCTCCAGGGCTTCCCGCCGCTTCTCTGGCGTCTCTCCCAGCTCTTCGCGAGCTATTCTCTGCAGGTGAGCCGAAAGTGCACCGTCTGAAGTGTCCACCACTTCGTCGAAACATTTCTTGACGTAAACGCCAGTCATGGTCGATATGCAGCCGGACTAAATGCGACCAACTTGAATGGACCGGGGAACTTATTGCAGCGGCGCGTATATCTGCCTACGATCACAATTCACTGTCAGCGAAGACGACGACTGCGCTCTACTCGGTAAACAAGGACGCGTGCTTGACCAGGAGACAAGTGCACTTCCCCGAGCGTTGAGCCAAAGCGCGAAGCGACGACCGCGCGTGCGACGGGAGGCCTTGGATGACGCAAAAGGTTTTGTTATACATCTTTAGCGCGTTCGCGACGTTTCCCCATTGCAGAGGCTTACCGACACTCTCCAGGATGTGCGGAGGACGCAGATGCAGCGCGTGCGGAGGGGTGGAGGGGAGGGGGGAGCAGTGGCGACGGTGGCGTCGCTGCTCTTGTCACCTTGGCGTTTATTTCCAAAGCGCTGCGGCTGGTAATGATTATGCGCTCTCCAGTCGCTTTCTCTCGATTGGCGAGCAGAACCTTCTTTCTCGTGTCATGTGTTGCAACGTGTCGGTGAACGCGCATTACAGGTTTCACAGTTACAGGAAAGTTGCCGGCCAGACAGGTTGCGCGCACGAAACGATTGGAACGTGGGGCTTATTACAAGAGTCACAATGTTCTGTAGCTCTCCACGACCTGAATGATGCCGACATCGTCCTGGCATTGTCAGTTCTTCAGGTTCTGTCATTAATAATAATAATAATTAGATTTTAGGGAAAGGAAATGGCGCAGTATCTGTCTCATATATCGTTGGACACCTGAACCGCGCCGTAAGGGAAGGGATAGAGGAGGGAGTGAAAGAAGAAAGGAAGAATTAGGTGCCGTAGTGGAGGGCTCCGGAATAATTTCGACCACCTGGGGATCTTTAACGTGCACTGACATCGCACAGCACACGGGCGCCTTAGCGTTTTTCCTCCATTAAAATTAGCATGTTCTGTTCTTTCATTCATGATTAACATTTCTGTCATTAACTCATACCTCCCACATAAACTGTACTGGTCGTCAAATCCAGTCTATGACACCTTTTCACAGTTTTTCTCTACAAATTCGTTTCTGATCTATAAAGTGTTGCTAGTAAGAGTACTTTCAAACTTATTATCTAGAGATCAGACATAACGAGTTTCGGGCAATTCTTTTACTGTATTACCAGTAGTATTACGATTATTTGTTAAGGTCTCGAAACGTCGACCGCCCGTTTATTTTTGCTATTTTTTGGTAAGAAAATGACGCAGTAACTCTTTCACTTCTCGGCGAATACCGCGACAGCTCATGAGGAAAGGGAAGAAGGAGGCAGTGAAAGAAGAGGCGCAGTAGTGGAGGGCGCCGGAATATTTCGACCACCTGAGAAGCTTTAACGGGCACTGACATCGCACAACACACGGGTAACTTTCGCGTTTCGCCTTCGGCAGTCTGAAGCCGTTGCCGACAACGTGATCAGCGCTCCCAGCAAAGGGGAGAGTAACTACACCATCTTTGGCGCGAATGACAGATTCGAGCTAAGCAGGTTCCTCCCCTAGTTTTGCCGATCACTGGAATTTATTGGCCAGGTAGCAGGAGGAAGGTGTGAAGAAGCTCCGGAAGAAGTTAGCTTCTCCAAGAATTTGATTGCGTTTCGAAACAGCGCCGCCGAGAAAAAAAATGCTTAGGCCAAAGCGATCCCACAGTGTGGTCTTCCAGTTCTTAGTCAGCAATTTCCGAAGTTCTCCGCTCACCGTTACTCCACTCGTCGCGTGCGTCGGGCTGCCACTAGGTCTTCCACAATCGCTTGGGTCGGAGTAGTGGACAAATCCTCGCGCTTGAAACACAGGAGGAGAACTGGGCGAGCGTGCGACGGCAGGGTTTCGGTTGGAGTGCGTCTGACTATATAGTCACGTGGCGATGACGGCAGTCCAGCAGTTAGGAAGACAGCGAATGGCTTTCCGGACGAAGTTCTTTATTAGGCTGACCTGCACCCACAAAGAGCTGAATGACTCAGCGGCCGCGATATCATCAAGCATGCACTGTGGTGATTGAGCAAAACCGCCGCCGCTCTCGCCCGCGCTCAATTTAAAGCTGGCTAAGAAGCTACGAGATAAGCAGTTGTGTGTGGCTGCGTTCATTCGAGATAAAACTAGTCGCATCTCCCGACACAAAGTGATAAAGCGGCGTGCCGGCGGCTTTCAGCACGAACTATCAAAAGGTACAAAGCTTTGCGGCAATATGCATACGTGAAGTGTAAAGGTGTACGCCTTTACACTTCACCTTTTAGTCAGGTGAAGTGTAAAGGCGTATACCTTTACACTTCACCTGACTTTGTGTTGACTGCGCTGACGCTGAGTTTGTATATCGCATTCCATGATCGTTTTATCCTAAGCATTTACGATTTTGCTAAGCAAAGCGCCAACTGTGGCTACTTTGTTGACTCTTAAATGACTATTACTTTGAAAGAAAGAAAAGATCACTGAACACCTACCGTTCCTCCCTTCGTCTATTACGTAAAACCTACCCAAATCTTGACTAGCGTCAATTCGAAAATTATGGTACACATTACTCATTCCCACATCGTAATCGTCTTAACATATGTCAAAATCTTTTACCTTAACCAACAGGAATAAAAAAAAGCCTCTCCCGTGACATTAAGCTCACATTAATTCTTCATAACCTCAACACTAGAGCTGACCTTCCCGTACTGATTGATGACCTCCTCATGGTCTTCGAAAAAGCAGTGGACAAAATGCCGCATAAGTGCTTGGAATTAGAACTTGCACGACTAGACCTTAACCGACTTAGTTTCTAGATGAACAGAAGATTTCCTCACTTATCGTCAACCATCTGCCGAAAATAATAATAAGCATTCCTCTTTTGCTGATATTTTCTCTAGCGTGACCGAAGGCAAGGCTCTTAGTCCTCTTTTCTTTTATTTGCATCGACGACTTATCCGATATTATGTCGTCGAACTTTGGCTTTGCCCAAATGAATGCGTCATTTACCTTCTACTAATAAAGCTATGGATACTAATGCTCCTTAGAGCGATTTATTTAACCATACTATAACAAATACTAACATGACTGCACTCCTTTACTTGCACAGACTACAAAATTACCAGACTCCACATTATCTTCTGAATGGTTATTTCGTCTCATCCCTCAATGGCATTCAGCATTCAGGTGTTAACTTTTCGCAGAACATTTCTTCTCATATCATGCGAATAGTTTAAGTCAAGCGAGTTCTCAGCTGCCTTCGTCGCAATTCAAACCTAATTTCCCCTTGGGTTAAGTTACTAGCGTAAAAAAACACCCATCTGACCGATGTTAATGTGTCTACCATCTCGGACGCGCTCAATTGAACCGAATTAATTCCATTGAACTTGTTCAAAATCGTGTGGTCGATTAATGTACTTAGATCACTAGTAATTCACATGTATTACTTACCTTAAGAAAAAGCAGCTTTGCCTAACCCTTACCAGCGCCGTAAAAACGCAAGGTTATGTCTATCATGAAATCTCGGTTCTGGCAGTCTTCATGCCATAGGTAGCATATGAGGATTCTCGCACAGAAACCGCACTCACCTTTCGATCACGTTCCACGAGATGCTCGCGGTAATACAGGCGCACTACGTCCATCGTATGAACGAAGGTGGCGCTGGTGGACACTCTCAAGGTTTACACGCAGTACAAGTCCCCCCAAGAGTAGAATATTGGACAGCCGCTGCCGTAGCTCAGCTTGTAGAGCACCGTAAGCGAAATTCGAAGGCCTCGAGTTCATATCCCACCGGTGGAATGTGGCCTAATCAGTGAAATTTAAGCCATAAGAGAGTTACTCTATCAATTTTCGATTCATACACAAAAAAGAAAAGCAGCATTGTTTTTGGCCCCGATGATTGCTTGTTCCACGGTTTCATTGCGATTTTAGTTACCACACTAGTCAAACTGCTCAATGTTTTGCAGTCCGCACAACTCACCGCAAGAGTGTTCACCCACCTCGAGCTTGCATCATGACCCACCCGCACATTTTTGTCCAAACAGCCAAGGGCTGCAACAATATTCCCACAAGGAGCATCCCTGGTACATGCTCGCTTCAGTTCAGAAGAGCCATCAAATAACTTTCTTTTTAACAGCGTCATATAGCCTACTATCGGAAGGGCCCTTGAGGTACTTAAAATAAACTCGTACACTATTATGCCAAGCGAAAAATTACTAAATATTTGTTTCTACTGAATTCGCGTCACTGATCCAAGAAGAAACACCATGTCCGGTTCCCGGTTCACAACAAAGAACAAAAATGGACGGTCGACGAGGACCTTGCGTGGTTCTTGGTCACACAGAGCCGTCGTTGAGTCGGCTAAGCCGGACTCTCCCATCAGAGGCGCAGGTGGACCCATGCGCCCAACCTCAAAGGAAGCAAAATGCTTCGCTGACGAGAGAGCGACGTCTGTATGCGCTCCCTCGCACAGACTCGTTAAATCGGCGGTTTCGCTGAATGCATCACCTTCGCCCATTGCCACAAGTAAACGCTTCAAATCGGTGACGCACGCGACACTAAATCTCGGCAGGGTCACTTGTACGTCTCCCTGCTCTCTCAGCGTCCCCAGGTAGTGTAGAATCTTTGGTGCGCTTAAAGTTTCCTCGATGTTCGCGAGGCCATCGACGTCGTTGGGCAGAAGAATGATGAGCGACTGAAAAGGGCACTCGAATGGCAGTTCAACGAGGCTCGCTCCGAGTTCAGCGCACTCAGCGACCGGATACGGAGCCGTCTGCGTCATCATGGCAACGGTGGAAGACCTGTCCCTCGTCTCGTGGAAGGTTCCCCAGGGAGCCCGGTCGAAACGACGCCACCAGCGCACTTCCTGTCGAAGTAAGCTGACAAATACTAGCTTCGAGTCGACGTTGACGTCCTGGCACGCGAGTGCTTGTCCCGGCTCGGCTATAGAATAAGAAGTCGAGGCCCGAACGAAGGCGTCCATGGACAAGCGACACTGCTCGGCGCTGAAGGCAAAGTCCTTGCGGTGGCCATGCACCGACAGCTTGTCCATGGCCGCAGCATACTCATCGGTGAGCTTGATGTTCTCGGCGTGGTAGAGACAGGCGTACGCGGTGAGGCGCAGGCCATCCCGGACGTACCGAGGCGACGAGATGCTGTTGCTGCAAGGTAGGTCTCGGGACCAGCGCGCGAGGCGCTCCAGGAGCGCACCCTTGTGGCAGTTCCAGTAGGAGGCGTGCAAGAGGCGCGCAAGTTTGGCTGCGGTTTCTCCCCGTGCTGCGTAGTGGACCATGGCGAGGGTGCAGGCCACGAGCCAGGGGGAGAGGACCAAGTTACCCTGGTTGCTGGACAGACGCATCTGACGGTAGAGATCGACGGGGAGCTGTAAAAGCGGGCCCGCCATCTCAGGTGCCATGTCGAAAGAATAGACGTCCAGCCTGGAAAAGAAAAGCAACGCGGGTGTCTCAGTGACCTGAAGCGCGTCCTCTTCTGTAGATTGTGCGCAAAATCCGTAAGTGTCAATGTGCCTAGAAAGTAATATCGCACTAGAAAGTAGTAGAATGCGCTCAGAAAGCAGTATCGCACAGGTTAAACCATCGTCATTGCAAGGGATTGCCTACTACTAAATATTTCAAAACGAATGTGAGCCGCTCGTCAGCTGCGCCGTTTCCAGCAATGCCAGAGTGTCCCGGTATCCACTGGAAGACGATGTCATGACCCTCTTCCTGCGCCTGGTGTGGGAGATATCTTAATTCAGCTACGAGTTGATCGTGATCGCCATGGCGTAAAGCAGAATTAAGACACTGTAAGGCTGCTTGCCTGCCAACATTGTCCAGATACCGTTGACAAGAGCCGACGCAGCAAGACATCTGCGAATGCTTGGTCGAAGAGAGCTTTTAGCGTCGTGGTTCTCTACTAGCAACTCCACATGACGTCTGCTCCGGCTAGACCCCTTACTCCGACTCAGTCCTCCGTCCGGCCTCTCCCGCTGCGATGCTACGCTGTTGTGTCGCCTGTGGTTGGGAGTGGCGTTCACAAATGCCTACTCCCACTTAATCACAAAGGCAGACTCTCCTGCGTGTGAGATGTGTGGGTGCGCCGAAACTATAGAACACCTTCTTTGTAACTGCCCTCGGTTTCAGCGTGAGCGTGCACTCCTGGCTGCAACACTTCGCCGTTTAGATCCTCGGCCTCTTACTGAAGCCAATATTCTGGGTCCTTGGAGTAAGCCTTCGTTGCAGAGGACAGCTTTGAAGGCATTTCTTAAGTTCTTGAAGGACTCAGGACTGAGTGCAAGACTGTGAACAATTAGTGTGTGCCCTGTGTACCCTACAAGTAACGGCCAACGGACACGTTGAAAAGTCATCATCTCCCTTTGTTCTCTCCCCTTCCTATCTCTCCCTCCGTTCCCCTTCCCACGTGTAGGGTAGCATACCGGGCGCTGCCTAGTTAACCTCCCTGCCTTTCCGTCTTTCTCTCTCTCTCTCAAAACGAATGCAGCCAAATACTTGAAGGCCAATTTCCACACCGTTCCTGCGCAATCCAAAACTTTCCGACTATTCGTAACTTGGAGTTCGCCGCCTCTGCTGAACAGTCTGCGTTGAGTTAATTTTGCTACCATATTTCATATTGTCTTACGTTCCCAGTATAGACGAAGAATACTGCGCTCAGTAGTAAGCTATCCACACCCACTGAGACTAAGCACAGTGTAGAACAATGGTCGTTCACGTCTCAGGCGGTCCTTCTCAAGCAGTGTGCAAAACCGAAGAAAAGGCTTGTTGCGCAACTTAGCATTAATTGACCCCAAGGCCTAAACTTATATAAATATTTTTAAAAAAGAGGGCCGGCTCACAGATCGCTATCGGTGCTGTGGTCGCTATTGTCGAACTCAGAGCTGCCACTGGTGGGTGTGCTGGAAGTCTGGCAGCAGCTGCGCGAGGAAGTCGCCGGAGACGAACCCGATGGCTCCGAGGCATAGCTCACGGCCGCTGCCGCTGAGGAGCTCGAGGAAGTCTCGGATGAGTCCGAGGTCGAGGGCACCGAGAAAGAAGGCTGGCTGTCCTTCTCCTCGTCCTCCGCTGGCCTGAAGGACAGCAAGGCCTCCCAGTCAGTCCAGGGCGACGCCAGGTTAACAGCGTGGACCGCACAGCGATGCAATACCGAAGCGACCAGCGATTCTTCTGCTTCTTCACTTTGAAACACGCGAGCTGAAAGCACGCGCATTCCTCTCGCTGGCTAAAAGGTCACAGATTAGAAAACCCGTCTCATCTTTGTGCTTTAAAGCACCACAAATCAGCCAGGTATTTATTGTTGGTTTGTCTAAACGCAAATAAAAATATCACAAGAGCAATAGAGTTCTGAATTATATTAATGGATAAAATTCTTTTATTAGAATCACGTTGGATTGTTGGCCTAATTGCGTTGTTGTTGCCTCAAAAGCGATGGCAAAAACCCACGGGGTGGTATTGGCCAGGGTTTCGTGCAGGTCCAAACAGGAGAAAATTCATCCAGGTTTTTCTCAAGCGACTGATAAATATAAATAGAGGAATCTCTGAATACAAATAACGAATTTTCAAAGATCTTGAGAAAATCGATATTGAAATCGAGCAAACAAAGCGGAAATAAATAAATTTTAAAGAAATAACTATAAATAATTTATTTTTGAAACAAAAGTAAAGGCAACGAAAAGTTAGCACAAAAATCTCCTGGTTTCGATGACATACCTGTGAAGAAACTCACCCATCTGCCTAAGGGCATGCCCTTTGACGGTTGCACCGGAGGAGAGGAGTACGGGAAGAGTAAACGGCAGTCCTAACTGAGCGAGAGGATTTTGCAAAAACTGAATTCTCTGCCGTGCAAACCGCCGGATGAAATTATCCATCGTTTCAAAGTCCCCGCATGACGCACATAGATTCGACGGCGTGAACCCAGAGCGGCATAAATAAACATTGAGACGAGGAATCCTGCTGCACAACAGCGTCATGGAAGCCTCGCATTGCCTTGAAGCGCATGAATGTATGTTCCATGGAAATTTGGGATTTTTGATGGGAGTCTTCGGGAGCGCAGTAAGGATCACATGCGGCGGTCAACATTGGTGGCGCGCGCAAAAGCACACAAGGATAGAAGTAGAATCATAGAAGTCTGAATAAATCGCGCTTTTGGCGGAAGCGGAGCTCCGGAGCGGAGTAAAGTCATTTAAGTTGCAGACATCTGAGCTGAAGCGCTGGACGCGGATTGGCTGCAGCCCACATACGCTCACAGAAGTATCTAAATCGTCGGGCTAGCGGCTTGGTCGCATATGGATCAAGCCGCCAGTGGTAGTGTATTGCACCAGGTATTTTCTGCACACCACAAGCTGTAATAGCTTAGTAAAAGAGCCAAAAATAGAAATATTTGTTATAAGGAAAGGAACCCGCCGCTGTGGCTCAATGGTTAGTGCGCTCGGCTACTGAGCCACGTTTCGATGGAGGCGAAACGCAAAAGGCGCCCGTGTGCTGTGCGACCTTTGAGCACTTTAAAGATCCCGAGGTGGTCGAAAGTATTCCGGAGCTCTCCACTACAACGCCTCTTTCTCTTTTTCTTTAAAGAAAGAACGAAACGAAAATGATAACAAAAAAGGTTTAACTTAGGTTAAAGATGGCGCAGTGAACTATGGAAAGAAAAAATGATAGGCGTAACGTTAAGAGACAGGAAGAGGGTAGATTGGGTTACGGATCAAACGTCGGTTAATGATATCCTTGTCGAAATCAAGAGGAATAAATGGGCTTGTACAGGGCATGTAATGCAAAAAGAAGATAACCGCTGGTCCTTATGGGTAACGTAATGGATTTCAAGAGAAGGCAAGCATAGCAGGGGGCGGCAGAAAGTTATGTGACAGGATGAGATAAAGCAGTTTGCGGGGATACGGTGGCCGCACCTGGCACAGGACAGGGTTGACTGGAGAGACATGGCAGAGGCCTTTGTCCTGCAGTGGGCGTAGTCAGGCCGATGATTATGATGATGAACCACTCACATTACTAATCCTCCTGCGTTGGTTTGCAAGAGCCCCTGGTGCAAATTATAAAAAATAATGGCAGTGTTTAACTCCACAAAAAAAATTCCCCCTGTTGTCCCCCTCCGCTTTGTCCCATCCATGAGGGCATCGTTCTCGCGGCAGTTGACTCATAGCTAACGTTACTCCTGCCTTTTATTAAATCACGAGGTGAAGCGAGTTAGCCTTTGAAAACTGCACCGTCAAGTCGCAGCAGAAACATCTGGCATGGAGGTGGTGTCCTTCTGCGCTCCTGTTCCTGCCGGGCCACCCCTTCGCTTATAGAAAACGGACAGTGAGGCCTTCACAATGAAGGACATCTAACACGCGTAAATGCTCTGCAGCAGATGTGCTGTTCTGTTTGTGCTTCCGCCGTTGTTTTCACAAATCGAAGTCCCGAGAAGGCTCGTAGCTCTTGCACCGGAATGGACGCTGATTTCTCCAACGCCGCTAGCCTAGATTCGCTAAGTATAAATGGTATTCCACAACGATCCTCAATAGGTAATATTACCGAAATATTTTTTTTTTACTTTTGGAGCTTGAAGAATATTTTGTACATCGTTAGGCAGACGCAATGGAGAAGTTAACGCAAATGTCGGGGTAAATAAATCTATTCTGGTCTTCAAATCAAACATTTACAGAATAGACGGCAGTAGTGGTATGGGATTTCAGTATAGCAAAGTTACGGTACACTCAGCGTGAAGCAGTAAGCGCTATAGGCGGAATACCTATAAACAGAAAGGACACGTATTCACAAAATCGAAAGCTTAAATTCTTTAACACTATAGTTGTTTTCATCTCAAGCAACGGTAGCGCAATGAGCTACACATTGCCGTGAAAGTAGTGGCGGCTACACGTGCGTTAAATTGTACTCGCAGCTTGTCCTTACAGCTTTGCTTTCTTAGCCTCACGTTGACTTTGTGTTTTCGATTCATTTTCTTCAACTATTAAATTTATTCTGTTTATTTTAGTTTTGCGCATTTTTCTACGGCGCTAACAGCCATGAAATGTTTCTCTAAGCCATTGTTTCTTTTAATCCGTTCCGCATGACCGATTTTCTACAGTTTAACCAGCTGCACTTTTTTTTTCGAGAAGTGTGCTATGAGGCATTCTTATCGTCCGTCTTCTTGAAGACGAAGACAAGAACGTGAATGCTGCGGTGACAGTCAGAAAAAGGAGCTCTGCGTTGGTGCTGCCGTTTCGTGTCAACAAAAGGTAATTTATTCGCTAAATTTAAAATGTATTTGCGCGCCGGAAACCAATCAAGCCCCTCAGTGATATGGTACCGCGGCTTGTCTATTCTTTCTAGAGCTACTATTTAAAACGTTACTTTACGCTCGCCGTGACATGAATTTTGGGCGTGATTTCTAGGCGTTTTATTTTGTGGTGCAATTGTAAGACCGTAATAGTGCAAATCAATGGTTCAAAAACAGTTATATTCAGGTCATTGGTATAAAATGTTTGGACTGTGATGCCAAAAGGTTTTGACTCGCAGCTGACGAAATTCTTGTGCTCACCCACACCAGTGAAGTGTGCCTTCCCGCTTCTGCATGTTTTACCGCGATCGGTTCGCCACCAAGCAGTGTTGCCGAATCCCTGAGTGTGATTTCACTTTGACCGTGCACAGTCTGTGACTGTAACAATGTTACAGCAGCAAAGCGGCAGGGGTGACACATTTTCCGCACGATTTTGCTGAAAACATTACATGTGAACGTGGTAGTGATAGCAGGCCAAGAAAACGAGACTGTTATCAATATGTTATAATTACAGAGCTCTGCCTTTTAGTTCGGGCTTTCTGGCCAAGCGGATATCTCGTTCGAGCATATTTACACAATCATAAGCAGAACAGAAAAGTTTCAGTCGTCACAACAGATCTTTTATGTTTCTGACAAAACCTTGTAGTAACAGCAATTTTCGTAGTCACAACAGATCAGGTGTAGTTACTACAGAGAAGTACAACAGAAAAAAAATTCAGTGCTACAGAAGATTATTACAAACAGCAGGAATGTCTGTCGTTACGAGAGAACTAACAAGATTATGTCGTGTTTTTTACACGGATCTGTCGTTTTTACGACAGGTTTAAACATGTTAGGTAATTATTTACCTAATATTAATAATTACGCAACATCTTCTAATGAACTGCCGCATTGAACTGTTCTAATTCATTCATATGGAACACAATAAATATGATTGAGGACTTGAAGTTGGAACAATTGCTTGAGATAACAGAATTCATCGGAACAAAAGAAATACCTGAAATTTAACAAATCACGCATACAAGAGCTAATTCAGAACTGATGCATTAGCGATTCATTTGCCTTGTCAAAACTACACAATGAATTCAAATGCTTTAAGAAAGATATTGCCAAGGAAGAAACCTGGGAGGGCTTATGAATTTAAACACGTAGCGGTACCGTTTCTGTGTTGTTTTTTTTTTTTCAAACATACGCGTTTATTCCGACACGTATATTCACAAAGCACATGCCACCTGCGGTGCTCATTGCACATTTTATAATGGCGTCTCGCTGCTTTTTAACGCCTTTTAGACTGAGCACACCACCTCACTGTGGCATATATAAGCGTCATCAGTTTCAGCTTCTAATCATGAACACAATAGATATAATCTTTAGCCCTCTGCATCCTTATACACTTTACTTTCCCCTCTGTTTTTTTCCTTGTATTAGTTTATTTCGCTTCTCTTATGTCTGCACGTGTGACCCGTTTCCTGCAAGTTTGCAATAAAATTATCTTTTGCATCTTAGACATTTGAGAATAGAGGGCAAATCTTTTTTTGCTTCATAATAAGCTTCACTGGTGTTGTATCTTTTTTGTCCATGCCGCATTCCAGCAAGAAGCTATGGCAGACACTCCCCAGGCCGCAATGAGGGAAGCCAAACTGAAGGGCAACCTGGGCGTGAACCCTAAGTACACGGTCACTTGGCACGGCGTTCTCAACATTGCCGAAGTGGTCAGTTTGTTGTCTTCAGTATTTTTCAGTTTCAGCTTGACTCTTCTGTGAACGATTGCCTGTCGGACTGCGTACTTAACCCAAAAGAAGAGTAAGCTGCTTACACTAAGAATATTGAGCATGAAAATCGTGGTTTCTGACTTTGCTCTGTTGATATAGACATTATAGACGCAATGTCAATTACCCATATAACGTTAGAGTAGGGTGTACAAACTCGCTTCTTGAGAACAAAAAAAACCAGCAAAACTTCACTAGTTGCACACAATACAGGTTACCAGAATGCTTAGCCAATGTTCCTGGGTAATAAAGAACGAAATCCAGGAAATGAAAAACAAGAGTAGAATTTCAAGCAACAAATCTATGCCGTGACTTCCTGCTTGATGAACTACATGAGTTAGAAGAACATTGTTGTCTCTGCTGTGGCACCACACGCACTGATGGCACTTAACGAGCGGGGGATGACAGCAGCAATTTTTCTTGCACGCGCAGTAACCTCATTATTCATTTCAGAATTCCTGTTTGATTTTAATAAAGTCCGCAGATGGATATCAAATCGAAATGTTCTTCGGACCGAGAGAATCTACAGGACAAGACCAGATATGCTTTTGTTCCATATAATTTTAGGCGCCTTAAAGTCACCGTCCAACAAGGAGGAATTTTTGTGCTGAAGAGTGGATTGAAAAGAAAACATATAGCCGCTGAAGTTGGGGTTTAGTAACGAGAAAAACTAAGCTGGCCAAAGAATAAAGGCAGAACAGAAAATTTTGACACTTAAGCTACTCCTTAAGGGTATGCAGTACCATTAATGGGCCCCCTTTGAGTATCACTTCGCAAACACGAGCATTGTTCTTTCTTCCACCATCACATAACGCTTAACCGACCCTTAAGAGTGCAATGCGATAGCATTGATGATCCTTCCCATGCAAGCAATCTTTCTCGGTAGCCTAGATTTTGCCTACATGCCTATAAAGGGTGTATAGGATTTCTCTGCTACGCAGGGAATAAAGTGGCTCTTTGGTAACAGCTAGCTTTTCCTGCTCTAATTGTTTGAAACATGCATTCTTCTTGCTTGTTATTTTGAGTGGAGTTTTTAAGTGGTGGGCTGCCTGTCATCACCATATGCATGTGTCATAAGTGCCTTTGCCTCTACTGCTGTGTAAGTCTATTTTTGCACAGTGTCATATTGTAATATTAAGAACAAGCTTTCTTAAATATCTTTTTTTTAACTAGCACTTGCACCTGTCCAGCTTCTATTCTTCGTCCTGTATGGCTGCGCCAATAGTTTTCCTCGTCATAGCAGCGCAAGCTGAAAGGCATTAGAGGCAGGCCATGGCACTGCGTTCAAAACAGCGAGAGAGGTTTTTTTTGCCTTCTTCACGCAAGAAGTTTTATACGCATCGAGTAAATGTGCCATCCGCTGTCGTACAGAGTGGGTTCACGGGCACGTATAGACAGCACTGTCATACAGAAAGTTTCTTTACGTTCTTGACAATATTTACGTGAAGTCCTACTATATGTTTTATAAAGGGTATTGCACCCTTTAAGTTCCTGATGGAACATGGATGGAACATGGATGGAACATAGATGGAACATGGATAGAACATGGAACATGGATGGATGGATTATAAGAACAGAATTTATGAAAGGACTTCACCTTTAGAAGGCCTTCAGCGCCGCATTGCTGCCTGACGATTCTTTCGCGAACACACTTCCATTCCAACATCGCAGGTGGGTGCGCTGTCGGCGCTGGTGGTCATAATGCTTTCGACCAACCAGAGCACGGCGGCAAAGCTGATGGTGGTGGTGTCGTTCGCCGACGGCTACACCTCGCTCGTGATGCTCATGGGCGGCATTGTGTCCCCCTACACGCAGGCCTACCTGCCGCTGTCGCTCTACGTGAGTATGCATAGCCAGACTGCGAACAAGGCTGGCGAATACAGCGTGGAGGGGACGATTTGACGACGAACAAAATACAAGGAAACGGGAAGGAAATATTCAGAGCGATAATAAGATGACTGATGATTCTATAGAATGGCCTGCGGTAATGAAAACCAGGGTTTCTTGAAAAATCCATAATATCTCATAATTGATGAAGTCATGCTTGACTTAATTAGAGAGGAGATATAAAGAAAGAACAATATATAACAAAATTGATTGATTAACAATGGTCACAGTCAAGACACAATGTTCTGACGATAAAACTCATTCCTTGAGCCCTCAGATTAACTAATACACACCATCGAATGAGAGAAAAAAAGTGTTGACAAAAATTTATGACATCCTTCGGAAGAGAATTCAAAGGCAGTTCTCGAAAGAGCATTACTACCATTGTATCTGAAGTAATGAAAAGGGCTCTCATTTTGGAGGACGTAGAACCAAGCTGTTTAGCAATAGGAATATCTCGTCGTAATTTTCGCCACGTTAACACTTCAGCAAAGGCTGCCAGTAGTTTCTCAGTGGTCTCTGAATTGAAGCCATCATTCAGACCACTTTGTTTCTTAAAGGGCAGGATGTTTCCCTCTGCGTTTATCTTTACGTTCTTATTCCCTCTTATCGCCACTTCAAGTGTTACGAATCGGCAAACTGCGAGGCGTGTTTTTCAGAGAAAACTGTTCATACATTATGGCCTAGTGGCTTGGGCGGCCGCCTTGGCTGCGGGAGGTGTTTGGTTCAAAACGGACCGCTGCACATCCAGCGGTAAATATTGGTGCTGTCAAAAAGTGTTGGTGGTTACCCCTGCAGTAAAGATCATCTCTTTAGGAATTCGCAAGCAGACAGGCCCCAGGAGACAACGAATCGGCCTTTCGTTTTCATTTCATAAATGTGGCTCCTCCTCTTGATGTCATTTTGACATGTTTGGTGACTATGGACGATTTGTTGCCTTTTTCTTCTTTTACATTCGACGACGTAGGGCGCTGATCACTGGAAGCGTTCTCCTAAATGCTCGTCTCCAATGCTCGCGCTCATTCGCAGTTCCTGCTGTACCACTTGGTAGGAAGCTGCTTCCTCCTCTTGAGCAGCGGCTGGCTCATGGGCAAGGCCAATGGCGAGATCCTCATGCAGGCCGCGGCGGTGAGTGCGCATGCGCACTGCTCGGCTATGCTTAGTGCCACTCGCACGTCAGGGTTATGTGGTCAGGTATTTTCGCGTACGAAGTTTTCCTAAAACCTGGAGCAACGCTTAGCCCGGTAGCGATCGACAACATGTGAGACAGGACTTGACGCAATGGTCGAGAGACACCAAATTACCAAACTGTATGTGGATACGCTGATCCGGAGTTCCCGGGTTTGAACCCGACCACGGCGGCTGCGTTTTGTGGAGGCAAAATGCTAAGGCGCCCGTGTACTGTGCGATGTTAGTGCATGTTAAAGATCCCAGGTGGTCGAAATTATTCCGGAGCCCTCCGTTACAGCACCTCTTTCTTCCTTTCTTCTTTCACTCCCTCCTTTATCTCTTTCCTTACGTCGCGGTTCTGGTGTCCAACGATATATGAGACAGATACTGTGCCATCTCCTTACCCCAAAACCAATTATTATTATTATTATTATTATTATTATTATTATTATTATTATTATTATTATTATTATTATTATTATTATTATTATTATTATTATTATTATTATTATTATGTGGATACGCGTGAGGTTTGTGTACTGTTACAGCTAGGAAGCACAGCGGATCAAGGATCCTATTATACTGTTTTTGTTTGGTTTGGTTTGGTACGTTTGTTAAACACCCATTAAGGAAAAAGGAAAAAGGGGAGTATTTTTTTGTCGTTGTAGCGTCGTAATAATAATAATAATTGGTTTTTGGGGAAAGAAAATGGCGCAGTACCTGTCTCATATATCGTTGGACACCTGAACCGCGCCGTAAGGGAAGGAATAAAGCAGGGAGTGAAAGAAGAAAGGATGAAAGAGGTGCCGTAGTGGAGGGCTCCGGAATAATTTCGACCATCTGGGGATCGTTGTAGCGTAAGAATTTTCATTTATCGACATCATTTTAATCAGTATAGCACTATCCTCTTTGTCTGTCTTACTACCTTACTTTTATGTGAGGAGTCACTTACAAGCAAAAAGTGTAGAAAACCAGAGAATAAGCGTCGAAAAACATGCAAAAATAACAGAGCTCTTCGTTGGTATTCGCCTTTTAACTAAACCTGATACAATTTCAAGCGGCGTAACTTCTATCTACATGATGTCTGACAATCTTGTGTCGAGATGGAGTAAGTTCTTAATGGGGGATAGATGTGATTGTAATATTGCTGAGCTTCCAAGGCTTAAAACAGTCTGCAGACGTCTCATTAATTATCAAGTAATTGCGGTTAATCCACCATTGACCTTTTATATTGATAACATATTAGGAAAATAAGATTTACATGAGTGCATGCGCTAGTTCCGGACATAGAAGGAAATCAGTGAGTATGATGGCGGTGAGGTAACAATCAATGGTTGTAAGTGACTGTTTATACACTTCTAACATTTCACCCTTTAACGTCCAGCGTTGCTGAGCAGCAACAGCTGACATTTTTTTTTCCCGCATACCACGGTAGCTTTGATCTTTTTGTTTCCATCGTTTCTAGAACAAGGCCTTTTGAGCCTCATAGCATTAAAAAAACAAAACAAAACGGCTACTTACACTTCTTTTCGTTAAAAGGACGCACTGAATGAGAGCTGTTGACCAGACCTCTTACGCTGACGGAGAAGGTGGGCTATGAGTAAGTGCTGGCACGAGAGGGGGGCATTGGGCAGCCTTTATTATTTTAGTTTAAATATCTTCACAAGAGTACAATGAAGCTGAATGTCGCATCTATATAGCCTAGCCTTGGCTCGATAACGTGTGATTAAGAACAACGAGAAACTCTTCACTGTGCGGTTTTAGTTGAAGGTATTTTTTTCTTGAAAGCATATTAATGTTTCTTTGCGCATTGTAAACAAATGCAAAAGTGGTGGTCGTTTCGGCTATAGTGCAGGCTACATCTCTTAAACAGGAAAGGTGAAAGTGAAATGGCGTCGTAACGTTTGCTCGTGTTTCCTTCTCCACTTCCAGGGGGCCGGAATCACTGCTGGGGTATCTCACTTCGTGCACGGCCTGTACACCTTCGTAACAGTCTTCCGCCAGCCCATAGGTCCGCCACCGTGACCGCTGCCGCGGTTTGAAAACTCTACGTCCTAGTGTATTAAAATATGTCGCCTTTTTACAGCGTTCAAGTGTCTTCATGCTTCCACCAGTGGAAGACTGTCACAAGCGCAAAAAAAAAAAAAAAAGAGGGGAGAAGGGGGCGCTAAGACACTAAGTATGCCTTTCGAATACTGAACATTTGACGTAGTATGTCTGTTATTGCGGCATTTTTTTAATGTCATTGAGGCTATAGACAGAAGATGTCTATATATCTTGCAACAATTACTATTCCCGTTCATAATGAGCCTCCCTCTTTTGTAGTTACGGAGATTTAACTGCTTGGTAAACCACCAAACCTTCTTGCATGTCCAGTATCTGCCTCTGCAGAATACCGGAGCGAATACTTGCTCTTTGGCGCAGAGCCAGAGAGCGCATAAAGTATATAACTATATGCAGCTCTGCCGGCGCCGCTGTATTTTTTTTTTTTGAGGTTATCAAGTATGCGTGCGCAAGTGAGTAATTTCCGGTCCTCTGCGTTTATTAACGAATAATTTTCTGTTTAGAAATGTATCCGACTAGTAGGAGGGTTTGGACATAGTGTCATGTGGGATGGGTCAGCTTTGAAATGTACACTTCTGGCTCGGTATCAGAGCATAGGTGATATTCGTTCAAGGAGGTCGACCATACAGTGCGATTGCCGTTAAGAGTGTGGTCATAGCAATTGCATGACGGGGAGAAACCCACACCTCAAGAGGTCTACCTACATACTCGTGGCAGCGCCTGGCTACCTCAGAACCTGGACAAGCTCAGGTGAGATGGGCAATGGTTTGGATGCTGCCCGTGGTGGGTAAATTGCAGGCAGTCTCGGAAGTGGCGTATGGTAGTCGGACATGCTTACGCATTCTGCCACTCTTAGCAAGCGTCCTTGCATTTTGTTGAATTCCAGGGCTAGCAAAGTTAAGATACTGTCAATTTTTTTTGCTCAGCTTCTACGCCACCTTTCGCCATGAATGGGAAGTAAGGCGACGTTGCTTTGTGACGTGTACCGTTAAACACGACAGACATGAGCTATGTAAATGTCGGCACCGTCAAACCATAGCGGATACCTGCTATTGCAGCTAGTAGTCCGAATAGGGCAGTTGATGAATCTACATTTGAAAAGAAACTGACGCAAACACACTCGGAAGTTGCAACTTAAGCTGCCACTAAGGTTAAATTTGATGCTATCGCATTTCGTTCTTAAGATGACTTAAACAGACCCCATACTTTTTGTATCTCCTGTGCTACGTTGGTCCGATTGAATTTTGTTTACTCATCTGTACTGCATAATGCATACCTACATTTCTCAGCATTTCTCCGTCATGTACTTTGGGTTTTAACTTCCTATACCGTGGGATGTTTAATTTTTAACCAGTCTTGGGCCATTGCCAATGCGACTCTGAACAGCGTTCAGTAATTTTTATAGAAATGAAAAGGGTATACAAGCACTGAAGTAAAATGACATCAGTCTGAGTCCCGTAAATGAGTCTGGAATTAGGCACTATTTTAATTTTGATCCTTCGCCACGAGACCGGCACTCTTTCTCATGCGCCTAAGTCTGGCTTCTAGAGGCACAGCCCGCGGGCATCCGTCCAGGGGGAGTCCGCAGACGTGCTCTCATAACAGGGGTGTTACATGAGCATTCCTCCGGTGACTTCCAGAGCAGCGCCCGTCACAAAGGAACTTGATGCAGGTGAGCAGAGAAACTTGATAGCCTCTGCGATCTCCTTGGGCTGGGCGGCTCTCCCTAGAGGCGTCATCGCAATGCTCATGGCCTTCTCTTCTTCGGTGGAGCTCGCGGTCATCGGTGTCTCCGTACGACCCGGGAGCACTGCGTTGCAGCGGATGCGATGGTTTGCCAGTTCCTGTGCCACCGTCTTGGTGAGCGCCACGACTCCGGCCTTGGAGGCGGCATACGCTGCCCCCTCACGCCAGCCGCTCTTGGCTGCGATGCTTGACACATTAACAATGGCGGCGCCCCCTTCCGGCAAAGCCTTCTGGGAACGAATCATCTCGCGACTGGCGGCCCGGGTGACAAGGAAAGTGCCCTGCGAAAAGAACAAGGTGACTCATGGGTTCCATGTGAATACATTATTCCGTGATTTACCAGCAATTTCAAGCAGACTTATTAGGCGTGTATTCAACTGCGGCTGTGGTAGAAAGGTTCCCGACTTATCCTTCCCATGAGCTGAATTGTGTTTTATTGCTGCTAAGTGTAAATAAGTAGTCGAGGTTCACCTAAAAAGCCAGATAAGATACAAATAACAGCTGCGTGTGAAATGCACAGTGTAAGAGCAGTAGAATGTGGCACTCAAGAAATTCGCGTAGATTAAACTCCACGTATGTAGCTGCATACTAGTGAATGTCTTGGCAGTACTGAACTGCAGGCGAGTATTAACGGTGTTGTCTGAATAGGAAAGTAGGGAAAGAGCTGAACAAATTTGAAAATCACCGAGATTTTTAAGTCAGAGATGCCATTAAATAAAAACTACCGAATTATTCCCTACCATCATGGCATCACGCTCACCGAATATGAAAAGTCCAGCTCAATAAGGACCCAGCAATATTTAAGGAAAACTAAAACTTCGATATGTCCGATTTTGCACCACCCCATTAGGTAAAATGAGACGTCCTCCCAAAGTTAGCGTACTACTCATCCTTGCAGTGAATGCACGCGACGTTGGCTTCATGGGCACCGAGAAAATCATTGTGAGCCTATTCTAACGGCAGACACTGCACTAAGGCTGCAGCCGGCTCTGTTTTCTTGCATGACCCTCTACAGTCTTCCCAGTTCTACAGCCGGGCTCTCCGTGGAGCCTGTCTATGCAATGTTTTTTTAATTTTCTGCCTTCATTACATTACAACATGATGCTATTGCAAGTAGGACCAAAGAGAGGTTGCTCCGTTGCCAGAATATCTTGTACAAAATGCTGTTCCTGTCAGCCAGACAAAGTGAGACGCTGAGGTACGCAAGAGTTTTCATACAGTTTCTGCGTTTCATATTTTTTTTATTTTCTTGACTTTGTGTGGCGTACGCCTTTGGGGAGACCAAAACGCTCCTCGCGTCTCTCCAGAGCTTTCTCCATGTTTTAATGTGCGCCAGACGGAACTCATTGTTTCCTATCCTAAAAAGCGATCAAAGAAGGGTAGCTTTAGACGAGGAATGAAGCCGTTACATTGATCATAGCCTCATCAGAACATCACAACGTCGCGTTTTGTCCCACATGGAGCAATCTGTTAAAATATTTATATATCAGTTATCCACGGCACAAACATTCTTGAACTTTGCACAATAAGAAATCAAAAATCAATTGCAATAACTAAATACTTTCCCTAATATAAGCCGCCAGGTGGATTGAGCCGCGCAGTTTTAAAAAATTGGGCGTACAGAAGATCAATTTTTTCGGCGGCTTTCTAGTTCACCAAGATTCACTTCGCAATTTTTTGTCGCCTTATAAAAGGTCAGTCTGGTCATCTTCGAACACAAATGTAGTTCGTATGAGGCAGGTAATAGCGCTTAAATAGCAAGTTATTATAAGTGCCTTAAAATTTAGGGGTTGCTAAGCAACAAAATGTTGCATTTTGCACCATAGCGCTTTTTGCCCCACTCTCCCCTAATTTCTTTCCCATTGCAAGGTTCCCGAGGAGAAAAATTACTGTAGCTCCTTCCGCTTGCTCAAAAAGGCCAGCGTCTTCTAACGACTTCCGAAGTACCTTAGCTACCGCGTGTGTCCGTTATTCCTCGCGGAACACAGCCCGAACGACGCTTCCTAATGACGCTATCAGAAGGACGTTGTCTAATGGCGCCAAGGCCCATAGACCCAGCCTACGATGAACGTCAGAGCAGGGACCTCCAGTTTGACCTGGTACACATATACCGTCTGGCTCTGTTTATCATACCCTCGGATCTACGCAGAGCGGTGTTTTATGTTTTTGTTCGTCAACAAAATGGGCGTTTCGCCACAGGAAAATTAATAAGATGCCTTTTGTTCAGCAGCAGGACATGTAATAATAGCTGAGTCAATCTCACCCGTTGAACCGTGCCTATTCGTTCACGTTTTCATGCGCGTCAGTGTTAGTGGGATTATTTTGTTCGTACTGCTGGCAAGTCCTGTGTCAACAGACAGAGAATAAACTTCAGTTGAGTGGGAGCCCCTCTTAACACAGCAGGTCAGCCCCGAGCTTATGCGCCAAGAGCTTATGCGCCTGTTATCGACGCCACATACTAGCTGCTATCTTTTGCAGCTTGTAGTCACTACCTTGCAATCGTATGTGATCCCCCAAAAAAGCTGAGTCGGAACTGGTAAAAACACAGAAGTATTTGGAATCAAACTGCTTCCATTCGGTTCTATTTGGTTCGAAATGTGGTTCAGCCATTTCCAATTGGCCTTTTTGACTCGACATGCAGGACGTATGTGCTTAGTTCCGGGCTTACCCTCAGGTTGACCCTTATGGTGTCGTCGAACAGCTCATCTGTGCTGTCAACGAGAGACTTCTGGAGGAAAATGCCCGCGCAGTTGACGACGATGCTGAGTGGCAGCGAAGAGGCGGCTCTGATGTTGTCGAAGAGCTTCTCCACGGCAGAGGAGTCCCCGACGTCCACGTATTCGGCCACGTGCCTCACTCTTCCTGTGCGACAGTGTTCGGCACGCAGAGTGGTGCTAACAATTAGAGTCTGAAGATAACGCACAAGTCGAAGTATAATGCGAATGCGAAAAACTTTGTTCTCAGTGTTCGCTTTTTGTACAATGCACGCCGAAGGTTCAGGTGAGAATATTGCATTTATGCCCATGGTGAAAACACATACTAGGATGGTTTTCTTACCAAACAGGCGGGTTGACTTTGAAAGGCTTTTTTTTTTCGCTCTGCCTTAACGCATTAAATCGAGCCTCAAGATGCAGGTGCATTAATTAGACAAATAGAGATCAATTTCTTTATAAATGCGTTAGCAGTAGAACGGTTATGTGAACGAAAACGCGGTGTC